>NC_057798.1:2545064-2850587 GCF_018294505.1 Triticum aestivum
GGGGGGGGGGTAGAGTTTGAAAATGGGACCTTTAGTACCGGTTCGTGGCACGAACCGGGACTAAAGGTCTCAACCCCATTAGTTCCGGTTCGTGCCACAAACCGGGACTAAAAGGGAGGAGCTTTAGTCGCGGTTGGCCTGGCCAACCGCGACTAAAGGCCTTTGGGCACCTTTAGTCCCGGTTGGCCTGGCCAACCGCGACTAAAGCCCGCGAGCGCCCTGGGCCCAGGCATTTGGTCGCGGTTCATCTGCCGAACCGCGACTAAAGACTTCATTAGTCGCGGTTCCTACAGTTTCGCGACTAATGGGGCTGGACGGAAGCCTCTTTTTCTACCAGTGACGACACTAGATGAAGGGTGGCCGAGTCAACAATGCCGTTGTCCAGAGGTGAGCTCGGCACCGAAGAGACCTTGGCGACTTGACGCTGAAGTGGACAAACAAAGTCTTGGCACCGGGTAGAGGCCACCGCGACTCCTACCGTGAAGAAGGACCTTCTTCATGAACTGATCCTTCACAAGAAATATGTCAGGCCGAATTCAACGAAAGCATGATTATCAACAACAAGCTTGTGCACGGGATGAAGATGTTTGCTTATATGTGTAACGTGGAGGACATCTTTTAAAACTAGATATTTATTTGAGCGAGTAAGTACAAATTGACCAATGTGGGAGATTTTCAGACCTGAGCCATTGGCGACCTGTACGTGATCCTTGCCGCCGTAGTGTTCATGAACGGTGAGGCGGTCGTGCTCACTGGTCAGGTGGTCCGACGCGTTGGTGTCGGTGTACCAGTTGGTGTCGACTTGATAGGAGTCGGCATGGGCAGCGTTGCCTGAGTGCTCAAACTTGTCTACGTCGTCCTCCGTCTGGTAGGCATGGTTGAAGTTTGGTTTACTGTTCCTCTAGATTGTATCTTGCACATTGTCTCACTGAAAATCCCCGATATTTTTGAATAAATAAGACACTATTTTACCCCTAAAAAGGAAAGAAGAAGCGAACTGAGCAAGCTCAGATTCTCATGTTTTTTGTGGTGAAACCAACAACCCACCAGGGCTCAAACACCCTACACTTGGCACCATTGCTCATTTTTTCAGGATTTATTTTAGTCTTTCCGATGATGTTTATTCAGTGCGAGGAGACGTTTCCCTCGACAACGGAATGCCTATGGTGCCGTCAATCCTAAAATATTGTGCCAGCTCAGTATCTCAGAGGTGGGTTTTAAAGGGATAGAGCATGCGTGCATACAATCATAAAGGTGAGTATATTTGCGTGTGTGAGTATCTGCGGTTGTATCGAGTTTAATAAAAAAAAGCAAAAAATGACTAGTCGGGTAAAAAAAAAGAGAGAGTAAGAAGGCTAGTCCAATTTATTTTTTGAACATGACTAGTCCAATTTAATTAATTTGTACGTACGTATTTATTTAGGTCATTGGCACGTTGACGTTGATGTTGACGTTGGTAAGTACTCCTTCCATCCTGAAATATAAGAACGTTTTAACACTAGTATTCTGGGACAAAAGTACACTGGGTGGTGTAACTGGGACGTTGACGCGCGTGATCGACGCTCGTGTGATTCGTCTCTCTTGCATGCATGGATGCGGGGCCCACCTGCAGCTCGTCCGTCCTACTAATTTAGTTGTGATAGGCCCCACCGGATCTTCCTTCCCCTCCTACGCTCGCTAGCTGCTTCAACTTTGATGCATGCATCATCAGTTCATCTTATTAAATTAATTAGATTAAACTAACTAGCCTCTCCTCTCTTCTTAGTGGAACTGATAGTATTTTGACCAAGTTCATGAAACACCACAAATTCATTCAGATTTAGCTAGTACTTTCTTTTTTCAAAATAGTAGAAGATCTATATTAATCAAACTAGCATTCCCATACCCAAACAGAAAATCAAACTCTACCATTACAAGAAAACAATAAAACAAAAGGAAAATACAATCCAATCCTGGGAGAATCATCCATCTCGCACCTGTTGATGACGTGCCAATGTTGCTGCCGCTGAGTTTCGCGCCATCACCGAAACAGAAGAGTAGTATCTATCTTCCATCAACCCCGAATGATCCATGACCCGGCGAAGAAGATGACGCTACATCGATCATACCTAGACGCCGTGCAACCTGAGTCCATGGGATAATCAGATTGGCATTGTTGCTTTCGAAGAAGCTCCTACCCGAAAAGGACAAAACCCTTTGTTTCCATTGAGAGAAATTCCACCCGTTTTCGTTGCTAGATCTGATGGCACACGCATCGCCGAAGCCGAAGAAAATGCAAAGGAGACCTTACTGAATATCTACTTGTTCAACTGATCTCTTCGATGGATCAAATGGTAAATGTGCCACCGGGACCGAAGAGGAAGCCGAAGCCAAAGGAACTATTATGTAAGACCGCGCCCACCATCGCTAGAAAGACCAAAATGACGGATAAAATGGGACACGTACCTAATGCCCCAAGGTAGAGAAAACAACAACTTCCACCGGTAGACTTGGGGCCTCCTTGCACACCTCCGGTGGCGGTGTTGTCGGAGGAGAAGGAGGCCGGCGATCTACCTACAGAGGAGGGTGCGATGGTGGATGAATTATATATTGCCGTTGGGCTGAGGTTGCGTACTTTTTTTTGCGGGTCGTGAGACGGGACAACGTTTTTTTTGTGGGCGTGAGACGGGACAACGTTTTTTTTTTGCGGGCGTGAGACGGGACAACGTGCGTACGTTTAATCACCTGCTGTTTTGGACTAGAACAAGAGTATTTCTCTCCAAATTTAAAGCATGCATGGATCGATATGCTATGTACATGTGCATGTCCTATTTAAATTGTATATAATACACGGCCGCCGTGTAACACGGGCACGTTGTCACGTTTGACGGAAGTGGTGCAAAACCACAACAGAGAGGAGAGAGAGAGAGAGGCGGCGTGCGTGATGAGCGCGCGTGGATCCGTTGGCAGCTGGTCGGGCCCACCCACCCGGATGACAAAAGATACGATCCATGCTCGATCGGTTGGACAGTTCATTAACGATGCGCGCCTGGTGCACCATAGTGTGCAGCCGCTGGCGGCGGCGGAGGAGGAAGCGCCGGGGGTGAGCTTCCCCTTGTTCTTGCTGGAGCTGCCGAAGAAGCCCATGGCTAGGGTTTGCTATGTCGCCGGCGAGGGAGCACGCGGCTAGATGTGGACGAGCAGCAGAAGCGGAAGTGGATGAGCCCCCCTCCCCCCACACACACGCTATATTTAAAAAGGACGGCCTCGGTAGCTTCTAGTCACTAACGCATGGCCCCGCGGTAGGTGGCCGCATTAAATATGACTGCATGCAGTGGTTGGCCGGCTGACATGTGGTGACGCGGTGGACACCTAGGGGACGCGCGGCGCATCTTTGGGCCTAAAATACATCCGCGCGAACACGAAGCGGACACATTTTGAATTTGGGTCGGCGCGTTGGACTGGCATTTTTGTCCATGGCAATCCAAACGGACATGCGCGGTCGAAATGGGTTGCCCCATTGGAGTTGCTCTTAGTATTTTATAGAGGAAATAGTTTGTTAGGGGTTGGGAAATAGTTAATTAGTTTTCTTAGGAACGGGAAATAATTAAAAAATAAGGGTATGGAAATACTCCCTCCGTTCTAAATATAAGTCTTTATAGAGACTCCATTATGAACCACATACGGATATATATAGATGCATTTTAATACATTCATTCAGTTTGCTCCGTATGTAGTTCATAGTGGAATTTCTACAAAAGACTTATATTTAGAAACGGAGGGCGTAGTTATTTAGTTGACCTGTGTAGCCCTGTGATTATATCTGGCCATGGGCCGGGCTGGGTCGGGCTTGGGCCGGGCCTAAAAAAGCCCACGATAGAATACTGAGGCCCCGGCCCTACCATCGGGCCTACCTTTTAAGCCCAAACCCGGCCCATTTGGTAAAAGCCTTGAAAAGCCCTTAGGGCTTAGGGCCGTGGGCCTGGCCTCTTCCTTAAAATGCCAATATGCCAAGCCCAAGCCCGTCCAGGCCCTGCTGGTGGGCTCAAAACTCAGGCCCAAGCCCAGCCCACGAGTAAGCCCATTGGGCCTAGGCCCTGGATTTTAGGGTCGGGCCTGGGTGGGCCGACAGGGTCGGGCCTGGGTGGGCCGACAGGGCCGGGCCTGAGACGGTCAGGACTACCTGTGATGCATCAGTTTTTTTTGGGAGGAAACTGTGATGCATCAAATGAACGGCTGGGCTGTTAAGATAGATTTTCGACCAGGAGTGAGGCCCTTCTGGCCCATATCAGTGCACACGCTGGGCGTATGAAGGCACGGCACTCTGCCGTGCCCAGCGGCACGGTAGAGGAGCCGGTTCCCTCTCCATCCATCCATCCATCCATCCATCCATGCATGTCGTATAGATGGTATTTAACTAGTAGGCCATTGGATTTGCAACTAATTAGATTTGTTTTCAGATTAAGTATCACATCGTTTCAATCAAAAGTTTAAATCAAATCTCGTTTTCAAATTCGTACTGCTTGTGACGAGGGCTTTCAAGTAAGATCCATTTCGAATAGATTTTGATGATTCTTTTTATAACTCCCGCAAGTTTCAACAGGCAAAACTTCATAGGAATGAATGATAAATTCGTTAGGTTTAGCGAACCAATCTGTGGTTGGATGGTTAGAGAGACAGTGGTATCCCCAGCCCATCAGGGTTCAAGTCCTGGTGCTCGCGTTATTCCTGGATTTATTTCAGGATTTCCGGCGATGCGCTTTCAGTGGGAGGAGACGTTCCCGTCAACGACGAGGCGCCTACGATAAATTTCAAGATGACATGCCGGCTCAGTCTCTCGGAGGTGCTCATAGGGATAGGATGTACGTTCATAGGGGTAAGTGTATGCGCGTATGAGCGCTTGCGTCTGTACTGATATGCAAAAAAAAACTGATCCGTAAGTTTCGGAACTAAATCTTAGAAACCGCATAAGGAATCAACGACTTCACGGATCGCGAAGCAATCACGTGGTCGGGCTGAGCTACGCACCTGCGTGCCTTTGAGAGTTTCTGGGATCAAATTGCAAAGGAGAGATGCTACAGAGACTCAAGGGTACCTTATTCGCCGGTCCGGCGCCACCACCACCACAAATGTCACACCACCGGAGAAGACTTTATTAAGCACCACCGCTCCATTGTCGGAAGGGCCAAAGCGACATCAAAAGCCTACATAAAACGTAGCTCTAAATCATGGGAAGCTCCTGTTAATTCTGAGGTGAACGGACGTACCCTTTGGGGTAGCCGGTTACGTGTTTATATACACGGGAAGAGCCCCCGTGATGGCGTATACAACGAGGATACGTATTGGGGTAGAGTACTACTCTATACCCAATACGTATAGTACAATAACTCTAATACCCCCCTTAATCTAGACCTGGGAGAGGTTTAGATTACGTTTAAACTCATCTAATTTTTTTACACATAGTGTTTTTGTGAAACCATCTGCAATCTAATCCTTGCTTGATATGAACCTGACATCAAGTTGCTTGCGAGCAACCCGTTCACGAACAAAGCAGAAGTCTATCTCAATGTGTTTTGTACGGGCATGAAAAACTCTAATAGCTTCAACTCCATCCACGCGGATGTAAAAAATGGATATTGGGTCCCATATTGGGCAATATATATATCAAACGAATTCGCCACAGAAATCCTAGGGGATCCGGCTTGCATGCTCCCTCCCCATACTTCTATCCGTGCTCCCATCTTATCCTACGGTTGTCTTTTTTCCTTTCTAATCTAATTATCTTCCCCCTGATTTTAAGAGGGTGGGGCCGGGCCTTATTTTGTTCCAATTAAATCAAGCTACGTATGTAGGAGCACGAATGGGCACACGCGCGGGGAGCAGGCAAGTCTCGTCCAATCCTAGGAGCTCATGTAGAATAAAAGGATGATTGTCTTTATAAAATACATGTGAAACACGTTATTTTAGTTATATTAACATTATTTCAGAAAGTGTATGAACTATTTTTAATAAGGGAAGTGTTTGTGGCCGGGGCGCCGGCCCAAGCGTTGGGCCGGTCGCATGCGCGTCGTTTGATGCGCCAGATCGGGCGCTCGCGTTCCCTCCGCAGTCGCACTCGCGTCCACGTGCTGGCCGGGTCCACACACCGCTTTGGCTGCAGCGTTATCCCTTCGCTCGCGTCGCCTCCTCCATTCTCCACCATTCGTTCTGCTTTTCCCATCCACTTCCGCTTCTTGCTGCTGCACGGCGGCGACCCAACACGGAGATGCGAGATTTTGGTGGCGAAGCACCGGCGACTGGCGCGGTGTAGATGCCACGACGTGCATCTTTTTGGTGGCCGGAGCTGAGCGGGGCTGCAACCACGACAGTGCTGCAACTAGCGATCGTTGCCATGGCCGCCCGCAGCTGATTTTGCGCTCCTCTCCATGGCCACCACAGCAAGATTTTTGCTACAACCATGTTTTCTTTTTGCTGGAACCAATCCATGTTTTTGCTACCACCCACTCACCCGAAAATCTGCTGCCGTGCTGATTTTTGCTGGAACCGGCGAACCATTTTGCTACAATTGTTTTCAGTTTTTGTTACTACCGTTGTTTTGTGGATTTTTTACTACATCCATCTCCATGACATCGCATGTTTTCTTTCAGTTGATTTTTGCTACAACCATACTTTTGATTTGTTGGAACCGAAGATAATTTTTGCTACAACCGTATTTTCATTTTGCTGGAACCGAAGACAATGTTTGCTACATCCACCCACGGCGGTGTTGGTCGACGGCGGCGACGGCTTTTCTTTGCTGCAACCGTCTCGGATTTTGCTACTACCGGAGACGCCATTTGCTACTACCAGAGTCTTGCTGGATGCATCAGGAGTTTTTGCTACCACCCCTAGTTTTTTTTTGCTGAACCAGCCTAAAAATTGCTACCACCGTCTTTCGATTTTGTTGGAACCGGTAATTTTTTTGCTTCGCCGGCAGCGGTGAAGGCGGGTCGTGTTTTGCTTCGCCGGCGGCAAGCAGGGGCAGCGATGGTCCAAACGAGGGCAACACGGGCCAGCGTGCGGGATCCCAGGAGCAGCGGCGGTGCTCCCTTTTTTTCTCCTCTTTTTTCCCGTGGGGTAGATGACGAAAGGGGATGCAGTGCAGGACAGATCTGACGGTCATGCGCTTTCAAATCGAACGACGCTGGATGGACCGGCCGAAACTTGCGCCGGTGCGCCGGCGCAGAGTACTGCCCTTTTAATAATGTATGAATATTTTTTTATTAGATCACCTTATGGTCGTCTGGACATTGGCACGTTGAGTTGGTGCACCGGGAGAGTGTCATTTGGACGTTGACGTGCGTGATCGGCGCTCGCGTGACCTGCTTGGGTTGCATGCATGGATGAGGGCTCCGTCCTAGTTGTGGTTGGTAGGAATCCGAATCACGTCGTCCATGTAGGCCCGACCGAATCTTCCCTCCTAACCGCTCGCCAGCCCGCTGTTTCAACTACTTTAATGCATGCATATAAATGCATCTTCATGGGCAAATTAGATTAACTAGCCCGAAAGTGCTATTCTGAGCTCGAGCTCAAATGCACTGGATATCTCAGCCGTCCTGTCGCACTAAGATTCGCAAACGTCCTTTGTATTTTCTATGTATTCTCATTAGTATATCAGTCCCAGGGCCCACCTACCTATCCCACACAAAGCCACCGTCGCTGTCCCGCCCCCAACCGGCTCAGACGCACTGCCATATTCTGGGCCACGGCTCGGGCCTTCGACCATAACGGCCACCGTCCACTAGCCGTCTTATCTACTCACCTACCACCCACCCTCCTCTCGATCCTTCCTGCTCCTCTCTCCTTATTCCATACAACCTATGGTGCGAGAAAGAGATTCTTGCAGCGTCCAAGATGTACTACGAACCTATGCAATTAGATTTTGGTACTAAGCGCTAAGCCATTTATCATTAGCCCTGATGTTTTTTTACTGTCGGTACTATCGTGTAAGCATCGGTTTTCAGTAATAAAATACTACTGCTGCCAGACATCATCATTGTTCCTACACATTTAATTCAAAAATTCAAAAATTCAAACAAGTACGTGAGGACAAACTCACCATTGAAGAAGTGACAACACAAACGAGGCATTAAGTGCACGCACCCACCACTCGACAAACAAACACCTTTCTCAGCATACATGCCACGCTGCTTGCATTCTACAGAGACCCAGGCAAGAAAAATTCCCCTACGAATCTGCAGGCATAGTACAGAGCAAAACTCAGCATCATCAAAACTCTGACGCAGATGAACAATCTATTGTTTAGAGCAGAACAAAGAAAAATTCCACACTCGGTTGCAACTAATTTAAACAGATTTTCCATGTTTCACCCATCATACAGCAATTGTTATAGTACCACCAGTATTACCAAGGTCTGAATGTTGTAGTCAGATACATGAACATCGAAACATTACGCATCTACAGATAATTCTCGAGTTCGATTGGCCCGCAACTACATTCCACCTGCTAACCTAAGGTCCATTGCCACACCGCTACAATTAGCATGGGCATTTGCGGCAGACCGCATTATACAACATGCACCTGCCAGCGGACAGTACTACACTACGCATTGGCTACGCATCCATCAGCATCAGCTCAGTGCAAAATTCAGATACACATGGTCAATGAAAATTCAGATAAAATGGTCCCTACAAACTCCGATACATATAGCATCGGCTGGAGCTGCATTATATTAATCTGAAAATTCAGTACAGCTTGCACAAAGACCCATAAGAAAAATAAAATTACAGCATGTCCCTGAACATTGTAGAATAAGGTAACTGCAGTTTAGATGGAATCGCAAAATAATAATTTTCAGATAATGCCCTCAATGCTGACAACACCACATATATGAGTACTAGTGACACATTAATCTTCAGAATTCATAGGAGAACCAGGGTGATGCTTGGTTTCTTGCTGCCTGTTGTTTTGCTTCAGAATTCATAGGAGCACTAATGACACACTAATCTTCAGAATTCTAACAAAGTACATCATGCTAGAATGGACAGGAGCATCGACTTGTCTACATGCCTTGCAAAAAGCCTATAGTAGAACAACCAAAAGACGACACCATTGCAGTATCAAAAATGGAAAATAGGATGATTGTGCTAAGTTTCTAGCAGTAGTACAATTCTTAGATGCTCATAAGCATTTTAGTAATCAGGTGAAAGATACAAAGACAAGGCACACTAGTGGATGAGCTGTTTGATGTGTGAAATTCTTTAGACTTTCAGGAAGAACCAAAAGAGATTGCAGCAGCCGTGTGCATGACTAATGGTCGTGTGCTCTACAACTTCAGAAACCCCGAAAAGTATATTAAGTAATGAAACTTTTGTTGAACCTTTTTTTCTTACTAGTTCCATTGTCCTTGCTAGGCTATTTCTCAAGAAAAAAATATATGTACTGTTAACCAAACATATCCCTGCATATTGTGGCTGAACTATGGTTTGCATGTTACTCCCTCCGTCACATGATGTAAGACGTTTCTTGACACTACACTACTATCAAAAAACGTCTTGCATGATGGGACGGAGAAATTACATTGTTACTATATGGCAAGGCTGTTCTTCTGGGCTGCAATCAAACATTTCCGTGGCAGGTTTATGTACTGAAGGAGTACTATAGTAGCAAAATATCTCAGCTAAAAATGAAAACATTTTAAAGATTACTAGCATTGTAGACTCACACTAGAAACCGCAGGTTGCTTGTGCTTTGTGGCAGAACAATTGAGGGACAGTACAAGCACCCAACAACATAACTAAAACATTCATGGACAGCCTGGAAATCAACTACTCCCTCCGTCCGGAAATACTTGTCATCAAAATGAATAAAAGGGGATGTATCTAGATGTATTTTAGTTCTAGATACACCCTTTTTTGTCCATTTTGATGACAAGTTTTTTCGGACGGAGGGAGTACATCTAGTAGTACTAATAACCACACGCTAGCGTTTCTGAAGCTCTCTATGTAAACATATGTACTATTATAAAGCACTGTCTTAGTTCACCCTCTCTTTGTCCAAGTTACTATTACACAGATAGTAGATGAACCATCAGAGTCTAATCAAAAAAATTATTATATGATGACAAGACAGATACATCTCCTGTTAAAAAGAAGAAATTCACAACTCAGTGGTGCTAATGCGAGAAATTTCTATGTGTACTTTCATGAATGCCAATCATATTGGGGGTTTCATGGCAGCAGCTATAACTCATTGTTTTTCCTTTTTTCTCTGTCAAAACGTGGGCAGTACATGCAACATACAGGATTGTCAGGCATGGACCATCATCATCTAGCTAACAAAACTATTATTTACACAACATGGAGAGTCAAGGAACTCCCACACTAATCTGAATCCACGTCAAAGATTCTCTCATTCACACATACACCAGTCTGAAATTCACACTTACTAAATCTGTCATAGTGATATGAAATTCACACTTGCTAAATCTGTCACAAAACCTAAACTACTTCTATCACTTTTCTAGATTAAAAGGCAAAGTGTACCTTGGTGAGGATCTTGGGTTATTGGGCAAGGAGGCAAAGTGTTGTAGCTGCAGCAACTTCTTAAAAGTCAACATCGAACATATTTTTTAGGCCATGAAAACACCATCATATAAATGACAGCCATGAAATGAAGAACGTACCGGTAAGTATTGTTATCGGTGCAGCGCCACCCATCATTCTCAGAAATTCAGAGAAAACCCATTCGAAACCCTCGATGGTTTCGTCACACACAAGCACTCCATCCAGGATAACACTCTGGAAAGGATTATTCACACCAACAAATAGGCCGAAAGGCTGTGTCAAATGTCTAACACATCACTGAAAAACGTGTAATGCAACCTGCCGTCTTTGTCAGGCTGAACTCTGTATGTGAAATGATGTCCTTCGCTCCAATTTCCTTACATCGTCATCTGAATGTTCCCTGCTAATCGTGCCGCACAGATTACACAAAGACCTCTTCGTGAATGGCACATTTTCCCTCGATCCAAAAAAACTGCCTACTATCCTATATACACCTTCACAAGGTATGCATTATTCTGCCGCAACTATTTTATCACGTCCCTGCTGTACACATCAATGTGCTTGTGGGACGGCCAGTGAACTGTCTCACCGAAATTTGGTGAAAAAGAATGGTTATGACTCTCCCGATGCTCGGCGATATACCACCCATTTTCCTCTGTCCATAACAGCCTTATCGACGCTGGGCATTCACACCGATAGGACTTTGTGCTCTCCACACCAGCTTTCCCCCGTAAACATAAACAATGTCTTCAGAGGTCTTACGATTCACATGACCTTCATCTAATTCAACTCCTATGAACATATACATTAATATCGAACATAGCCTTCCTTACCAAACATCAGCAGAAAATTTTCCTGCATGCACTTCATTCTCTACACATTTAGCCGTTTTTTCCCATATCTAATCCCAAATCCCTTCTCCCATGAATACAAGTTGTAGAAATCGTCAACTTTTCTGCGAACACCCTCACTGCCTTCTCGAACGCGCTTACACGAGTTGGGCAAGGTGCCCAGCTTGGGCCATCAGCCCCAATCCACAACCAGATAATGGATCACTCATGGTTCTGTCAACCATTCTAATCCACCAACCACAAATTTACACAAACTACGGTAACTGATAGTACATTAAACCATGGATTACTAGCACGAAAAATCATAAGCAACAATGCATGCCCATAGACAGCCTGAAAATTCAATACTTCAAATTCTTCAGAGGAGCAGCAGTAAGCAATCATGCTATCAAGAATTAACACGGGACTAATAGATTAAACTATCAACAACCAGCAAACCGCAGAGGAGCAGCAGCAAGCAATCAGGTTTCTATACGGGGCTCATAGATTAAACTAGCAACAATTCTTCAGAAGAGCAGCAGTACAAACCAACCAGCAACCACACCAATTCGTATCACACAATCGTTTTCCAACAGCAAACAAATAAAGCAAGAATGTAAAAACATAGTACACAACAATGGTGTTCAAATTTGTACTCCATTCCCCTCACCTCTTATTCCAACCAAGAGCCTGCAGATTCATCTTCCCCATTGACAGCTCAGACGTGGGAGGCGAGCTGTCCTTTCTCACTGCTGCCGCCTGCGCCTCGCTGCAGATTAGACCTTCGCCGCCGCCGGCGCAGCACTGCAGATTCGTCCTTGGCCGCTCATCGCCGCCGCTCCTGACGCCCAACAGACCCGCTCGTCCTCACTCAAAACTGTTCCCTCCTGCAGCGCCACCTCCACCACTGTTGCCTTGTCTCATATGCCGGCGATCCATCCTACACGAGACTCTCCCCGACCTCCCCAAATATTGTGGATCTGTGGCATCGCAAGCAGAGAGAACTAAGCAGTCTGACCTACAAACGTCAAATCGCGTGGTATGCTTCAAGAAATCGAATCGGAGCGGCATACCTGCGGATTGGCTGCAGGAGGAACTCATGGCGCGTCGTCTTGCCTGTTCTTCTTCTCGCTCCCTCTGTCCTCTTCTCGAAAATTGCTGCATCGGGAACTCCATGGTGGTAGCCGCCCTGCTCTCTTTGGGAAGAAGGCATTCAATTCCTGCCTGCGCCCACCGAACGGAAAGCGAAACTCCCGGGCCACGGATCAGACGGGGATGCCGAACCTGGTCCACGGCCCACCTCGTCGGCGGCGGACAGACGGCACCACGCACGTTACAATAAGGCCCACCACCCACCCCTGACGCATATGTATTCATGTACGGTGCCCATTTTCTAGCGCTCCACCAGTGGACGTATAAAAGAATGACACAGATCCAGATGAGCTATCCTACGCTCAGGATAACGAGCTCATTTGAGCTCGTGTCCAATAACTCCGCGTCATAGCTAGCCCTCTTTCTCTTCGTCCATGTTTACCTAGTTGCCATTCGTGCACCGCAGTTGCCATCTAACAATGTACGAGTGAAGTGTGGGTGAAGAGCAGTTCACCCACACGCGGTGGAATATGTGATGATTGTGTGGGTAGAAATTAGTTCGCCCACACGGCGCAGTTGGCAACCGCGCGTTGTGGGTCGTGGGGGCGAACTCTCCAACATCCACACACACGGTGATGCCTACAGATTCGTTTATTTATTTATTTTGCGAGAAAACTTTCAATCTATTCATCTTCCATCACAGCAGTACAACGAACACTAGAAATAATAAAAATTACATCCAGATCCATAGACCATCTAGCGACAACTACAATCACTGAAACAAGCCGAAGGCGCGCCGCCGTCATCACCCCTCCCTCGCCGGAGTCGGGCACAACTTGTTGTATTAGACAGTCGAGAAGTCGTCGTGCTAAGGCCTCGTAGGGCTAGCGCACCAGAACAGCAACCGCCGCTGATGAAGAATAACGTAGATCGAAAGGATCCAACCTGAAGACACACGAACATAGACGAACCACAACCAGATCCAAGCAAATCCACCGAGGATAGATCCGCCGGAGACACACCTCCACACGCCCACCAACGATGCTAGACGCACCACCGGAATGAGGACTAGGCGGGAGACCTTTATTCCATCTTCAGGGAGCCGCCACCGTCTCGTCTTCCTGAGTAGGACACAAACCCTAACAAATTTTGAAGGAACGACTAACAATGGAGCCTTCCCGCCGGTCCTTGCCAGGATCCACCACGCCCCCATGGCCCTAGGGCCACCGGAGACGATTCCTTTATATTCATGCAAAATAGAATCAACGTGGATAGACGCGTGTGAGTGAAGTGCAAACTGGCACACGTGTGTGCGTTATCTTTTTCCTTCTTAATAGGACAAGTATCTTGAGCAAGTTTTTACGAAATACAAAAAATTCATTCAACTTTAGCTTTTTTCCCCCAACGGGACGAAGTTCTATACCCCCTCCGTTCCATAACATATAATGTGTAGTACTATTTCCACAAGTCAAACTTGTGCCGTATGACCAAGTTTCTGGAAAATGTATTAATATCTACTCCATAAAAAATACTTGTATTTCGAACCAACCTGTGGTTGGATGGTTAGAGGGACCGTGGTATCCACAGCCCATCAGGGTTCAATTCTTGGTGCTTGCATTTATTCCTGGTGCCTACGGTGACTTCGTAAATTTCAAGATGATATGCCGGCTCAGTCTTTCACTCTTTTGGAGCTGCTCATAGGGGTAGGGTGTGCGTGTGTGCGTTTATAGGAGTGAGTGTATGCGCGTGTATATGAGCGCTTGTGTCTGTACTGATGTTCAGAAAAAAACTTGTATCATTGTATCCATTATGAAAAATATTCTTAGTGTGATTTGATCTCAAATGGACAACAGTTAACTAAGTCGAATCTAACTCTACACCATCTTTTTTTTTACATGAAGATTTGTGCTTGTTTTTTTCTTTCCATTTTTCGTTTGATTAATAAAATGGTATAGAAGCTTGCCAAAAAAACAGTGTTTTAGTTAAATGAGCTATTCTTAATTCTTATCCAGATGGGAATTAGCAAATTCCATGTATTTTTATATTTTATTTTTTCTATATTGCAGACGTTGATATTTTATTCTATAATTTTAGTCCATACTTCCTCAGTTCACAAAATATAATATGTTCCTACTTTTTTTGATTCGGATGCATATAGAAGCATTTTAGTGTGTTTGTTCACTGAGTTCAGTTCGTATGTAGTCCATACTAAAATATCCAAAACAAGTTGTATTTGTTAATGGAGGGAGTATATTAGAATTTCATAGAAACTGATGCAAATTACATGCTTAAATGGCAAAAGTATTGATCAAACTCCAACATTACAAGAATAGGAAAATACATTTCTACCCTGGGAGAATCATCCATCCACTCCACCCCACATGCCTATGATGTATCGTTGTTAGTGCCGCTAGAGTTCTAAGCTGTCGCCAAAACGAACAAGTAGTACCCACGTATGCAACTAGGAAGTGCTAGCGATGTCAACCCCGAAGGATCCACGACCCGGAGAAGAAGATGGCGTTGGGTCAACTGTACCTAGACGTCAACCCAAGTCAATGAAATAATCAGATCGAACTTGTTGCTGTCGAAATAGCCCCTTCCCACCAAAGACACAACCAACGCCCCATGTTTTCATAGAGATAAATACAAACATGTCCACCCAATCTCGTCCCTAGATCCGACGGTGCAAGCACGCCGAAGCCGGAGAAAAGGCCGAAGGAAACCTTATTGAACACCACCGTCAGAAGGGCCGAAGTTGCACATAGTGAAGACCTACCTGTCCCCTGATCTCGTCGATGTATAAGATGGTACACATACCACTGGGACCAGAATATAAGCCGAAGGAACCATTATTGAATAGTGTCACCACCATTGTTGGAGGGGCTGAATGACAGACAATCGGGGGGACGTACATATTGGACCAAGACGGGTAAAACTACAGCTCCCAACGGTAGATAGGCACCTCCTTGCAGACCTCCACCAGCGGAGCCGACCAAGGAGAAGAAGGATGGTGACTGATCAGTGACCGGACGACCCGCCTTGCGTATCAGACGGGTTCGAGGCACCCAACTGTAGATGCTTTAAACAAACAAAAACGGAGTAGTAGTACAATTAATTAATACTAGATAGTTTGTATACGTACTAGTATGTTGGTCATTTCCTAGTGTAAAGAGAAGAAGCCACATCT
Organism: Triticum aestivum; assembly: GCF_018294505.1. Classification (NCBI taxonomy): domain Eukaryota; kingdom Viridiplantae; phylum Streptophyta; class Magnoliopsida; order Poales; family Poaceae; genus Triticum; species Triticum aestivum. The sequence goes on from NC_057798.1 coordinate 2,560,718, forward strand.
GGAAGACGGAGCATGTGCTGGGCTCGTGGTTGGTGGATGGCAGATATGGTTTCCTCCTTTGGCGTTTTAGTCGTGGTGGGTTGCTAGATCTGGAGTTTAATGGCGTGTCCGGGGTGTTGCCCCGGTCTGATTCGTTCAACGATAAGGGTTTCACTTTTGGTGAGCCACTTTGGAGGTCCGTAAAGCTGCATATCAGCGATGGAGCCGCGTCGAGCTCGGGTAAGGAGGTGATTCGTCATTCTTTTCTTCGGTGGCTGCTGTGGTGGTGCCGGAGGTAGGTGACGGGCGTTGGTGTCAAGCTCAGAGATGTTTTGTTATCTTTTCAGTTTTGCCATGTCGATCTTTACGTGACTTGTACTTTGTTCTTTATGATATGAATGAGACACGTATTATCATGCAAAAAAAATCCAAGAAGGGAATCCCGTCCAGGTATTTAATTTGAGCGGGCCCCACCAAATCCTAACTGCTCTCTTGTCCTCCCATCCATGCGATGCATACATTTTCCGTTGCTTCCGAATTAATTACAGCTTAGGGAATCTTCTGTTAATATCATGCATATGATACTAGTGTATGATACTACATCCATAATGCATGGTATCATATACTCCCTCTTTTCCGGTTTATAGGGCTTAGCTCAAAAATTTATTTTTTCCATTTTGTAAGGCTCAATTTGGTTGTTCCCCATCACATGTTCAGATTCCAAGGTGCATTAAATCATTGCATGCAAGTATTAAGAGAAAATGGACCAATGCATGTACTTTATGCATGCATGCATTGCAATTAATACATTGGTAAACATAAATTTTTGAGGAAAACAAGAGCATTAATTGGATGTTTTTGCAAACTACAAAAAGTATTCCACCACTCACCATCTATCTTGGTTGGTGATATTTTTGAATTGAGCCCTATAAACCGGAAAGGAGGGAGTAGGACTATATTTATTGACATGCATGACACAAAGTAGCACATCATTTAATATGATACGGTATCATGTTATGATACTCAAGCCTCTCTTTCTTCATTTAATACTATGCCACCTCATCAACATGCTTAGTTGGCATGCATGATACTACCTATGATACTCCCATTACGACCAGAGAGAGCGTGGTAGAACAGCTCACCACGCACGCCTGCGCGCGAGCCAGCCTGCCACCGTGGCAAATTCTGTTACGGCGCTGTCCCCTCCCTCGCTCTTCTTTACACTTTACATTTTCCCCTAAAAACATGCATTTCCATTTCAAAATTCGAACATTTGCAGAGAAAATAAGCATCCCATTAATATTCCGAGGCACCTGCATCAACATTCCGAGGCACCTGCCCGTTTTCTTTTTAAATCGAGGCATCCATCCGGTCCGGGTTAAATGTAAGGTCCTTCTTCACATAACTCGAGTGTCAGGTTCTGCCGGGCGATGTATCATGTAGAGTTGGAGGATTGGATTGACACCGTCTTGCTGCCATCTTCCCTAGTCCCTACGCTCTGGTAGGCGGCTGATTCGGTTATTTTGCCTCATACTGCTTCATGTCATTTTTTAGTTAAGTCTCTCTATTCCAATTTGATTTCTGGCTCCGTTACTTCCAAGTTGAAGGATATTTGGTGTCTCCATATCCCTATGAAGATAAAAAAAATCAAGTGGCAAGCTATTAGAGGCTGATTGCCGGCCACTGACCATTTTCGTAAAAGTAATGGGATGGCTTTGGAATTCTGCGCCCTTTGTGCTGGCCTTGAGGACTCGGACCATATTCTCCTCAGTTGTGACAACAAAGGGCGACGGTGCTATTAACTTTGATGATAGCAAAGGGGGCGAGGGCTTCTCAAAAGGTTCCATGGCTTCAAGCAGGTCCCTATTCTACGCACTCGGCTTGAACTGTGGCGTCGCAGCTTCCTCTGAACCCATCATGCACATGCCAACGACGCGCGAATGTTGCTATCGCTGGAGTTCCGTTGTATTGCACTGCTATCGACAACCCTTCGAACCAGCTGAGGTGCGGGAGACACTCTTCCGAATGTCGCCGTCCAAGGCACCCTGTGTCGATGGGTTTACGGTTGGGCTTCTTTCAGAGGCATTGGTAGCTTACGCATGATGACGTTGTACCGGACATACTAGGTTTTCTCATTGCGATTTGTTGACTTCCTACTAACGGGGAAGCACGGCAGGTTGTTCTTCACAAATCCAAATTCACTGTGTACTAGGGTTTAAAAAGGGAAAATATTCTATAGACCCGGATTTCATGCAAGCTAGTGTGCCACAATCTACTTTTGCTACCTGTTACCTGTTGGGCAATTGTGGCTGGTCCGAAGGCGTTGGATGTTGGTCTGATCAATTGGGATGGAAACAACTCCTCCATTTAAATCGTGTGTGAACAATATTGGCAATGTGTAAATAATTGTAAAAGTTCATGAACATTTTTGAATTTGTGGAGCATTTCTGAAACATTTTTAAATATCTTTAAAATAAGTAGATTTAAAACCGTGGAGAAGAAGAAGAAGAAAAGAAAGTGATCCAATTTTTTTTTATAACCATGGGAAAAAGAAAGAAGAAGAAAATATTTTTTTTAGGATCATCACAGGCTTTCATTTACTTAATAAGGAGGATTACAATGTATCCTAATACACCCTGGAAAAAAAAGAAGAGGTATAACTAACCCAAATACATCAACTATAACAAGAAGAGGTATACTTTACTTCATATTTTCTTTTGAGGATCATCACAGGCTTTCGTTTACTTGTCGTTTGATGTGTGTGAGAGAGAAGGATTCAAAATTTAAACGCGGCTCCCATTTCCTTTCCTCCATCTCATAGCGCCGCGGCATGGGTTTGGCGTGCGACGCAAGAAGGTGGATGGGATGGGAGGGAGACGTCGTGAGGGAGCAGCTAACCAAATCAAAAGGAAAAAAAAAAGAATCCACCTGTGCGGTCCCACCACGGCGCATCCACCTTTTTACCACACTAGTAAATATGCACGTGTAACGCACGTCTATTTGGACTAATAAGTGTGCACGTGCAACACGCGTCTATTTGAATTAACACATTATACTATACTTAATACAAGACAATTTATTCATAAATTTGAAATTTCCCTATAAAGTACACAATCTCTTATTCCCAACTCATACAAATAATTTGAAATATCGTTTCTCCTTAATCAACATGTCTCCTGTATTAAAAGACCACCCACTTTTCCTAATGTATAAAACTTAAAATTATTTAGAAGATTCATCATGATTCTCCATATGCACACATTTATGCAAGTATAATCACACATGAAAATGTCACTTAGGACAAGCTAAGGAACCGTTTCAGTGCCAACAAACTCCAGTCAAGAATTATTATTACAATTGAGTGTCAACCACACAATAGCGGGAAGAGACCTCTATGGTTTGTTGAAAAGAGGAAACCATTATCACATAGAGAAGTGTAGAGATGTCTTGACTGCATAGAATCAGTTGTGAAACAAGACAAAAAAAATGCTAGTTGGACCATCCGATTCTACTATTACACCACAAGTGTTGTAATGTCTGGAACCAAGAAAAGTGACTTACTTTATTATGTAAATAGAACATGTAAACCAAATAAAATTTTCATTGATAAATTGCGTAATTATACTTGTTAATCACTAGACAAAAGCATTAATATGACAACTTGAAACAGTTACTTTAGTACTACACATTTCTTTAAGGGCTCAACATTCTAAAATTTTGACAATATAACAAATATCCTCTGAGTTTGTAGTAATAATGATACCTAGGCTACCACTTGTAAGAATAACCGTGGCAAAAAAGGGCCAACAAATGCCGGTTTAGAAAGAAAAAACTGCAGATATGCTTCCAATTTTAGCAACTCTAGTGGATAAAACATACCTTACCTCCTATGTCAGGAAAATAGTCAAATGAAAAATGTACTTCTTATAAGTAGTAGAGATGAAGTCATAAGGATCATGATTCAAGATATTTGGAGAAACATGGTTGGTCTCTCTGTATGATGCAAAGTCGTTGTAGTCAGTAGAAGAGTAACCTGCCCTCCAGGTAGAAGACGAAGGCGGTGACGGCATGTGTGCGTGTTCGGAGGAAGCCGCAGATCCTCTTCGCATGTCTCCCATTGTGGCTCGCGTGGGTGGTGGGCTGGTGACAACAGGTGACTCGTGATCGCGATTCCCTGATAGGAGACGATAGGATGCGATCGCGATTAGTTTCCTAATAATTAGATGTGTTCGTGATTAGTTATCTAATAGGATGCGTCCGTGATTAGTTTCCTAATAATTAGATGTGTTCGTGATTAATTTTCTAATAGGATGCGCTCGTGATTATTTTCCTAATAATGGGATGCACCCGTGATTAGTTTCCTAATAATAGGATGCGTTCGTGATTAGTTTCCTAATAATTAGATGCGTCTGTGATTAGTTTCTTAATAGGATGTGTCCGTGATTATAGTTTCCTAATTGACCAGGCGTGAACTTCATATTTTCCTCCACGGTGGAGTACGGCCAGTCAATGTAAATTACTAAGTGCACACAGAGAACAGATAGGTTAAGGCTAGCCATTAGATTGAGTTTAGTGAGACTAATCATGCGGTGGTAATGTCTCCGTGTACGTTTTGTGGGGTGCACTTAAAGAAGATTATGTTTGCTCTTTTATAAGTAGTATAGAAGACTTGGTTAAAACTGACGCCACTCTCCCCTCCTCCTCTAGTATCTACTTGTACTTATTTTCAAAAAAAAAGTATCCACTTGTACTTGGTGCTGTAAAAAAAATCTACTTGTACTTTTTTTACCCTAAAAAAAGAGTAGGCACTTTTTTTACGCTAGGAATTTGTTTATAATTAAAATCACTGTCCAATTTTGTTTTTACGATAACCATTGTGTTTCCAATGCGGTGATTCTTCTTCTTCTTCTTCTTCTTCTTCTTCTTCAATGTGCGCACCCTCTCGCCCGTGCTCTCACATTTAAAGGCAACTACGGTTCCTTGTCTCCCGTCGGTGCCGCCGCAGGTCTAACTCGTCTCATGTGCCCTTAGGCCATGGATGCACGGTGGATCCCAGTTCTTGCCGCCAGGAGGGCCCCTGCTCCGTTTTTACGTGTCTTTTTGTGTTTGTTTCGGGTTTGTGTCCTGCTCAGTAAGGCAAGGCGACGTTGACCCCCTAAAGATGGAATAAGGTTATTCACATCTAACTCCCATCCCGGCGGTGCGTCTAGCGTCGTCGAAGGGCGTGTGGAGGCGTGTCTCTGACAGATCTTGCAGGATTCAGTCGGCGTTTGTCTTCCGTGGATCTACTTCATGCTGGAATTTTGTCTATGTTTGGCCTAGCCCAATAGCAGTTTCAGAAATTCCTAATAAATCCTAGAGGCCCACGTAGCCCATTAGTGCAAGGCAAGAGGTGGGACTAAAGTTTAGTCCCACATTGCTAGTTTAGAGGGAGTTGGACCTCTTTATAAGGGAGGCTCCTTCCCCACTTGTATGAGCATGAGAACAAGAGGGACATCCACGCACGCTCCTCCTCCGCCGCCCACCTCGCCACGCCACGATGCCCCGCGGGTTCCGGGAATGAGCCGAGCCGATGTCCAAATTTTTGCCACGCACTACGGGTATACGAAAGGTCACACGGAAGCTGAAAAGTTTTTGCGATAGTGGAGTTTGAATGTGAACGGTGCAGCCCTTCGGCTGCTGGCTGTTCGCTTCGTCTTCGTCTCTTCGTTTCACCTTCCGTCGCTGCCCTCTCCCCTCCTTCTCTTGCGCCTATAAAAGCGAGGTCCCTCCTCTCAGAGAGACGCACCAGAATCTCTTCCTCCTCTCGCCACAAGTTCCTGAGCATTGCACTGCTGTTACGTTCTTCCTCATCCCGGCTTGCGGCGTGCACCGCAGGTCGGGACAGTAGGCCTCCGAAACTGCACCTTTTGAGTCCTGTATGGGAGAAGGGTGATAAGGTTTTTGGGGAGCGCTCAGCGCGACTACTGGCTGCTTCCTCACGGACGATCCGGTCGCCGACGACGACTTCTTCCCCGATGTCCACGACCTCCTCAACGACATGGCAGGCGAGGACACCGACCCCAAGTCCAACACTTCTGCTGCTGCTATGTCGTACGTGTTCTTCTCCTTTCTGTTAGAAGCCCTGCTACAGTTCTTTGCTCTAGTTCCCGCCCTATGTATGTTAGGTTCTATGTCGTATAAGCAACTTCATCTAGTGTCTGTTCTAGATGTGTTTAGCTCAAGTTCATATATGCAGACGATGTTTACCTTCTCTCTGTCAGATTGCATGACTTGCTTTATACTTGCAACAAATCTGAATGTTATTAAGGAGGTCAAGGATTTCCTATCTCGTTGTTTTGAGATGAAGGATTTAGGAGTGGTTGATGTCATTCTGAACATCAAGTTGTTGAGAGACGATGATGGTGGGATTACATTGCTTCAATCTCATTATGTGGAAAAGATCTTGAGTCGCTTTGGCTACAGTGACTGCAAGCCCTCTCCAACACCATATGATGCTAGTGTGTTGCTTCGAAAGAATCGAAGAATTGCTAGAGACCAATTGAAATATTCTCAGATTATTGGCTCGCTTATGTACTTAGCCAGTGGTACAAGACCTGACATCTTTTTTGCTATTAGCAAACTGAGCCGGTTTGTCTCAAAACCAGCAGATGTGCATTGGAAAGCTCTAGAGAGAGTTTTGCGTTATTTGAAAGGCACTGCGAATTATGGAATTCACTACACTGGGCACCCAAAGGTGCTTGAAGGGTATAGTGACTCAAACTGGATCTCAGATGCTGATGAGATAAAGGCCACGAGCGGATATGTGTTCACTCATGGAGGTGGCGCTGTTTCTTGGAAGTCTTGCAAGCAGACCATCTTAACGAGGTCAACAATGGAAGCAGAACTCACAGCACTAGATACAGCTACGGTCAAAGCAGATTGGCTTCGCCGGCTCTTGAATGACTTGCCGGTAGTTGAGAAACCTGTACCAGGTATCCTTATGAACTGTGACAATCAAACTGTGATCACTAAAGTGAGCAGCTCAAAGGATAACATGAAGTCATCAAGACACTTTCAGAGAAGGTTAAAGTCTGTTAGAAAAATGAAAAACTCCGGAGTTATTGCATTGGATTATATCCAAACGTCTAAAAATCTGGCAGATCCTTTTACTAAGGGTCTATCACGCAATGTGATAGATAATGCATCGAGAGAGATGGGTATGAGACCCACAATATGAGTTGTTCACAGTGGTAACCTATTCTTTGTGATCGAAGATCCCGTGAATTAGATGTGGAAGACAAGCTGTTGATCAACTGGGAGGATAGTATCCTTACTGTTAAAAATACCACTCCATGAAGATGCAATACTCTCCTAATCTGCATGGCAGGTTGATGTATATCTTAATGTGTTCTAAGTGGCTCTTTGAAGCAGAGATGTTGTCCTGCAGAACATCTTTTGAAGAACGCACCTATATGAGTCTGATTGTTAAACGTCGCAATCTATGAGAGTAGGGTTCTCTCTAGTAAAATCATGAAAGGTCTCGGAGTATGAAGCATAAGCTCCACCCGCGCGGAAGACCCACGGTAGCCACGTATCGGTCAAGGCTTTATGTGAAGCTAGATTCACAGAAAACTTGCAGTTCAAGGCCCAGTCCACTGTTCAAGTTGCTTACTAGTGTAGCATAGGGTTCTAGGTGGAAGTTCAACTTAACAGTCTCCACTGTAGTACCGGTATATAAAACAGTGTTTTTTGTGTGCCTCTAGGATCTGGTGGGGGATTGCTAGAATTTTGTCTATTTTTGGCCTAGCCCAATAGCAGTTTCAGAAATTCCTAATAAATCCTAGAGGCCCACGCAGCCCATTAGTGCAAGGCAAGAGGTGGGACTAAAGTTTAGTCCCACATTGCTAGTTTAGAGGGAGTTGGACCTCTTTATAAAGGAGGCTCCTTCCCCACTTGTAAGACCATGAGAACAGGAGGGACATCCACGCGCGCTCCTCCTCCGCCGCCCGCCTCGCCACGCTTCGTCACGACGCGCCGCGGGTTGCGGGAACGAGCCGATGTCTAAATTTTTGCCACGCACTACGGGTATACGAAAGGTCACACGGAAGCTCAAAAGTTTTTGCGATAGTGGAGTTTGAATGTGAACGGTGCAGCCCTTCGGCTGCTGGCTGTTCTCTTCGTCTTCGTCTCTTCGTTTCACCTTCCGTCGCTGCCCTCTCGCCTCCTTCTCTTGCACCTATAAAAGGGAGGTCGCTCCTCTCAGAGAGACGCACCAGACTCTCTTCCTTCTCTCGCCACAAGTTCCTGAGCACTGCACTGCTGTTACGTTCTTCCTCATCCCGGCTTGCGGCGTGCACCGCAGGTCGGGACAGTAGGCCTCCGAAACCGCACCTTTTGAGTCCTATACGGGAGAAGGGTGGTAAGGTTTTTGGGGAGCGCTCAGCGCGACTACTGGCTGCTTCATCACGGACGATCCGGTCGCCGACGACTACTTCCCCGACGACGACTTCTTCCGCGACGTCCACAACCTCCTCAACGACATGGCAGGCGAGGACACCGACCCCAAGTCCAGCGCTTCTGCTGCTGCTATGCCGTACGTTTCTTCTCCTTTCTGTTAGAAGTCCTGGTACAGTTCTTTGCTCTATTTTCTGCCCTACGTATGTTAGGTTCTATGTCGTATAAGCAACTTCATCTAGTGTTTGTTCTAGATGTGTTTAGCTCAAGTTCATATATGCAGGCGATGTTTACCTTCTCTCTGTCAGATTGCATGACTTGCTTTATATTTGCTATTTTTGTCATGCTTTATCTAGTATTTCTGTTAATAAAATTATTCGGTAAATTGCTCATATTTCCAACAATCCAAAAATCTTATTATAGGCAATTTACCCCAAGTGGTTTTGCTGCTTCCATGAGACCTCCTATGTTTGAGGGTATCCACTATAAGAGGTGGCGCGTGAGAGCAGTCTTATGGTTTCAAACCATGAGTTGCTATGATGCCACTCTTGGCAAACCTGAAGGAGAGCAAGATGCCCAACAGGCACAAGCTTTTCAGAAAATGGATACCTTGTTTAAGGCTGCTCTCTTGAGTGTTCTTGCTGAGAACATAGTTGATGCTTATGCGTAAATTGATAATGGAAAAGATATGTGGGACGCACTCGAGGCCAAGTTTGGGGTATCGGATGCCGGCACTGAGCTGTACATCATGGAGCAATTCTATGATTACAAGATGACTGAAGAGCGCTCTGTGGTTGAGCAGGCTCATGAGATACAGTCATTTGCTAGAGAACTTGAGCACTTCAATTGCATTCTACCGGACAAGTTTGTTGCCGGGGGTATCATCACTAAGCTTCCTCCTTCATGGAGGAACTTTGCTACCTTACTGAAGCATAGGAGACAGGAGTTTTCCGTTCCGGATCTCATTGGTACTCTTGATGTGGAAGAAAAGGCGAGAGCAAAGGACACACGTGCTCGAGGTATTGAGGGAGGATCTAGTGCCAATCTGGTACAGAAGAAAAACTTACAGTCCCACAAGTTCAAGAACAAGGGCAAGCTTGATGGTAAAGCAAAGTTTGATGGGAGGAACAAGGCTGTACAACACATGAACTTCAAGAAGAAGAGTGACAAGAAGAAAGGTGCTTGTCATGTGTGTGGAGATCCTGATCATTGGGCTTCTAGTTACCCCAATCGCTATGACAAGCGTCATCCTGGGAAAGGCGGCAAGACCGCTAATGTTGTCATTGGAGACATTGACATGAAGGATGCTGGGTATGGTATATTACCCACTATTCTTTCAGTATGTCATTCTCCTGATTGGTTGATTGACACGGGTGCTAATGTGCATGTATGCGGTGATATTTCCATGTTTTCGTCTTATCAGACCGCAGGGACTTCCACCGTGCTGATGGGCAACGGTTCAAGTGCTTCTGTTCGTGGTGTTGGCACGGTCGATCTGAAGTTTACTTCGGGGAAAATCATGCGACTGAAGAACGTGCATTATGTCCCCTCCATCAATAAAAATCTTGTTAGCGGATCTCTTCTGTGTAGAGATGGCTATAAGCTTGTCTTTGAGTCGAATAAATTTGTAATATCCAAGTATGGAACCTTTGTTGGTAAAGGATATGAGTCAGGAGGCCTGTTTCGTTTATCTTTATCAGACGTTTGCAATAAAGTTGTTAATCATATTTGCAACAATAGTGAATCAAATGTGTGGCATTCACGTCTTTGTCATGTTAACTTTGGTTGCATGTCGCGACTAGCGAAGTTGAACTTAATCCCTAGTTTCACCACTGTCAAGGGATCTAAGTGTCAAGTGTGTGTGCAAGCTAAGCAACCACGTAAGTCTCATGTGACTGCGGAAACGAGAAATCTTGCACCACTAGAACTTATACATTCAGATCAATGTGAAATGAATGGTGTTTTGACAAAAGGTGGAAAGAAATATTTCATGACGTTAATTGACGACTCCACAAGATACTGTCGTGTGTATCTTCTGAAATCTAAGGATGAGGCTTTGAACTTTTTCAAGATCTACAAAGCTGATGTGGAAAACCAACTTGATCGGAAAATCAAGAGGCTTAGGTTTGACCGTGGTGGAGAGTATTTTTCTAATGAATTTGATGCTTTTTGTGTGGAACATGGTATAATCCATGAGAGGACGCCTCCCTACTCACCTCAGTCAAATGGGGTGGCCGAAAGAAAGAACCGCACTCTAACTGATTTGGTTAACGCCATGTTAGACACATCGGGTCTCTCCAAGGCATGGTGGGGGGAGGCGATATTGACTGCATGTCATGTCCTAAACCGAGTTCCAACAAAGAACAAAGAGATAACTCCATTCTAGGAATGGGAGAAGAAAAGGTTAAAACTCTCTTATCTGCGAACATGGGGTTGTTTGGCGAAAGTCAATGTTCCAATTCCAAAGAAGCGGAAGCTTGGACCAAAGACTGTGGATTGTGTTTTCCTGGGATATGCTTTTCATAGCATTGGCTATAGATTCTTGTTGTAAAATCTGAGGTACCTGACATGCATGTCGGTACGATCATGGAGTCGAATGATGCGAATTTCTTTGAAGATATCTTTCCCATGAAGGACATGGCTACCTCATCTAATCTGGAGATGCCTAGTTCATCGAATCAGGAACCAGTTACAATTACCGAACCTGCCATTTCGATGGAACACTTTGAAAGTTCTGTGGAGGAGAACAATGAAGTTCCTACTAGGAGCGAGAGACAGAGGACTGCAAAGTCCTTTGGTGATGATTTTCTTGTGTATCTCATAGATGACACTCCTAGTTCGATTTCAGAGGCCTATGCATCTGAAGATGCTGACTACTGGAAGGAAGCGGTTCATAGCGAGATAGATTCCATCTTGGCGAATGAAACTTGGGAGATAACTGATCGCCCTTATGGGTGCAAACCTATAGGATGCAAATGGGTATTCAAGAAGAAGCTTAGGCCTGATGGTACTATAGAAAAGTACAAGGCTCGGCTCGTGGCAAAGGGTTATACCCAAAAGGAAGGTGAAGACTTCTTTGATACTTACTCACCTGTGGCTCGACTGACCACTATTCGAGTTCTACTTTCACTAGCTGCCTCACATGGTCTTCTCGTTCATCAAATGGATGTTAAGACTGCTTTCCTAAATGGAGAGTTGGATGAGGAAATTTATATGGAACAACAACCAGATGGGTTTGTAATAGATGGTCAGGAAGGGAAAGTGTGCAAGTTGCTGAAGTCTTTGTATGGACTCAAGCAAGCACCCAAACAGTGGCATGAGAAGTTCGAAAGAACTTTAACAGCTGTAGGCTTTGTTGTGAGCGAAGCTGACAAATGTGTGTATTATCGCCATGGTGGGGGCGAGGGAGTTATGCTTTGCTTGTATGTTGATGACATACTGATTTTCGGAACAAATCTGAATGTTATTAAGGAGGTCAAGGATTTCCTATCTCGTTGTTTTGAGATGAAGGATTTAGGAGTGGCTGATGTCATTCTGAACATCAAGTTGTTGAGAGACGATGATGGTGAGATTACGTTGCTTCAATCTCACTATGTGGAAAAGATCTTGAGTCGCTTTGGCTACAGTGACTGCAAGCCCTCTCCAACACCATATGATGCTATTGTGTTGCTTCGAAAGAATCGAAGAATTGCTAGAGACCAATTGAAATATTCTCAGATTATTGGCTCGCTTATGTACTTAGCCAGTGCTACAAGACCTGACATCTCTTTTGCTGTTACCAAACTGAGCCGGTTTGTCTCAAAACCAGGAGATGTGCATTGGAAAGCTCTAGAGAGAGTTTTGCGTTATTTGAAAGGCACTGCGAATTATGGAATTCACTACACTGGGCACCCAAAGGTGCTTGAAGGGTATAGTGACTCAAACTGGATCTCAGATGCTGGTGAGATAAAGGCCACGAGCGGATATGTGTTCACTCATGGAGGTGGCGATGTTTCTTGGAAGTCTTGCAAGTAGACCATCTTAACGAGGTCAATAATGGAAGCAGAACTCATAGCACTAGATACAGCTACGGTCGAAGCAGATTGGCTTCGCCGGCTCTTGAATGACTTGCCGGTAGTTGAGAAACCTGTACCGGGTATCCTTATGAACTGTGACAATCAAACTGTGATCACTAAAGTGAGCAGCTTAAATGATAACATGAAGTCATCAAGACACGTTCAGAGAAGGTTAAAGTCTGTCAGAAAAATGAAAAACTCGGGAGTGATTGCATTGGATTATATCCAAACGTCTAAAAATTTGGCAGATCCTTTTACTAAGGGTCTATCACACAATGTGATAGATAATGCATCGAGAGATATGGGTATGAGACCCACAATATAAGTTGTTCACAGTGGTAACCTATTCTTTGTGATCGGAGATCCCGTGAATTAGATGTGGGAGACAAGCTGTTGGTCAACTGGGAGGACAGTATCCTTACTGTTAAAAATACCACTCCATGAAGATGCAATACTCTCCTAATCTGCATGGCAGGTTGATGTATATCTTAATGTGTTCTAAGTGGCTCTTTGAAGCAGAGATGTTGTCCTGCAGAACATCTTTTGAAGAACACACGTATATGAGTCTGATTGTTAAACGTCGCAATCTATGAGAGTAGGGTTCTCTCTAGTAAACTCATGAAAGGTCTCGGAGTATGACGCATAAGCTCCACCCGCGGGGAAGACCCACGGTAGCCACGTATCGGTCAAGGCTTTATGTGAAGCTAGATTCACAGAAAACTTGCAGTTCAAGGCCCAGTCCATTGTTCAAGTTGCTTACTAGTGTAGCATAGGGTTCTAGGTGGAAGTTCAACTTAATAGTCTCCACTGCAGTACCGGTATATAAAACAGTGTTTTTTGTGCGCCTCTGGGATCTGGTGGGGGATTGCTGGAATTTTGTCTATTTTTGGCCTAGCCCAATAGCAGTTTCAGAAATTCCTAATAAATCCTAGAGGCCCACGCAGCCCATTAGTGCAAGGCAAGAGGTGGGACTAAAGTTTAGTCCCACATTGCTAGTTTAGAGGGAGTTGGACCTCTTTATAAAGGAGGCTCCTTCCCCACTTGTAAGAGCATGAGAACAAGAGGGACATCCACGCGCGCTCCTCCTTCGCCGCTCGCCTCGCCACGCCTCGTCACGCCGCGCCGCGCCGCGGGTTGCGGGTTGCGGGAATGAGCCGAGCCGATGTCTAAATTTTTGCCACCCACTACGGGTATACGAAATGTCACACGGAAGCTAAAAAGTTTTTGCGATAGTGGAGTTTGAATGTGAACGGTGCAGCCCTTCGGCTGCTGGCTGTTCTCTTCGTCTTCGTCTCTTCGTTTCACCTTCCGTTGCTGCCCTCTCGCCTCCTTCTCTTACGCCTATAAAAGGGAGGTCGCTCCTCTCAGAGAGACGCACCAGACTCTCTTCCTCCTCTCGCCACAAGTTCCTGATCACTGCACTGCTGTTACGTTCTTCCTCATCCCGGCTTGCGGCGTGCACCGCAGGTCGGGACAGTAGGCCTCCGAAACCGCACCTTTTGAGTCCTATACGGGAGAAGGGTGATAAGGTTTTTGGGGAGCGCTCAGCGCGACTACTGGCTGCTTCATCACGGACGATCCGGTCGCCGACGGCTACTACCTCGACGGCGACTTCTTCGCCGACGTCCACGACCTCCTCAACGACATGGCAGGCGAGGACACCGACCCCAAGTCCAGCGCTTCTGCTGCTGCTATGCCGTACGTGTTCTTCTCCTTTCTGTTAGAAGTCCTGCTACAGTTCTTTGCTGTAGTTTCTGCCCTACGTATGTTAGGTTCTATGTCGTATAAGCAACTTCATCTAGTGTTTGTTCTAGATGTGTTTAGCTCAAGTTCATATATGCAGACGATGTTTACCTTCTCTCTGTCAGATTGCATGACTTGCTTTATATTTGCTATTTTTGTCATGCTTTATCTAGTATTTCTGTTAATAAAATCATTCGGTAAATTGCTCATATTTCCAACAATCCAAAAACCTTATTATAGGCAATTTACCCCAAGTGGTTTTGTTGCTTCCATGAGACCTCCTATGTTTGAGGGTATCCACTATAAGAGGTGGCGCGTGAGAGCAGTCTTATGGTTTCAAACCATGAGTTGCTATGACGCCACTCTTGCCAAACCTGAAGGAGAGCAAGATGCCCAACAGGCACAAGCTTTTCAAAAAATGGATACCTTGTTTAAGGCTACTCTCTTGAGTGTTCTTGGTGAGAACATAGTTGATGCTTATGCGTCAATTGATAATGGAAAAGATATGTGGGACACACTTGAGGCCAAGTTTGGGGTATCGGATGCCGGCACAGAGCTGTACATCATGGAGCAATTCTATGATTACAGGATGACTGAAGAGCGCTCGGTGGTTGAGCAGGCTCATGAGATACAGTCATTTGCTAGAGAACTTCAGCACTTCAATTGCATTCTACCGGACAAGTTTGTTGCCGGGGGTAGCATCACTAAGCTTCCTCCTTCATGGAGGAACTTTGCTACCTTACCGAAGCATAGGAGACAGGAGTTTTCCGTTCCGGATCTCATTGGTACTCTTGATGTGGAAGAAAAGGCGAGAGGAAAGGACACACGTGCTCGAGGTATTGTGGGAGGATCTAGTGCCAATCTGGTACAGAAGAAAAACTTCCAGTCCCACAAGTTCAAGAACAAGGGCAAGCTTGATGGTAAAGCAAAGTTTGATGGGAAGAACAAGGCTGTACAACACATGAACTTCAAGAAGAAGAGTGACAAGAAGAAAGGTGCTTGTCATGTGTGTGGAGATCCTGATCATTGGGCTCCTAGTTGCCCCAATCGCTATGACAAGCGTCATCCTGGGAAAGGCGGCAAGACCGCTAATGTTGTCATTGGAGACACTGACATGAAGGATGCTGGGTATGGTATATTTCCCACTATTCTTTCAGTATGTCATTCTCCTGATTGGTTGATTGACACGGGTGCTAATGTGCATGTATGCGGTGATATTTCCATGTTTTCGTCTTATCAGACCGCAGGGACTTCCACCGTGCTGATGGGCAACGGTTCAAGTGCTTCTGTTCATGGTGTTGGCACGGTCGATCTGAAGTTTACTTCGGGGAAAATCGTGCGGCTGAAGAACGTGCATTATGTCCCCTCCATCAATAAAAATCTTGTTAGCGGATCTCTTCTGTGTAGAGATGGCTATAAGCTTGTCTTTGAGTCGAATAAATTTGTAATATCCAAGTATGGAAGCTTTGTTGGTAAAGGCTATGAGTCAGGAGGCCTGTTTCATTTATCTTTATCAGATGTTTGCAATAAAGTTGTTAATCATATTTGCAACAATAGTGAATCAAATGTGTGGCATTCACGTCTTTGTCATGTTAACTTTGGTTGCATGTCGCGACTTGCGAAGTTGAACTTAATCCCTAGTTTCACCACTGTCAAGGGATCTAAGTGTCAAGTGTGTGTGCAAGCTAAGCAACCACGTAAGTCTCATGTGACTGCGGAAACGAGAAATCTTGCACCACTAGAACTTATACATTCAGATCTATGTGAAATGAATGGTGTTTTAACAAAAGGTGGAAAGAAATATTTAATGACGTTAATTTACGACTCCACAAGATACTGTCATGTGTATCTTCTGAAATCTAAGGATGAGGCTTTGAACTTTTTCAAGATCTACAAAGCTGAAGTGGAAAACCAACTTGATGGGAAAATCAAGAGGCTTTGGTCTGACCGTGGTGGACAGTATTTTTCCAATGAATTTGATGCTTTTTGTGCGGAACATGGTATAATCCATGAGAGGACGCCTCCCTACTAACCTCAGTCAAATGGGGTGGCCGAAAAAAAGAACCGTACTCTAACTGATTTGGTTAACGCCATGTTAGACACATCGGGTCTCTCCAAGGCATGGTGGGGGGAGGCGATATTGACTGCATGTCATGTCCTAAACCGAGTTCCCACAAAGAACAAAGAGATAACTCCATTCGAGGAATGGGAGAAGAAAAGGTTAAAACTCTCTTTTCTGCAAACATGGGGTTGTTTGGCGAAAGTCAATGTTCCAATTCCAAAGAAGCGGAAGCTTGGACCAAAGACTGTGGATTGTGTTTTCCTGGGATATGCTTTTCATAGCATTGGCTATAGATTCTTGGTTGTAAAATCTGAGGTACCTGACATGCATGTCGGTACGATCATGGAGTCGAATGATGCGACTTTCTTTGAAGATATCTTTCCCATGAAGGATACGGCTACCTCATCTAATCAGGAGATGCCTCGTTCATCGAATCAGGAACCAGTTACAATTACCGAACCTGCCATTTCGATGGAACACTTTGGAAGTTCTGTGGAGGAGAACAATGAAGTTCCTACTAGGAGCAAGAGACAGAGGACTGCAAAGTCCTTTGGTGATGATTTTCTTGTGTATCTCATAGATGACACTCCTAGTTCGATTTCAGAGGCCTATGCATCTGAAGATGCTGACTACTGGAAGGAAGCGGTTCGTAGCGAGATGGATTCCATCTTGGCGAATGAAACTTGGGAGATAACTGATTGTCCTTATGGGTGCAAACCTATAGGATGCAAATGGGTATTCAAGAAGAAGCTTAGGCCTTATGGTACTATAGAAAAGTACAAGGCTCGGCTCGTGGCAAAGGGTTATACCCAAAAGGAAGGTGAAGAATTCTTTGATACTTACTCACCTGTGGCTCGACTGACCACTATTCGAGTTCTACTTTCACTAGCTGCCTCACAGGGTCTTCTCGTTCATCAAATGGATGTTAAGACTGCTTTCCTAAATGGAGAGTTGGACGAGGAAATTTATATGGAACAACCAGATGGGTTTGTAATAGATGGTCAGGAAGGGAAAGTTTGCAAGTTGCTGAAGTCTTTGTATGGACTCAAGCAAGCACCCAAACAGTGGCATGAGAAGTTCGAAAGAACTTTAACAACTATAGGCTTTGTTGTGAACGAAGTTGACAAATGTGTGTATTATCTCCATGGTGGGGGCGAGGGAGTTATGCTTTGCTTGTATGTTGATGACATACTGATTTTCGAAACAAATCTGAAAATTATTAAGGAGGTCAAGGATTTCCTATCTCGTTGTTTTGAGATGAAGGACTTAGGAGTGGCTGATGTCATTCTGAACATCAAGTTGTTGAGAGACGATGATGGTGGGATTACATTGCTGCAATCTCACTATGTGGAAAAGATCTTGAGTCGGTTTGGCTACAGTGACTGCAAGCCCTCTCCAACACCATATGATGCTAGTGTGTAGCTTCGAAAGAATCGAAGAATTGCTAGAGACCAATTGAAATATTTTCAGATTATTGGCTCGCTTATGTACTTAGCCAGTGCTACAAGACCTGACATCTCTTTTGCTGTTAGCAAACTGAGCCGGTTTGTCTCAAAACCAGGAGATGTGCATTGGAAAGCTCTAGAGAGAGTTTTGCGTTATTTGAAAGGCACTGCGAATTATGGAATTCACTACACTGGGCACCCAAAGGTGCTTGAAGGGTATAGTGACTCAAACTGGATCTCAGATGCTGATGAGATAAAAGGCCACGAGCGGATATGTGTTCACTCATGGAGGTGGCGCTGTTTCTTGGAAGTCTTGCAAGCAGACCATCTTAACGAGGTCAACAATGGAAGCAGAACTCACAGCACTAGATACAGCTACGGTCGAAGCAGATTGGCTTCGCCGGCTCTTGAATGACTTGCCGGTAGTTGAGAAACCTGTACCGGGTATCCTTATGAACTGTGACAATCAAACTGTGATCACTAAAGTGAGCAGCTCAAAGGATAACATGAAGTCATCAAGACACGTTCAGAGAAGGTTAAAGTCTGTCAGAAAAATGAAAAACTCCGGAGTTATTGCATTGGATTATATCCAAACGTCTAAAAATCTGGCAGATCCTTTTACTAAGGGTCTATCATGCAATGTGATAGATAATGCATCGAGAGAGATGGGTATGAGACCCACAATATGAGTTGTTCATAGTGGTAACCTATTCTTTGTGATTGGAGATCCCGTGAATTAGATGTGGAAGACAAGTTGTTGGTCAACTGGGAGGAAAGTATCCTTACTGTTAAAAATACCACTCCATGAAGATGCAATACTCTCCTAATCTGCATGGCAGGTTGATGTATATCTTAATGTGTTCTAAGTGGCTCTTTGAAGCAGACATGTTGTCTTGCAGAACATCTTTTGAAGAACGCACCTATATGAGTCTGATTGTTAAACGTCGCAATCTATGAGAGTAGGGTTCTCTCTAGTAAACTCATGAAAGGTCTCGGAGTATGACGCATAAGCTCCACCCGCGGGGAACACCCACGGTAGCCACGTATCGGTCAAGGGTTTATGTGAAGCTAGATTCACAGAAAACTTGTAGTTCAAGGCCCAGTCCACTGTTCAAGTTGCTTACTAGTGTAGCATAGGGTTCTAGGTGGAAGTTCCACTTAACAGTCTCCACTGCAGTACCGGTATATAAAACAGTGTTTTTTGTGTGCCTCTGGGATCTGGTGGGGGATTGCTGGAATTTTTTCTAGCCCAATAGCAGTTTCAAAAATTCCTAATAAATCCTAGAGGCCCACGCAGCCCATTAGTGCAAGGCAAGAGGTGGGACTAAAGTTTAGTCCCACATTGTTAGTTTAGAGGGAGTTGGACCTCTTTATAAAGGAGGCTCCTTCCCCACTTGTAAGACCATGAGAACAGGAGGGACATCCACGCGCGCTCCTCCTCCGCCGCCCGCCTCGTCACGACGCGCCGCAGGTTGCGGGAATGAGCCGAGCCGATGTCTAAATTTTTGCCACGCACTACAGGTATACGAAAGGTCACACGGAAGCTGAAAAGTTTTTGCGATAGTGGAGTTTGAATGTGAACGGTGCAGCCCTTCGGCTGCTGGCTGTTCTCTTCGTCTTCGTCTCTTCGTTTCACCTTCCGTCGCTGCCCTCTCGCCTCCTTCTCTTGCGCCTATAAAAGGGAGGTCGCTCCTCTCAGAGAGATGCACCATACTCTCTTCCTCCTCTCGCCACAAGTTCCTGAGCACTGCACTACTGTTACGTTCTTCCTCATCCCGGCTTGCGGCGTGCACCGCAGGTCGGGACAGTAGGCCTCCGAAACCGCACCTTTTGAGTCCTATACGGGAGAAGGGTGATAAGGTTTTTGGGGAGCGCTCAGCACGACTACTGGCTGCTTCATCACGGACGATCCGGTCGCCGACGACTACTTCCCCAACGACGACTTCTTCCCCGATGTCCACGACCTCCTCAACGACATGGCAGGCGAGGACACTGACCCCAAGTCCATCGCTTCTGCTGCTGCTATGCCGTACGTGTTCTTCTCCTTTCTGTTAGAAGTCCTGGTACAGTTCATTGCTGTAGTTTCTGCCCTACGTATGTTAGGTTCTATGTCGTATAAGCAACTTCATCTAGTGTTTGTTCTAGATGTGTTTAGCTCAAGTTCATATATGCAGACGATGTTTACCTTCTCTCTGTCAGATTGCATGACTTGCTTTATATTTGCTATTTTAGTCATGCTTTATCTAGTATTTCTGTTAATAAAATCATTTGGTAAATTGCTCATATTTCCAACAATCCAAAAACCTTATTATAGGCAATTTACCCCAAGTGGTTTTGCTGCTTCCATGAGACCTCCTATGTTTGAGGGTATCCACTATAAGAGGTGGCGCGTGAGAGCAGTCTTATGGTTTCAAACCATGAGTTGCTATGACGCCACTCTTGGCAAACCTGAAGGAGAGCAAGATGCCCAACAGGCACAAGCTTTTCAGAAAATGGATACCTTGTTTAAGGCTGCTCTCTTGAGTGTTCTTGGCGAGAACATAGTTGATGCTTAAGCGTCAATTGATAATGGAAAAGATATGTGGGACGCACTCGAGGCCAAGTTTGGGGTCTCGGATGCCGGCACTGAGGTGTACATCATGGAGCAATTCTATGATTACAGGATGACTGAAGAGCGCTCGGTGGTTGAGCAGGATCATGAGATACAGTCATTTGCTATAGAACTTGAGCACTTCATTTGCATTCTACCGGACAAGTTTGTTGCCGGGGGTATCATCACTAAGCTTCCTCCTTCATGGAGGAACTTTGCTACCTTACTGAAGCATAGGAGATAGGAGTTTTCCGTTCCGGATCTCATTGGTACTCTTGATGTGGAAGAAAAGGCGAGAGCAAAGGACACACGTGCTCGAGGTATTGAGGGAGGATCTAGTGCCAATCTGGTACAGAAGAAAAACTTCCAGTCCCACAAGTTCAAGAACAAGGGCAAGCTTGGTGGTAAAGCAAAGTTTGATGGGAAGAACAAGGCTGTACAACACATGAACTTCAAGAAGAAGAGTGACAAGAAGAAAGGTGCTTGTCATGTGTGTGGAGATCCTGATCATTGGGCTCCTAGTTGCCCCAATCGCTATGACAAGCGTCATCCTGGGAAAGGCGGCAAGACCGCTAATGTTGTCATTGGAGACACTGACTTGAAGGATGCTGGGTATGGTATATTTCCCACTATTCTTTCAGTATGTCATCCTCCTGATTGGTTGATTGACACGGGTGCTAATGTGCATGTATGTGGTGATATTTTCATGTTTTCGTCTTATCAGACCGCAGGGACTTCCACCGTGCTGATGGGCAACGGTTCAAGTGCTTCTGTTTGTGGTGTTGGCACGGTTGATCTCAAGTTTACTTCGGGGAAAATCGTGCGACTGAAGAACGTGCATTATGTCCCCTCCGTCAATAAAATTCTTGTTAGCGGATCTCTTCTGTGTAGAGATGGCTATAAGCTTGTCTTTGAGTCGAATAAATTTGTAATATCCAAGTATGGAACCTTTGTTGGTAAAGGCTATGAGTCAGGAGGCCTGTTTCGTCTATCTTTATCAGACGTTTGCAATAAAGTTGTTAATCATATTTGCAACAATAGTGAATCAAATGTGTGGCATTCACGTCTTTGTCATGTTAACTTCGGTTGCATGTCGCGACTAGCGAAGTTGAACTTAATCAATAGTTTCACCACTGTCAAGGGATCTAAGTGTCAAGTGTGTGTGCAAGCTAAGCAACCACGTAAGTCTCATGTGACTGCGGAAACGAGAAATCTTGCACCACTAGAACTTATACATTCAGATCTATGTGAAATGAATGGTGTTTTGACAAAAGGTGGAAAGAAATATTTCATGACGTTAATTGACGACTCCACAAGATACTGTCGTGTGTATCTTCTGAAATCTAAGGATGAGGCTTTGAACTTTTTCAAGATCTACAAAGCTGAAGTGGAAAACCAACTTGATCGGAAAATCAAGAGGCTTAGGTCTGACCGTGGTGGAGAGTATTTTTCCAATGAATTTGATGCTTTTTCTGCGGAACATGGTATAATCCATGAGAGGACGCCTCCCTACTCACCTCAGTCAAATGGGGTGGCCGAAACAAAGAACCGTACTCTAACTGATTTGGTTAACGCCATGTTAGACACATTGGCTCTCTCCAAGGCATGGTGGGGGGAGGCGATATTGACTGCATGTCATGTCCTAAACCAAGTTCCTACAAAGAACGAAGAGATAACTCCATTCAAGGAATGGGAGAAGAAAAGGTTAAAACTCTCTTATCTGCGAACATGGGGTTGTTTGGCGAAAGTCAATGTTCCAATTCCAAAGAAGCGGAAGCTTGGACCAAAGACTGTGGATTGTGTTTTCCTGGGATATGCTTTTCATAGCATTGGATATAGATTCTTGGTTGTAAAATCTGAGGTACCTGACATGCATGTCGGTACGATCATGGAGTCGAATGATGCGACTTTCTTTGAAGATATCTTTCCCATGAAGGATATGCCTACCTCATCTAATCAGGAGATGCCTAGTTCATCGAATCAGGAATCAGTTACAATTACCGAACCTGCCATTTCGATGGAACACTTTGGAAGTTCTGTGGAGGAGAACAATGAGGTTCCTACTAGGAGCAAGAGACAGAGGACTGCAAAGTCCTTTGGTGATGATTTTCTTGTGTATCTCATAGATGACACTCCTAGTTCGATTTCAGAGGCCTATGCATCTGAAGATGCTGACTACTGGAAGGAAGCGGTTCGTAGCGAGATAGATTCCATCTTGGCGAATGAAACTTGGGAGATAACTGATCACCCTTATGGGTGCAAACCTATAGGATGCAAATGGGTATTCAAGAAGAAGCTTAGGCCTGATGGTACTATAGAAAAGTACAAGGCTCGGCTCATGGCAAAGGGTTATACCCAAAAGGAAGGTGAAGACTTCTTTGATACTTACTCACCTGTGGCTCGACTGACCACTATTCGAGTTCTACTTTCACTAGCTGCCTCACATGGTCTTCTCGTTCATCAAATGGATGTTAAGACTGCTTTCCTAAATGGAGAGTTGGATGAGGAAATTTATATGGAACAACCAGATGGGTTTGTAATAGATGGTCAGGAAGGGAAAGTGTGCAAGTTTCTGAAGTCTTTGTATGGACTCAAGCAAGCACCCAAACAGTGGCATGAGAATTTCAAAAGAACTTTAACAGCTATAGGCTTTGTTGTGAACGAAGCTGACAAATGTGTGTATTATCGCCATGGTGGGGGCGAGGGAGTTATGCTTTGCTTGTATGTTGATGACATACTGATTTTCGGAACAAATCTGAATGTTATTAAGGAGTTCAAGGAATTCCTATCTCGTTGTTTTGAGATGAAGGATTTAGGAGTGGCTGATGTCATTCTGAACATCAAGTTGTTGAGAGACGATGATGGTGGGATTACATTGCTTCAATCTCACTATGTGGAAAAGATCTTGAGTCGCTTTGGCTACAGTGACTGCAAGCCCTCTCCAACACCATATGATGCTAGTGTGTTGCTTTGAAAGAATCGAAGAATTGGTAGAGACCAATTGAAATATTCTCAGATTATTGGCTCGCTTATGTACTTAGCCAGTGCTACAAGACCTGACATCTCTTTTACTGTTAGCAAACTGAGCCGGTTTGTCTCAAAACCAGGAGATGTGCATTGGAAAGCTCTAGAGAGAGTTTTGCGTTATTTGAAAGGCACTGCGAATTGTGGAATTCACTACACTGGGCACCCAAAGGTGCTTGAAGGGTATAGTGACTCAAACTGGATCTCAGATGCTGATGAGATAAAGGCCACGAGCGGATATGTGTTCACTCATGGAGGTGGCGCTGTTTCTTGGAAGTCTTGCAAGCAGATCATCTTAACGAGGTCAACAATGGAAGCAGAACTCACAGCACTAGATACAGCTACGGTCGAAGCAGATTGGCTTCGCCGGCTCTTGAATGACTTGCCGGTAGTTGAGAAACCTGTACCGGGTATCCTTAACTGTGACAATCAAACTGTGATCACTAAAGTGAGCAGCTCAAAGGATAACATGAAGTCATCAAGACACGTTCAGAGAAGGTTAAAGTCTGTCAGAAAAATGAAAAACTCCGGAGTTATTGCATTGGATTATATCCAAACGTCTAAAAATGTGGCAGATCCTTTTACTAAGGGTCTATCACGCAATGTGATAGATAATGCATCGAGAGAGATGGGTATGAGACCCACAATATGAGTTGTTCACAATGGTAACCTATTCTTTGTGATCGGAGATCCCGTGAATTAGATGTGGAAGACAAGCTGTTGGTCAACTGGGAGGACAGTATCCTTACTGTTAAAAATACCACTCCATGAAGATGCAATACTCTCCTAATCTGCATGGCAGGTTGATGTATATCTTAATGTGTTCTAAGTGGCTCTTTGAAGCAGAGATGTTGTTCTGCAGAACATCTTTTGAAGAATGCATATATATGAGTCTGATTGTTAAACGTCGCAATCTATGAGAGTAGGGTTCTCTCTAGTAAACTCATGAAAGGTCTCAGAGTATGACGCATAAGCTCCACCCGCGCGGAAGACCCACTGTAGCCACGTATCGGTCAAGGCTTTATGTGAAGCTAGATTCGCAGAAAACTTGCAGTTCAAGGCCCAATCCACTGTTCAAGTTGCTTACTAGTGTAGCATAGGGTTCTAGGTGGAAGTTCAACTTAACAGTCTCCACTGCAGTACCGGTATATAAAAGTTTTTGCGATAGTGGAGTTTGAATGCGAACGGTGCAGCCCTTCGGCTGCTGGCTGTTCGCTTCGTCTTCGTTTCTTCGTTTCACCTTCCGTCGCTGCCCTCTCGCCTCCTTCTCTTGCGCCTATAAAAGGGAGGTCCCTCCTCTCAGAGAGACGCACCAGAATCTCTTCCTCCTCTCGCCACAAGTTCCTGAGCACTGCACTGCTGTTACGTTCTTCCTCATCCCGGCTTGCGGCGTGCACTGCAGGTTGGGACAGTAGGCCTCCGAAACTACACCTTTTGAGTCCTGTATGGGAGAAGGGTGATAAGGTTTTTGGGGAGCGCTCAGCGCGACTACTGGCTGCTTCATCACGGACGATCCGGTCGCCGACGACTACTTCCCCGACGACGACTTCTTCCCCGACGTCCACGACCTCCTCAACGACATGGCAGGCGAGGACACCGACCCCAAGTCCAGCGCTTCTGCTGCTGCTATGCCGTACGTGTTCTTCTCCTTTCTGTTAGAAGTCCTGCTACAGTATTATGGGGCCTTAGCGCGATGACTTCTTAACTGACTACCGTAACAAGGTTTGCCCGGCTCCAGTGGGAGGCATGATGATGACGGTGTGCCTTTGGCTCGCTCCAGTGTGTGTAGTTGCTGCTAGGTGGTCTACGGACCTAGATGCAGTTTTGTTACATCTAGTGTTCTTTCTATTGCCATAAATACTGATGAATAGATTGGAAGTATTCTCCAAAAAAAACCAAGGTCGGAGAGAAGACGACATATCCAAGCGTCCAGGAGAAGAGGATGCAATGTTGTCCTATCTGAGCACGGGCTGGGGACATGAAGGGATGATAAAAAAATGTTAGAGAGATGGGGACGAATCCTAGTAGCTGGGAGGAGAGGCGGCGATATCATCGGATCACTGCCGGTCACCTTTTGCAACCCAACCAGACTCCAAGAAACGTCCCTATACGTCTAGGATGTTCGCCACCCTCCATACCAGACCCATATGTGAGGCGATATGGGGATGCCCAGATGCGCCCGCCATGCCGAATTTGGTAGGCCGGACACGTCCCAAATCCACTCCTTGGGTGAGAAAGATAAGAAGTGGTTTATTCAATCGTTTATCGTCTATCTATATATGAATTGTTAAAAAAATGGCATGTGTCGAATTGTTGTGTTGTGGGTTTATTTTGTTTTGTCAAATTGTTGAATTAAATTGATAATGAATTTTGTGATATATGATGGACGTGGATGAGTTTACAAGAATACGAGTGTTTGGGTATGTGAGGTGTGGTTATCCAGATGACAAATTTATAAACCGGCCGGCGGTGTCCGAGGACGCGGCCGTAGGCGTCTAGATGGTCGGATTTGTTCTATCCGGTTGTAGATGCCTTAATGTGTGTTAATAAGGATGAATGCTTTGTGTTGGTATTTCTCAGAAAAAGTAAAAAAAATTACATGCGAGATGGATTGATAACACACTCGCAGCTTACTAGACGACAAGGCCGGGTTTAAATGGCCGAGGAGTGCCGTGGTTGATGTGCGCGGCGAGGCGAACAGAATCAACCACGAGGAGAGAGAGAGAGAGGAGGGAGGGAGCGAGCGATGTGTGTAGCAGTAGCCTTCTTGGTTGTGTATCTATGTCCTTGGATGTGCTGCTCTGTTTTATTTGATTGGTGTCCATGGAGTATGTTCGATGGATGCATGAATATTCTGCACCACTATGTTTGATGGATGACTGATCTACATGGATACTTGCTTCAGTGTAGCAGTAGCTTCTTGCTAGGAACGATGATCCTCTGTTTTGATCGACCCTAGTCTGCTATTTTTGGATGCGCGCGTCAATGCAGAATGACTTAAGTTTGATGATGCTCAGTTCTCAAACTTGATCGATGGATGGCAGAATAATCCATGATGTCGTTCTGCATTTTTGGATCATTCTGCCATCCACCGATCAAGTTTGATCATGCTCTCCTCTCATATACCATCCATCCATCCATCATTTTGCCATCAAGTAGTACATCATAGTGTCATGATGGATGATGGATTCACAGTTTGAATGGGACACCTATGGTCCTTCGCCCCTGCCGAATCGCACGCGCTCTAGCTCACCGTATGACTAGCTCTCTCCATGCCAAGTTTGCGCACCCGATGAAATCTGGACGCGAGAGCGTGCATTAGTCTAGTTCTGGTGCAAGATCCGGTCGCCCCATGCCTCTGTATTTAGCTGAATTATGAGCATCATTATGAGCTGCCATTATATTTATTCATTTAGCTGCTTGATTCTCTGCTTTTATACAGAATTTATCATCTATTTTCTTACTGATTGGTACGTACTGTTGCACACCATGCTGACTCATCAAACAGCTTGATTACCTCGGTTTCATCCTCGCCGAGTTACCATGCTTGTTTTGGGGAGCGTGCTGGTAGCGGAGCTCGGCACCGACGTCATAACCTGGATGAGTACAGTTCAAATGATAACGCCCAAGAGATGGACGCTTGGCGTGTTCGTCGCCATGGGCGACATCAGTTCCCTAGTGCTCAATTACGCCCCGGCGTGAGTAACTCATTCGATTACCTTGTGTTTTCAGTTTGCATTTGCAACGACTGTCCGTCCAAAGCCAACCCATTTGAATTTGTGTTACAGGTGGAAGTTCAGAGCAATTTGGAGAAGGGAGGAGGGAACGGGGGTTGGCACGGGGCTCGCCACAATGCTGCCCCTTGTCGCCGCCTTCATCAATGCCGGGGTGTGGGTTTTCTATGGAGCGACCGTGGCAGGCAGGAACTGATCGGTAATCATCATCAATGGGGTTGGAATGATGTTTCAGGTGCTATACGTTATAGCCTTCTCTGGACGGTCCGAGGCTCCATGGCGGCACAAGCTGCTGGTGCCGATGCTTGGAGCCGGTGCCGGCGTCATTATCACCATCGCCATCGTCGGCTTCTTCCTCCTCCACCTCGCCATGAGAGACATCAGTTCCCTGTGCCTCACTTACAACCCCGCGTGAGTAACTCGTTGCATTACATTATGTTTCAGTTTGCAACGATCGTCCATCCAAAGTCAATCTCACTTCTCTTGCAGCTGGAGGTTCAGGGGAATGTGGAGGAAAGGGGAGGGAGCGGGGGTCGGTGCCTTACTTCCTATGTTGCGTGAGTTGGTTCGAAGAATCTGATCGAACATCAACATGGTTGTTCCCTTGCTAAATGGGTATATTCTTTATACAAAACTTATATACTTCTCTAGACCTATTGTTTTAACATGTGTAGCATAATTAATGAGTATAATTACTTAGTTGACATTAGTTTAAAATGTTGCATTGTTGTTAAATCTTAGTTAGTGTTTTTTTGCTATGTTAGACTATATTTAGTTAACTTATCCATGAATTAGTTTTGACATTTTCATAAATTATTATCATTATCATCATCATCATCATCATCATCATCATCATCATCATCATCATCATTATTATTATTATTATTATTATTATTATTATTGTGTGTGTGTGACAGTGTGTGTGTGTGTCCGTGTGTATCTCTATGTGCATGATTGTGTTCCTTAAATATCCTGCTAGAGATTTCTAAAACATTAACTGAAACAAATATCTTTGTAGTGGTTTCCTGTGCATAATTCAGTTAGGTATCTATAAGAAACTTCTCGAATATAAGTGAAACCTTTGGAATTCATTTTGTACTAGTATTTCCGTGGTCAAATGTGTCTTAGAACTTTTAGTGGTATAATTATAAGCCATTAACATGATACCTAGGATTTATTAACACAACAATAATCTGACAATTCGTGTTTGGGTTTCCAGAAATGAGATGTATCGTTCCAACTCCATTCCCCACATTATTATTGTTTTTTGTACTAAGCTAGCTAAATCATCGGCTCCTTTGCTGGTGCTTCTAAGAATTTTAGCAACATTAAAGCCTTGGAGCGGTTCCAAAAGTCCAACCATATACCTCACGGGGCCTGCTAGTACGAATTTCGAACCTTTTAAGTTTTATGGATCCTTCACCACCGCTTCGTAGTTGCTTTCTAGGCACACCTGTCACTCAATGGTTGTCGGGATCAACCCCTGTCTCCCGGCGGTCCCCATTTGTAGACTGGACATGGGCGGCTCCGCATAAGGCTCCATGTGTGGTCAACACACATGGGCGGCTCCGTAAATTTTCAGCTCGTTTGGACTCCGTTTGATATTACTTTTCTGCAAAACTAAAAAACAAGGAAAAAACAGAAACTGACACTGGGCTCTGGGTTAATAAGTTAGTCCCAAAATAATATAAAATAACATATAAATGCATATAAAACATTCAAGATAGATAATATAATAGCATGGAACGGTCAAAAATTATAGATACGTTGGAGACGTATCACCGACTTAATCATAATGCATAACTTGTCCAGAGATCCAGAACCTTGTATGACCCGTTTGCAATGTTGGCCGGCTTATATTTATCAACTTAATCATGAACTTGCGATTCACTAGAAAACAGTCGACTTAAACATGAATTTTATAATTATTAAGCAGTTCAACACCATGACTTTTAACCTGTCATACTTTTATTCCGCCAGCAATGACTAGGAGTCCCACTTCTTGGGACTGGGTCGCCTCCCAAGTCTTCGAACTCTCATTACAGGAGTATCTAGACATGGGGATTTTACCATCCAAAGAGGTCATACACTGGCGGGTCCCTAGTTCTGAAACAACTCCAAAACCTCAAGAAGGCGAAATCGTGATCTTTGCAGACCACATTCTCCGTGGTTTCTCCCCGTCCGGGTCAAAGTTTTTTCGTGACGCTCTGAATTTTTATCAACTTCATCCTCAAGACATTAGCCCCAACTCTGTCTCCAATTTATGTAACCTCCAAGTATTCTGCAAAGTGTACCTTGGAGAAGAGCCTACTGTTGACCTCTTCAGAGAGTATTTTATCTCAACCGTCAAACTGAGATGACTGATGGACCCAACTTGGAACTCGGGGGAATATCTATTCAGCGGCAAAGAGACATAATTTTTCCTGAAGCCAAGTTGCCTAGTCACCCCAAGGATTGGAACCTCACTTGGTTCTATTGCAGAGACACTTCTCCGGCCGATGTAATCGTTTACCGGGTTACCGCCCCTTCTGGCTCAACACCCACAACAAACTTCCAGACCGGTTAACCGCCGCATAGCGCGTGAAATATGCCCCTACCTTCTCAAAAATAAGGGCGTTGGTGGCCAATGGCTTAAGTGCAGTGGACCTAACCCGCTGCTGGGTTGCTTGGAGGATAATACCTTTGAGCCGGCGCGACGGCTTAATGTGTGAATACACTGGAGATACCCAAGATCCGCTGTGCTGAAAGTTCGGGTCTTCTGACGGCGGGTGATTTCATTGGATCATACCAAATGAATGCACCTTGAAGCAATTGCATATCATGTAATTTTGCCGATGAAATGATTGTATGGCTATGGAGGAGGATCTTGAACATGTCTTGATACACTTCCACATGCCAGATGTTTTTGGGATGAGGCGTCGTCTTCGTCTAACAAGGCGTCATCCTGACACTTGGCCAAAGACATACTTTGTGACCGGTGTTTCCTAGATCAGGATCAAGCTAAAGTGCTTACCATTATGTGGGCTACCTGGCATTTCTATAGCTGATGGGCACATGATCATGAAGGTTCTGATTCGACGAACTCAGTGTGACTAATTAGAGAAAGCCTACTCTCAAGTGACTCAAAAAGAGCAATCAACTCGAAACAATTTTAAAAATACCCAAACAATTTATAAACTTACATGAATATTTATATAAGTCTATGAATAGTTACTAAAATTATACAAACAATTCCGAAAAATAAATGAACAATTTAAAGAAATGCGTCATCACTTTTTAAAATACATTGACGTTTAGATAAAAATCATGAACACTTAAAAAACAATATTGGCGCTATAGGAAAAGCTTATGGCGCGTAGGGCGCCCTTCTAGCGCCGTAGCGCGCACCCCTGCACGCCTTCTGGGCCGGCCCATGTTGGGCGCGAGGTCCCCCAGTTTTTCTTAAATTTAACATTTCTTTTTCTTTTTTAATTTTCTATTTTACTTTTCCTTTTTCACTCTTTCGTTTTTCAATTTGCCAAAATCGATTAAATTAGGGAACATTTTATAAATTCGGAATCTTTTTCTTAAATCATGAACACTTTTTAATTCACGCTGATTTTTATGAAACCGTAAAAATATTTTTCCAAATTCTTGAGCACTTTCAGAAATTATGGACATTTTCTGAAATTGTGGATATTTTGAAATTCATGAATAACTTCTTGTAATACTGATTTTCTTTTAAAAAATCTTGAACATTCTGTTCAGCCGTCAACACCTTTTGAATTCGTTGAATTCGCAAAACGTTTATTTTTAAATCACGAACATTTTCTGAAACCATAATTTTTTTTGTAAATTATTTGACTTTTTTTAAAATTCGTGAACCTTTTTGAATTTTTGAACATGTTTTTAAATCTTTAACATTTTCTAAAACCATGGAAAGTTTTTGAAATAACAATTTTTTAACTATGGAAACATTTTTATAGTTTCTTTATTTTTTGTTCGAAATGTATATTTTTACTTAATCGGGAATTATTTAAATAGATAAAGATCAAAACTAAAATGAAAATTACAAAAAGAAAAAAGAATTAAAAAAATAGTCTGCTCGGACATGGACTGGTCCAAACGGGCGCACTACCGCTCCTCCTCCCAGAGCCCCACGCGATGCGTCAAGCGCTCAGGCCATATTGGTGCTTCATGCAGGTCCATCCAAATACGGTTTTCTTTCACAGCCTTTTTTGTGCGTATTTTCTCTCATTTGATTTTTCCCTAAAAGCCCGCTGCAAGAGTTTTAAAGATTCTAAAAGCATCAGTTGAGAATTTTTAAAAAGTTGCCCTCAAAATTTAAAAATTATTTTGGTTTTGTAAAATGTGCATGAGCTTGAAAATTAAGTCTTAGTTATATTTTATAAAAAATATTTACTAATTTGAAGACTTATTAATAATTTCTAGAAAATATTTACAAATTCCAAATCTTATTGAATATAAAAGGCATTGACGAATTTGCGGATGCCTTCTTAATGGGCCTTACATAGTGGGTCATTATTGGGAAAATGTCTATGTGACGATTTTTGCGTAGTCGAGCAAATGCACGAAATGTTCTTCCGCTGGCGGGCCCACATTAGCGCTTCATGCAGGCTCCGTTCAAATGCGGTTTTCGTTCATAACCTTTTTTTGCATAGTGTTTTTTCTTGTTTTGCCAAAAGACCGATTGCTAGAATTCTTTTATAGATTTATAAGAAATATCAATGCCGAATTCGAAAATTTGTTCACACAAGGTTAGTAGAATTTTTTTAATGTTCAGAAATTTTAAATTATATTCCCAATTTTTTTTAAATATGTTCGTTAATTTATAAAATACTCAGAAATTTGTAAAATGGTCACGGATTTCAAAATATTGTCGAATATTATTATGCATTCACGAATTTGAAAAAGTGTTCTTAATGGGCCAAACGGACTGGGTCACTATTGGCAAAGCTCCTATGTGACCATCGTTACTTCTTATCGAGCAAATGCGCACAAGGTAACGTAGGAGACATCCCTATTTCCCCCTGGGGGGTCTTAATTACCACTCCTTAGCTTTCAATTTGCCTCTGGCCATCGTACACACACAAATTTGCAATTATTGATCTACTACTGTGCTAGTCCTTGTTGCCAGCCGTACTCGACTATTTAGAAAAAGCTACTACTTGAATGCACACTTTTACTATTCTTTAAAGAAAAAACTTTGTTGCAGGCTGCTTCGAAAATCGTTTTTTCATAACATTTTTTGCTTACAATTTTTGTTTCGGTCATGTGCATTTTTTTTCAAAACATGTTTTCTTGAAATGTCACATACATTTTTTGGTGGTCCGATTTTTTTAATTACTCGATTTATTTACATTTTATAATGTTTTTGATGTCAAGAAACACATTTTCTGAAACCTGTGGACATTTTTTAAATGCTATCAACATTTTTTAGAATTTCAATTTTTAAGTACTTGATTTTTTTACATTGTATACTATTTTTACATGTCAAGAAACATATTTTTTGAAAACTATGGACATTTTTAAATGCAAGAATCATTTTTTGAATATTATCAACATGTTTTAGAAGTTCCATGAATATGTCTTAGCACTGCATCTACATTTCCTGAACGTCCTATGAACTTTAAAATATAGTATGATATTTTGCATTACAGAAATAAAAATAAAAATAATAGTCAATAAAAAATGAACGACGAGACAGCGTGTAACACCGAAACAACCAAAAATTACCTGTGTCGGCCCACCGAGTAGATAATGGCCTCATGTACATGGGCTTCGGCTTCCCTTTGTCCTAGGCTTGGGTGCCGCCCGAGCCCAATTCGAAACAGCACATAGATACACTAGTTAGTCCCACCTCGCCAAGCTTTCATATAACCAAATCTCACTGAAATAAATGTAAATGATTTCCACAACAACGCGCAGCAAATCATTTCTAGTTCCATGTTGTATGGCACTAATTCGTCAAAAAGAAAAGGCTCTTGCAAAAAAGCTGGTTAATTCTTTTGTAATTGTTTTTTCGAAGTAAATTGTATTAGGACATGGAAAATAGGAGTACCTTTTTCTTGGATATAGGAACATATTACTCGAGATTTATGTATCGATCATGATAAAGAAATAGGAATTGCCACCGCTCTTACTGCCGAGCTATCCATGTAAGAAGGGTAGCGCTGTTGCCACCAAGCTGCAATCGGTTCCAACGACTAGAAGGATGTAAGAGCACGACTTCTACAAAATCCACACTTTCATAGTGCGGGGTATAATCCCAAGAGGACACCACAATTCTCCCATCATGATCTCGAACAACACTTCCAAGCATGGATATCATGCATGATCCTTGCCATCCCAGAGATGCATTACAACTAAACGCCATGCCTAGAGAATCTGGCATGGGATAGTATTTAGCATTTAGTGCCCTCACACATAAACTCTCTAGGTACTCAATGGGTCACCAAAATTGCCTTCTAAGGAGGCTTGGTTAAGAACTTTTTGGTCCTTGAATCTCATACCTCCTTGGCCCTTATGCCTTGTTAGTTTCTCCCAACTTGACCAATGCGTGCGTCGTCGGTAAGTTTCGTTGCTCCACTAAAAATCTCCTGTCAAGTGAGCATCTCCTTACACACGCATGGCAAGAATTTGAACACACTCATTGCATAGGTGGGAATAGTATGCGTCACTAATTTAAAGAGTCATTCGGTCTTTTCCCTTGTCTTTGATTGGCTGAAATTTACCACTTATCACACCTCCTTTTGGGACCGGCAGACAACATACTTCTCATCGAAACAGTGTTTAGAGAGATGTCAGTTCTTGGCCCTCCTATATATGGTGAGCACTTATTTTCAATAAGTAGTGAGAATTTTGTTGGACTAAGCAGCTGACCAGTAGTTCTATTGTAATTGTTCAGTACTTGCTTCATAATATTGACTTGATCTGGGCTAGCTTTAAAAACCAGTAATGTATTCTCTGCAAACATGAGATGAGAAATTTCTGGGCTTTGGCGACAAATTCTCAGCTCCTGTAATTCACCTGATTCAATTCTTCTCTCTACCAATCGTGAGAGTCCATCTGCAACAAAAAGAAAGAGGTATGGAGAGAGGGGGTTGTTGGGGAATGTAGTATTTCAAAATTTTACCTACGATCATGCAAGATCTATCTATGTGATGCATAGCAACGAGCGGGAGAGTGTGTCCACGTACCCTCGTAGACCGAAAGCGGAAGCGTTAAGTAACGCGGTTGATGTAGTCGAACGTCTTCGCGATCCAACCGATCAAGTACCGAACGCACGGCACCTCCGCGATCTGCACATGTTCAGCTCGGTGACATCTCTCGAACTCTTGATCCAGCTGAGGCCGAGGGAGAGTTTCGTCAGCACAACGGCGTGATGATGGTGATGATGAAGTTACCGACGCAGGGCTTTGCCAAAGCACTACAACGATATGACCGAGGTGGAAATATGTGAAGAGGGCACCGCGCACGGCTAAAACAATAAATTGTGTGTCTATGGGGTGCCCCCCTCCCCCGTATATAAAGGAGGGGAGGAGGGAGCTGGCCGGCCTCATGGTGCGCCCCCAAAGGGGGGAATCCTACTCCTACTAGGGGTAGGTTCCCCCCTTTCCTAGTCCTAACTAGGAGGGGGAAGGAAGGGGAAGAGGAGAGGAAGGAAAGGGGGCCCGGCCCGCCTCCCAATTCGGATTGGGCTTGGGGGGGGCGCCCCTCCTCTTGGCCTTCTCCTCTCTCTTCCACTAAAGCCCATGTAGGCCCATTTAGCCCCCAGGGGGTTCCAGTAACCCCCCGGTACTTCGGAAAATGCCCGAACTCATTCGAAACCTTTCCCGTGTCCAAACATAGCCTTCCAATATATCGATCTTTATGTCTCGAAAATTTAGAGACTCCTCGTCATGTCCGTGATCACAACCGTGACTCCGAACTACCTTTGGTGCATCAAAACACATAAACTCATAATACCGATCGTCATCGAACGTTAAGCATGCGGACCCTACGGGTTCGAGAACTATGTAGACATGACCGAGACTCATCTCCGGTCAATAACCAATAGCGGAACCTGGATACTCATATTGGCTCCCACACATTCTACGAAGATCTTTATCGGCCAAACCGCATAACAACATACGTTCTTCCCTTTGTCATCGGTATGTTACTTGCCCGAGATTCGATCGTCGGTATCTCAATACCTAGTTCAATCTCGTTACCGGGAAGTCTCTTTACTCGTTCCGTAATGCATCATCCCATAACTAACTCATTAGTCACATTGCTTGCAAGGCTTATAGTGATGTGCATTACCGAGAGGGCCCAGAGATACCTCTCCGACAGTCCGAATGACAAATCCTAATCTCGATCTATGCCAACTCAGCAAACACCATCGGAGACACCTGTAGAGCATCTTTATAGTCACCCAGTTACGTTGTGATGTTTGATAGCACACTAAGTGTTCCTCCGGTATTCAGGAGTTACATAATCTCATAGTCATAGGAACATGTATAAGTCATGAAGAAAGCAATAGCAACAAACTAAACGATCATAGTGCTAAGCTAACGGATGGGTCATGTGAATCACATCATTCTCTAATGATGTGATCCCGTTAATCAAATGACAACTCATGTCTATGGCTAGGAAACTTAACCATCTTTGATTAACGAGCTAGTCAAGTAGAGGCATACTAGTGACACTCTGTTTGTCTATGTATTCACACATGTACTAAGTTTCCGATTAATACAATTCTAGCATGAATAATAAACATTTATCATGATATAAGGAAATATAAATAACAACTTTATTATTGCCTCTAGGGCATATTTCCTTCAGGGGTCCCCCTGTCTCACACCACGCGTCGGCGAAAAAACTCTCAAGCAGATTTCCATTGTAGCGGACAAAGTATTTGACCGACTTAACAAATCTCATGATCCGTTGCATGCATTTATCCGTAAAACCCAACTTTTCCATATACCCTTCCGGATACGCCCAATCGACTATGTCATAAGACTTTACGGCATCTGAACTTTTGCATCTGAACTTTTCTAGATAGTATCAATGTGTTCAAAATCTATGAGGGCATCATCGTAGTTATTCTCCCTGGTATGAAAGGCACTTTGAGTCGGGGAGATTAAATCATTAAGGAGAAGTCGCTTTCTATTAACTAAACACTTCCACATAATTTTATATATTACATTACATAAGCGGATGGGTCTTTAGTCGGGGTGTTCAGATTCTTTCTCTTCGGATTAGCACAATGATAGTTTCATTGATGCCCTACAACATTTTTTTAGAATAATGCCCTACAACATTGAAACATTAGCAAATACCCCCTCTGTCCCTAAATATTTGCCTTTTTAGAGATTTCAAATGGACTACCACATACAGATGTATATAGACATATTTTAGGGTGTAGATTCACTCATTTTGCTCCGTATGTAGTCATTTGTTGAAATCTCTAAAAAGACAAATATTTAGGAACGGGAGTAATTCTTTAATTCTTGTGATCACATCGCTCTTTATGATGCCTCAATGTCTTCGGTAAAAATCTTGTTGGGAATCCATCTGCTATAGGTGCACTCCCGGGTATGATTCTATAACTCACGGAAGAACATGTAGCCAAAAATGACATCTCCCAACTTGGAAAGCGGTTTAGGGCATCTCCAACGTTGACCCCTAAAACGTACATTGTATTTATCTGGGAGTCATCCATCTAACCGTGCCCGCATACGTTTCAAATCAGATTTGAACAAACCAGACGATATTCATGTAAATAAGATGGAATTCACTAAAGTTCAGACACAATTTACATAAAATGGATGATACTTTGTCCGTCTTAACACCTAAAACAAAAACCCTTCACTAGCTTGTAGCGGGCGGTGATCTTGAGTGGGCGGCCTCACCGGCCACACGTCTGTTGTCGTTGTCGTCATCGCTAGAGTGGTCCTTCTAGCGGCAGAAGGGCACAGGGCGCGTAGGCGGAGGAGCCGCTCTGCTTTCTCCTGCACCGTGCGGAGGGCTAGCGTGGCCAATCTCGACCCAGCCGTGGTGCCACAGCGGCAGCCTAGCCACTGCCGGCTATGGCGGAGGCGTCATTGAGCGACCACTCCTCGTCGATCTTTGCAAGCTTCCCATCAAAGTGGCGATGGTACCCCACGACCGTCTTCATGGTGGTGAGCGATCGGTCATGGGCCCAGGCCTCCATGAGGTTGGGGTCCTTGCAGACCCAGGCCGGCACATCGTCAGACTTGGAAAACACAGAGGCATTGCGCCGCTCCCGCCGTGTCTTCTGGCTGCCCTCTCTCAGCCAGCACGATGGCTCGTGAAGACGAGGAGCCACCGCCGCCTCTGAGGTAGAGGAGGAGGCGGCCGCGCGCCTTCACGATCACCAGCGGCACCTCCTTCTTGACGACCTTGCCGCGCCAGGTGTGGCGCGGTGACGATGTCGGCTGGTCGACGCCAGCCTTCTCAATCATCACGTTGACATTGAAGCGGCGTCGTCCGCTTGTCTTGTCGCGTCGCTCTGACCAACATGAATACCATAGAATCGCGTCCGCCCTGGAGCAGTGCTAGCTGACATGAATGCGCGACAACCGTTTCATGCAGAGGGGCTTTCAGGCCGAGAGGGTTTTGTGTGGGAGTGGGATGACGGACGCGTATGTGGCAGGAGTTTGGATGCCCGCAGAGTCCCTTGCTTTGCCTTTGATTTGTGATAAAAAAAACCAGTTATCCAGACGCTCAATGGACCGATGGTAGATGGTAAAAATGTGTCGGGACCACTCGGTGCAGCCGGTTGGGGGTGATTTGAGTGTGCGCGTTGAAGATACACTTATGCCCGGTTAAAAAATGGCATCTAGC
Organism: Triticum aestivum; assembly: GCF_018294505.1. Classification (NCBI taxonomy): domain Eukaryota; kingdom Viridiplantae; phylum Streptophyta; class Magnoliopsida; order Poales; family Poaceae; genus Triticum; species Triticum aestivum. The sequence goes on from NC_057798.1 coordinate 2,598,637, forward strand.
TCAGTACATACATATTTTTAGGAACTGAGCACCGTCCTCTTGCTCCAGGAATGGAGTGTACACGTCATCTAATTCGGTTGCTACCACACCCACGTTTCTTGGCTTCTTATGCATGGCCCATGCAGTTTCTACGTCTCCCGTAGAGGCAGTTTCTTTCTCGCAGAATATTTCCTACCTATCGCAGAATATTTCGTACTCCTCACTGCAGTACCTACGACCGAGACTGACACCAGTACCCGGTACTCCTCACAGCAGGCTTACCGTTACGCACAAGGTTAACTAATACTCCCTTTACCCCGTATTAATTGCCGCTCAAACGGAGTAGCTCACCCTAAATACATTTAGATACATTCGACTGTAATACGTCTAAATATATCCATTTTAGCGCAAATTAGTATGGAATGGAGGGAGTAGTTGACTTCCGAACGGGGGGAAATATGATGTATCACCTGGCATTCCAGGAAGATGTTTGAGCTTGACATTCTGTTTGTTACCCCTGCTTAGAGTAACTCTACCAGATCCCGCATATCCCACATTCCCCTAAAATAACATCGTTTTATGGTACCGGGATGAAAACTCGTCCTGACCAGGTCCCGTAAAACGGCCCTTCCATAATTTTTTTTGCGGTGATCTACATATTTCGGCCCGCAGCGCGCAAACCTCTAGTTTCCCCCCTTAGTTGGTCCACTTCCTCTATCGCGCAAAAGGGTTAGCGTGAGGGAAGTTTCAGCAACCGCCCTGCCTCTACGCCTCCGCCACGGCTAGCCTCGCCGGAAGATCACCGTAGGCCGTCCGCGTAACCATGGAGCAACCGGAGCCTCCCGCTGCTGCCGCCACTCTCACTTCAGCCGCGACCATGGGCTTCAGGCCTTTCCGTGACCGTACGGCTCAGGGCATGCGCTCAGATAAATCATCGTTGACATACCCAGAGTCCTTGAGATCCGACGAGTAGAGGTGGCGCATGGCCGCGTCGATTGCACCCCAGTTGGAGGTCTAGGATGCGACGTAGACGACGGCCCTCCGCGCGGCGGTGAACAGGTAGTTGCCATCGGATTCGACCTCCCCGCCATGGTCGAGGCAGAAGACGTCGGCCGCACGGGGCTCCTCCGAGTCGTCTTCTTGGCGGAGCGGCTTCGAGGCAACACCGCGCTCCCAGATCCTTTGCAAGCGTGGTGCTACTGGTCGTCGAGCGCCCATACGGCGGCGGGGGTAGGAGCGGGGTCTGAGCCCGTCCAGGTGAGAAGCTGCGGCGGCAAGGCCGGAGTGGGGGAAGGCGTGGGTCCAAGCGGCGCGTACTGGTGAGGGTAGTTGCCGGTCCTGTGCTCTATCGCCGGCGAGGTGGAACATAAGAGGCGATGCGAGGTGGAACACAAGACCCAATTGCAATTTAGATTTTGCTTTTAGGGGCTTTATGCTATTTTGCAGGGAACCCATTGTAAATTTAACTACTGACTAGCGGGCTCGACATTGGACCTAAAATGATTATACGGGTCCTGTTCTGCCGACACACACATCATACGGTAAAAAAAATCTTTAAAACGTTTGGGGGTAATACCCTAAAACGATTTCCAGAAAGTACATATTTGTCCTTCTCCTCTTCGAGTTATAGAAAAAAAATGCTTCTGTTGGTTCAAAACTTTGTTAAAGTCCCTGGCCATTAGCCTTGGCACTTGAAGCTGACGTTCTATTTTTTGACGGAGAATAAAACTTGGAAACAGTGTGGATCGCTCAAAACTGACGGTAGAGCCAAAAGTATATGGTGTGGCGACATACACTGTTTCGCTAGAGCCAAAACTTTGTTAAATGTATCGGAGACATATACGATTGCTTGGAATGAAGTTTGCTCTTGAGGTGACTCACTTACTTGGCCTAGACCAGCTGGCGATGCTGAACCAAGTTAGCCCCACCAATTCCATCGCTCTCGATCTCGTGGCTCTATCGCCGTCGCTGACCTCCTCCTGCCTATGACAACTTGGAGCGGCAGCACGCTGCAGAGGATGTGTTCGAGGAGTTCGTCCGGTGACTGCGCATGGAGCACGACAACATCTCCACCCTGTCATTGCTCAAAACCGACCTCGAGATTTCCCGCTTGCCCTGGAGGCCTTCCGTGACTGAGTCCACAGCCCCGCCTGCTTTGGCCTGATCTGGATAGAAGATGTACAACCACCCAATAAGTGCCATAAGTTTCTCTTCCTTCTCTCTTAAATTTTTGTAATGTCCCGAATCATCTATTTCATCAGCCATACAGGAGAGTTTGGGGATGGGGAATTGAAGATACGAGGAGGAAGCCATACAGGAGAGTTTGTGAGGTTCAGAGAACGAGACAGAGAATTCAGAGACTCACAATGCTCCTCCTACACGACACGCACACACAGTTACAGATGGTCCCAGGGCCCACTAGCCAGCTCACAATGCTCTCTTGCATGGATATTCTGAGTGAAAAGGTGTGATTCCTAAAAGAGAACTCGAGTAAAAATATTCAACTTGGTTTCTTAGTTATGATCTGCACTAATAGTACATGTGCATGTTCTCTTCTTGGTCTGATTCCTAATAGAAAACTTGTGCTTTATCTTGATTTCTTGGCTATGACATGCACTATTATTTTTGGTCAGATTCTTCCAGCAACTTCTAATGGAGATGGCATAATAGTTCCAGGATAAAGAAGAGGTATGAGCATGGACTTCTAATACTGCTCTATATGTTTGAATTTTTTTGACACTTTATCAAAAAAGAAAGTAAATCTGTCATTGCTGAGATGTAGTCTAGGAGAAATTATACTTTTTAGTTCTGTAAACCTTGTGAGAGTTTTGCTTGATTTGTAACTGAAATTTGATAGTCTTGTTGTGTTTATTACGCCATTCTGAATGTGGAATAGTCTTGTTCTGATGGATAGGCGCGGGGGCAGCCATCGGTGGAGACCGGGTCGGATGGGGTGGAGAACGACGAGGTCACACGAACGGCTGTAGCAGCACATCAGAGTTAACTTCCCATTTCTCGCTAACAATGGTTTTGCTTTTGCTTAGTGTCCCACATCGTGTTAGTGCTGCATCTATCTTATTTGTTTACTGAAATTAGGAGTAGTAGCACATCATAGTTGTTGCTGAAAATATTCCTACGACAGGTCATATTGCCCGGGTTTTGCAGAGAATGCAACTTGCTTTTCGTTTTTCTTCGATATCCATTTTTTTTTGCTGTAACAACAATTCAATACCAAGGTTAGGACTCTTGCAAGTAAATACATGTAGGCTGTAGCAATACATGTAGGCTGTGGCAATGTAGGATAAACTAAGGTGGAAGAGTTTGTAAGCTCCACGTCGCTGAACCTTTTGGTGACCCTTTCTTTGCTCTGTTTACGTCTTCTGACTATTCATATATCCTGAAATTATCCTGAAATTACCCTTTCTTTGGAGTACTAAAATGCTGCAATCGAGAGCTTTCTATACACACCTACCTAACAGTTAAGACTAGCTAAATATCTGTGTGTTGCTACTTAAGATGATGCTGGATGTAGTACGTGCCTTCCTGTTAATTCCATCCGGAAGATGTTGCTCTCAAATTTACATTAAAAGTTAGTTCTGGAAAATTGTAAGTGTATTTCAGAATGATCTTCATAAATGTAGTTGATCATAAAATTGCCTACAGAGTATTTTAAGGGTTCTAAAAAGTATATGTGTTGAATCCAATAACACTAAGTATCTTTAGATTTTTGTCCATGCCGATTGGTGTATGCCTAATTGTTGCATTTTACAATGAGGTAGTGCCACTTGCAAGTATCAGATGTGCCTTGTGTTCAGATAAGCTTTTCCCAAGATGTAAAATACTACAAAGGTCTTAGTGCTACTTCATTATTATTTTATTTATATTCATTATAAATACATCTCATGCCTTGCAAGCTTAGCTTATTTCCCATCAGATGAGTGCTTCCAATTGTTTCACTATAACTATATTGGAGACAAACACAATCCAGTAATGTATTTTGTTCCAATAGATCTCAGATGTTGAATGAAGATCAAAAGAGGTAAGATAAATTGAAGGAAAAAGGAGAGACCTGGACCTGTATGCTCTTGCCATGCGCTACTACTTTAGTAATCACACTTCACTAAAAAGGACAAAAATCTATATTCTTCCAAATTAGGTTAATCTTTACTAACTTTTTTCCGGTTCTATTTTTCAGATCATAAATCACTTCTTTGGTTGGAAGGAAGAAACTCCATTGCTTCTTAGGAGTTGGCGGTGAGTAATTTAAAAGGGCATGCACCGTCTTTCATGTAACTGGTAGTCAGTGCTCTAAGTCAAATTTTATTAGAATGGATATCCCTACAAAATTTCCGTGTAAATGTACAACACTAGACATGGTATTTTCATATTGACTACCCCATACGAGATATACTAGGGGAGTTGGTGATTGTATGTCCCTTTGTCGGTACGTCGTCATCCCTACTCATTATTTCTGTCGATACGTATGCACTATTTCATAGATCTTCTAATGTTTTGAAGAAGTGGCCAAGTGATAGTTAGGGTAAAATGACCAATATTTGAATTGACGACAATGATAGAGAAAAGATGGATGAATTCCATGGATGTGGAAGGAGGAACGACAGGGAGAAAACCGTTTTTTCTAGATGCAGGGAAGGTACTGAAAGAGACGATGACATAGGGAGTTAAGGACACACTTCTAATTTTGTAAAATATACATTAGGGATCTCCCCTACTATTTCACATTAAAATAGAGACATGATAGAGAAAGAAGTGGGAGAAAGAATTGAAAGTTGCCGTTATATGGATGAATATCCATCATGTTTGACATACACTTCTGAATTAGAACAATGACCACTGTATACATTTTTAAGACCCGTAGCAACGCACGGGCATTCAACTATAGTGTCTTAATTTTTTTGAATCAAATGATTGAACTTTTATTGACCGGGAGTTGCAAATTACAATATATACTATCCGGAGAGACGCGACACTAGGAAAGGATGCGTTGGTTCTGTAGAGAGATGGGAGAGGTGTCTGTAACCGCACGCCATTTGGGAAAGAGCAGATTCTCCCCTAATTACAGACTTGTAATTAATCATAATATTAATCACCACCTCCGTATTACCACTTTGGTTCTGAGACGGCTTGATTAGCCTAAGCAAACATTACGTGAAATTTGCTCAAGCAGAGTTGTTTACGGTGGTGCTCTCTCATATCTTGGTACGACGACTGTTCTCATCTTTTTCGGCGTTGCCATGGTGGAGGCGGAGGACGTTTGTGGACTATGTTTCGGCGATGCACGAGTTTCTGCAAGGGTGAAATAGTAGTTTTACTTGTTGTGGAATTCTTTGCTCAAAGTTGCTTGACAAGCATTTGTGTCTCGTATGACGACCATATGTGTGTAATCTCTGTGAACAGATTGTCTAATGAAATGTATGGTTGCTTAAAAAAAAGAAGTCGAGTTGTTTAGGGAGATCCTCGCACCCATCTTCTCCATCTTATGTGGGCATTGCTGAAAAGAATAGAACGTCAGCTTGAAGTGCCAAGGTTAATGGCCGGGGACTTTAACAAAGTTTCGAACCAACGGGACCGAGTTGGCGGCGAGTGTATGTCGTGTGTGCGCGCGCGCATGTAGATCGCCACGAAGGAGGGCATGCATTTATTCATCTTCGATCATGTCAGTACAAAGAACAACAGACGTAATAAAAATTACAACCATGTCCGTGGACCACCTAGCGACGATTACAAGCACTGGAGCGAGCCGAAGGTGTGCCGCCGTTATCGCCCCTCCCTCACCGGAGCCGGGCAAACCTTATTGTAGTAGACAGTCGGGAAGTCGTCGTGCTAAGGCCTCATAGGGCCAGCGTACCATAGTAGCAACCATCGCCGATGAAGAAAGTCATAGATCAGAATAATCAAACATGTAAACACCTAAACGAAGACGAACGAAGACCAGATCCAAGTAGATCCATCGAAGACCAGCACCGACCGAATCTTGCAAGATCTGACGGAGACAAAACTCCACACACCCTCCGACGATGATAGACGCACCATCGGGATGGGAATAGAACGTGGGAGACATACTTTAGAGTGTAGATTCATTTATTTTACTCTGTATATAGTCTACAGTGAAATATCTAAAAGGTCTTATATTTAGGAACGGCGGGAGTATGTCCAGTAGTCAGGACATTTATATGTATATACCTGTATAAAAAGACCTGAAGGGTCATATTCAAAAAAATTCAGTCATCAAATCATGTCAATCCAACAACATATATTGCTTCAATGGCGAGCGCTCAACATATTTAGTCTGCAATTAATATCATACCAAATATCAACATATATACTATCCACAAACTTAAAAGGGTAACTGATATGCTACCTAATAGCAGCATGCAATTTATTTTCTCTATAATATCAACGACGCAATGCACTTACACATTTGCTAGTGCAGGCTAAACAAACCATACTAGAACTTTTTTCTTCGAATTTATTGCAACAAACCATACTTGAACTACTACTGGTAGTAAGGACTAGTCCAATTTAGTTAGTTTGTACTACTACGATATAGTACTCAGGTCAGGTCGCCAGGTCATTGCCACGCTGACATATTTTGAGGTAAAGCCGAACTTTATAACTTAAAAGTGCTCGGATAAATCCACCCCAAACAAAAACAACCACTTGGGCGGTACAGTGGTTTTTCGGTCAATACCATCATTTGGCAAACATAAAGACCAATTTACGCACTTTGCCCATTGACATATTTTGAGGAGATGCCCATTGGCATCGCGCTTCGCCGCACCCGCAAGGATAATGCCAGACAACAGGCAGAATCGATCCGGCGGGAATCTATAGTGTCCGCCCAAATGGCGCTTGGATCCGGCGCGAGGCACGTCGCCGCTGCCTCATCAGAGGCGTGCGGTCCATCGGACATCCAAACGCCGTGGTGCAGGCGCTGCCCCTTTCTTGGTGCGTTGACTCGAAGGCCCTCCATGCCCTTCCGCCGAGAATATGGCGCGGCATGCCTGAAGTATGAGGTAGAGGGCGTGGGAGGCCGTTGCAGAGGCCGGCGAGGTGGAGTCAGACACCGTGCCATCAGTATGGGTGACCGGCAACCTGTGGCGCCGCAACTGTGTAGTGGTGGAAGTGTCAGGCTCCGACCACGACGGATCCATCGTCGACCTCACTTCAACCGGCAACGTGCAGGCCATGGGCTCTGACGAGGAAAAGTAGGGCATGTGAGACGGCGGCGCCTTGAGACCTGTAAGCCGGTCCGTGTCCCATGTCCTATTCAACATCGCCTGACATGCACAGGGGCGAACAACATGGATGGTTGCCGGCAAAAAATTAGGCTAGTTTACGTTGCATATACTAATCTGCATGTAATCGTACTACTCCAAGGTTTCATAATTGATGTATTGAGTTGCGAAGAAGAAAATTTATGGTGTGACCGACCACTATACATGAACGCATCCATAAATGTACAGGGGACCGGATAGGCTCCAAGTCCGATGTTCTGTGCCTTAGCAACTGCACCCGATGTAGCAAATGTTTCGCCTGGCCTGTAGGCCTGTCCAAATTTTTGATCGGATAGGCACCAAGTCTGATGTTCTGAAACATTGATCTTTGAAGTGATGAAAATCCAGAGCCCATATCACGCACTGTTTGGACGGCCGGCTTACGCAAAATTCATGGCGAGGCCCTGTTATATCTATTTACAGCTCAAAATGCCGGGTTATAAGGGAACTATCACTGTACACGGAAGTTGAAAGATCACTTCGGATTGCGAGGAAGGTGAAGCGGCCTATGCTGAGTCGGTTTGTGCTACAGAGGAGCTGAAGTTTTATAAAGACAATGTTGATCCGGCAGATATGACCCCTTTGAAGAAGCCCATCACTGAGCATGACCCAACCCTGGCGTTCAAACCGGCTGATGAGACTAAACTTGTTGACTTTGTTCCTGGCGATTCATCCAAATAGTTTAGCATCAGCATCAATCTGGATCCGAAATAGGAAAGCGCGCTTATCGAGTTCATCCGTGAGAACCGGGACATTTTTGCATGGAAGCCCTCTGACATGCCAGATGTACCGAGGAAACTCGCTGAGCACACTCTCAATATTGATCTCAAGTTTAAACCGGTCAAGCAATTTCTTCGCCGCTTTAACGAGGAAAGACGCAAGGCCATTGGTGAAGAGGTAGCCCGGCTGTTGGCTGCTGGGTTTATCGTTGAAGTATTTCATCCCGAGTGGTTGGCTAATCCAGTGCTCGTTCTTAAGAAAAACAGCACTTGGCTTATGTGTGTGGATTACACAGATTTGAACAAAGCTTGTCCGGCAGATCCTTTTGCTCTCCCGCGTATTGATCAGATTATTGATGCGACGGCGGGTTATGAGCGCCTGAGTTTCTTGGATGCTTATTCAGGTTATCATCAGATTAAAATGGCAGTTAAGGACCAGGAGAAGACAGCCTTCATCACTCCCTTTGGAGCCTTCTGTTATGTTTCTATGCCCTTTGGGCTCAAAAGTGCCCAGGCAACTTATCAGCGTTGTGTGCAAAATTATCTTCACACGCAGATTGGGCGTAATGTTCATGTCTATGTAGATGATATTGTGGTAAAATCTAGGAAGAAGGAAACCTTGATAGATGACCTCAAGGAGACGTTTGATAATCTTCGGGTTTACAAAATGATGCTCAATCCGGACAAATGTGTTTTTGGTGTTCCGGCAGGCAAGCTCTTGGGTTTTCTTGTGTCCAACAGAGGTATTGAGGCCAATTCGGAGAAGATCAAGGCGATCACATCCTTGGCTAAACCGAAATGCAGCAATGATGTTCAGCGTCTGGCGGGTCGAATTGCAGCCCTCAGCCGGTTTATCAGCCGTTTGGGAGAGAAGGCGATTCATTTATATCAGACATTGAAGAAGACAGATGATTTTGTCTGGAGTGATGCAGCCAATGCGGCATTTGAGGATTTGAAGCGGCAGCTGGCTGAACCGCCGGTCCTTGCCGCTCCGGTTGATAACGAGCCCCTGTTATTGTACGTGGCTGCCAATGCCCGTGTGGTCAGTGTGGCAATTGTGGTTGAGCGTAAGGAGGCTGGGAAAGAATATCCGGTTCAAGGCCAGTTTACTATATCAGCGAAGTGATGATCGAGTCAAAACAACGGTATCCGCATTGGCAGAAGCTGGTGTATGGAGTTTTTATGGCAAGTAGGAAGCTCAAGCAATACTTTCAAGGCCATCCCATCACAGTGGTTAGTTCTGCTCCTTTGGGCGATATAATCCAGAACAGAGAAGCAACTGGCCGGGTTGCGAAGTGGGCAATTGAGCTTGGTACACATGGATTGAAGTATATGCCTCGAACGGCCATCAAATCTCAGGCGCTTGTTGACTTCATCAATGATTGGACCGAGTTACAGGCACCAGAGGACAAACCGGACAATACATACTGGACTATTCACTTTGATGGGTCCAGGCAATTGGAAGACTCGGGGGCTGGAGTTGTCCTTACTTCCCCTCGAGGTGATAAAATTTGTTATGTTCTCCGCTTAATGTGTCCTTGTACTAACAATGCAGCAGAGTACGAGGCCTTACTCCACGGTCTTCGTGTGGCTAAGGAAATGAACTTAAGCCGGGTTCGCTGTCTTGGGGATTCTGATCTGGTGGCTCAGCAAGTTTCTGGTACTTGGGATTCTAAGGATCCACTCATGGCGGCTTATAGATGCGAGGTGGATATTGTGGCAGGTCACTTCAAGGGTTATCAGGTTGAGCACATTGACCGGCGCAAAAACGAAGCAGCAGATGTGTTAAGCCGGCTGGGATCTCAGCGTAAACTGGTACCACCCAATACCTTTTTAGATATCTTGCATAACCCGTCTGTTAAGTTGCCTACAGAGGAGGATTTAGCTGTTCCTGATCCGAAGGCCCAATTGTTAGCCGCTTTACATGTCATTCCAGATTGGACGGTTCCATATTTGGCGTATATGAACCGTGGCGAGTTACCAGATGATGAGCTCCTCGCCAGGCAGATAATCCAGCGGTCCAAGTCCATGGTTATTCACAATGGCGAGTTACACCATTGCAGTATCTCAGGCGTATTCCAGCGTTGTGTTTCTCCTGAAGAAGGGCAAGAGATTCTACGTGAAATCCATGAAGGGGATTGTGGTCACCATGCCGGTTCAAAATCCCTGGTGGCTAAAGCTTTTCGTCATGGGTTCTATTGGTTGACAGCTCATGCTGATGCGGAGGATCTGGTAAAGCGGTGTGACGCTTGTCAGAAGTTTTCACGTCGAGCTCATGTTCCGGCTCAGGAGCTACGGATGATTCCTATTACTTGGCCATTTGCCACTTGGGGGCTTGATATGGTGGGACGTTTAAAGCGCTCCAAGGATAAGAAGACCCACCTGTTGGTGGCGGTTGACAAGTTCACTAAATGGGTTGAAGCGGAGCCCGTCAGCAAGTGTGATGCAACCACGGCGGTTCAATTTCTCAAAAGGATTATTTTCCGTTTTGGTTTTCCACACAGCATCATCACAGATAATGGCACGAACCTTTCTAAAGGTGAGATGGAGGAGTTTTGTCAATGAGAGCACATCCGTCTTGATGTAGCGTCCGTGGCTCACCCCCAGTCCATTGGTCAAGCTGAGAGGGCGAATCAAGAGATCCTGAAGGGTATCAAGCCCCGGCTTATGGTTCCTTTGAAGCGGATGCCGGGTTGTTGGGTGGAAGAATTACCATCTGTGTTATGGAGCATAAATACCACCCCAAACCGATCTACGGGTTATACACATTTCTTCATGGTTTACGGGGCTGAGGCCGTTCTCCCAAGTGATATTCGTCATGACTCGTCCCGGGTTGCCAATTATGTTGAAGCGGACAATGAGCAAGCACGTTAGGAGGCGCTGGACCTGTTAGATGAAAAACGGGACATGGCTTTGGCTCGTTCGGCGGTTTATCAACAAGACCTGCGGCGTTATCACAGCCGCCGGGTTAAGACAAGAACCTTTCAAGAAGGCGACTTAGTGCTCCGGCTCATCCGGGATCAGACCGATATGCACAAGTTATCCCCACCTTGGGAAGGACCCTTTATGGTCAGCAAAAATCTGCACAACGGATCATACTACCTCATTGACGTTCGAGAAGACTCACGCGGTTCTGAGGAGGAGACCTGACAGCCATGGAACATAGCTCTCCTTCGGTCTTACTACACTTGAAGCGATAGGCTTTTCTTATGTACATATTTCAAACAATGTATATATTATGATCAATATAATAAACCAGCATCCTTGCTATAAGCGGGGTCTCTGCCGTTTTCTTCAAATCTCTTTGTTTACATGAGGGCTTCCGCTGACAAAGCGAAGTACTACCTGTTAAACCGGCTATCATGCCACAAAACAGCTTGGGAGCTTCACACCCAAGGGGCCAAACAGAGTTCTATTGCTAAAAGCACGACTCAAACAAGGCACCCATTGAGCACAGCTCACAAAATTTCTTGGGGGCTCTTTGTGTCAAATACCAAAGAGTTTGAAAGGACGCTTGTAATCGGGTATCGACCCACGGCTTGGGAGCCTGGTGTATTCACCTAAAACCCCAGCTTAACCTGCCTTCATCAAGTAAGCCACTCCTATCCAGGTAATCCTGGCATGACCCGCTGAACGTTTGACAGTTACTCTCATTGAGACCCTGAACTCGTCAAAGTTAAAACGACGATTGGTTAGTTGGAGGCCTGATAACCCGCAAGTATACGGGATAGTTGTAGCCTCTTTCGATAAGTAAGAGTGTCGAACCCAACGAGGAGCTAAAGGTAGAACAAATACTCTCTCAAGTCCTATCTGCAACCGATACGACTCTACACATGCTTGATGTTTGCTTTACCTAGAACAAGTATGAAACTAGAAGTACTTTGTAGGTGTTGTAGGATAGGCTTGCAAGAAAGTAAAGAGCGAGAAAAAGCTAGGGGCTGTTAAGGTAAAGAAGCAACTAAAGTAAATATAGCAAGTGTGGAAAAGTGGTGGTAGGAGTTGCGAAATTGTCCCTAAGCAATTGACTACTTTACTAGACCGATAGCAAGTATTATGTGGGAGAGGCCACTGCTAGCATGTTATCCCTTACTTGGAATTCTATGCACTTATGATTGGAACTACTAGCAAGCATCTGCAACTACTAACGTTCATTAAGGTAAAACCCAACCATAGCATTAAGATATATTGGTCCCCCTTCAATCCTGTATGCATCAATTTCTATGCTAGGTTGAAGCTTCTGTCACTCTTGCCCTCCAATACATAGTCCTATCAACATACAACTAACCCTAAGGTGTGATCCACGCGCGCGCTCATATGATGGGCACCAAAGGACAGCAACATAACCACAAGCAAATTAAATCAATCATAGCAATTCATCAACCACCGATAGGACAACAGAAATCTACTCAGACATCATAGGATGGCAACACATCATTGGATAATAATATGAAGCATAAAGAACCATGTTCAAGTAGAGGGTACAACGGGTTGCGGGAGAGTGGAGCGCTGTAGATAGAGGGGGGAAGGTGATGGAGATGTTGGTGAAGATGGCGGAGGTGTTGGTGAAGATCGCGGTGATGATGATGGCCCCCAGCAGCGTTTCGGCGCCACCGGAAGCAAGGGGGAGAGAGCCCCCCCTTCTTCTTCTTCTTCTTCTTCTTCTTCCTTGACCTCCTCCCTAGATGGGAGAAGGGTTTCCCCTCTGTTCCTTGGCTCCCATGGCTTGGGAGGGGCGAGAGCCCCTCCGAGATTGGATCTATCTCTCTGTTTCTGCGTTCTGTTCTGGTTCTGTTTCACCGTTTCGCGTATATATGGAGATCCATAACTCCGATTGGCCTGAAACCTTCGCCATGATTTTTTTCCCGAATATTAGCTTTCTTGCAGCAAAAGAAGAGCGTCAACCGCCTTACGATGGGCTCACGAGGGTCAGGGGTGCGCCCCCTACCTCGTGACCACCTCGGACACCGTCTCGCGTGGATTTTTCTTCTGGAATTTTCCATATTTTCCAAAAATAAGCTCCGTCTGTTTTTATCCCGTTTGGACTCCGTTTGATATGGATATTCTGCGAAACAAAAAACATGCAACAGACAGGAACTAGCACTGGGCACTGGATCAATATGTTAGTCCCAAAAATAATATAAAAAGTTGCCAAAAAGTTTATGAAAGTGAATAATATTGGCATGGAACAATAAAAAATTATAGATACGACGGAGACGTATCAGCATCCCCAAGCTTAATTCCTGCTCGTCCTCGAGTAGGTAAATGATAAAAGAAAATTTTGATGTGGAATGCTACTAGCATAATCTTGATCATATGTCTAATCATGGCATGAATATTAAGACACGAGTGATTCAAAGCAATAATCTATCCTTTGACATAAAAACAATAATACTTCAATCATACCAACCAAGCAATTATGTCTTATTGAAATAACATAGCCAAAGAAAGCTCATCCCTACAAAATCATATAGTCTGGCTATGCTCCATCTTCACCACACAAAATATTCACATCATGCACAACCCCGATCACAAGCCAAGCATTTGTTTCATACTTTTGACGTTCTCAAACCTTTTCAACTTTCACGCAATACAAGAGCGTGAGCCATGGACATAGCACTATAGGTGGAATAGAATATGATGGTGGGGGTTATGTGGAGAAGACAAAAAGGAGAAAGTCTCACATCGACGCGGCTAATCAACGGGCTATGGAGATGCCCATCAATTGATGTCAATGTGAGGAGTAGGGATTGCCATGCAACAGATGCACTAAGAGCTATAAGTGTATGAAATCTCAACAAAAGAAACTAAGTGGGTGTGCATCCAACTTGCTTGCTCATGAAGACCTAGGGCATTTGAGGAAGCCCATCGTTGGAATATACAAGCCAAGTTCTATAATGAAAATTCCCACTAGTATATGAAAGTGACAACATAGAGACAATCTATATGAAGAACATGGTGCTACTTTGAAGCACAAGATATGAGACTCACTACATGAAGAACATGGTGCTACTTTGAAGCACAAGTGTGGAAAAAGAGATAGTAACATTGCCCCTTTTTTCTTTTTTTTTGCGGGCTTCTTTGGCCCCATTTTTTTATTTAGGCTTCTTTGGCCTCTCTTTTTTTTGATGGGGCAATGCTCTAATAATGATGATCATCACACTTTTATTTACTTATAACTCGATATTACAACTCGATACTAGAACAAAGATATGACTCTATATGAATGCCTCCGGCGGTGTACCGGGATATGCAATGATCTAGCGTAGCAATGACATCAAAAAAAAACCGGACAAGCCATGAAAAAATCATGCTAGCTATCTTACGATCATGCAAAGCAATATGAAAATAAATAGACAAGTCATGTATATGATGATGATGGAAGTTGCATGGCAATATACCTCAGAATGGCTATGGAAATGCCATGATAGGTAGGTATGGTGGCTGTTTTGAGGAAGATATAATGAGGCTTATGTGTGACAGAGCGTATCATATCACGGGGTTTGGATGCACCGGCGAAGTTTGCACCAACTCTCGAGGTGAGAAAGGGCAATGCACGGTACCGAAGAGGCTAGCAATGATGGAAGGGTGAGAGTGCGTATAATCCATGGACTCAACATTAGTCATAAAGAACTCACATACTTATTGCAAAAATCTATTAGTCATTGAAACAAAGTACTACGCGCATGCTCCTAGGGGGATAGATTGGTAGGAAAAGACCATCGCTCGTCCCCGACCGCCACTCATAAGGAAGGCAATCAATAAACACCTCATGCTCCGACTTCGTTACATAACGGTTCACCATACGTGCATGCTACGGGACTTGCAAACCTCAACACAAGTATTTCTCAATTTCACAATTACTCAACTAGCACGACTCTAATATCACCACCTTTATATCTCAAAACTATTGCAAGGAATCAAACATATCATATTCAGCGATCTACAAGTTTATGCAGGATTTTATGACTAACCATGTGAATGTCTAGTTCCTGTCATCTCTCTAAATAGATATAAGTGAAGCAAGAGAGTTTAATTCTTTCTACAAAAGATATGCCCACGCTCTAACAAATATAAGTGAAGCAAAAGAGCATTCTACAAATGGCGGTTTTCTATGTGAAGAGAAACAGGCAATCCAACTTCAAATGATATAAGTGAAGCACATGAAGCATTCTATAAAGCCATACTCAAAAGATATAAGTGAAGTGCACAGAGCATTCTATAAATCAACCAAGGACCATCTCATACCAGCATGGTGCATAAAAGAAAAATAAAACCTAATTGCAAAAGACGCTCCAAGACTTGCACATAGTGCATGAACGAAACGAATCCGAAAACATACCGATACTTGTTGAAGAAAGAGGGGATGCCTCCCCAGCATCCCCAAGCTTAGACGCTTGAATCTCCTTGAATATTTACTTGGGGTGCCTCAGGCATCCCCAAGCTTGAGCTCTTGCCTCTCTTCCTTCTTCTCACATCGAGACCTTCTCGATCATCGAACACTTCATCCACACAAAACTTCAACAGAAAACTCGGTAAAATCCGTTAGTATAATAAAGCAAATCACTACTCTAAGTACTATTGCAAACCAATTCATATTTTGTTTTTGCATTGTGTACACTTTAATATAACTTTTTCATGGCTTAATCCACTGATATAAATTGATAGTTTCAACAAAACAAGCAAACTATGCATCAAAAACAGAATCTGTCTAAAACAGAACAGTCCGTAGAAATCTGAACATTCACCATACTTCTGATACTTGGAAAATTCTACCAAAATTAGGAAAAATAAACAAGTTTTACAGCAAGACATTTCAAAAAGAATCAGAACCATTTGACGTTCCAGTAAAAAATTAAAATTCGCGCACTACAGCCAAAGTTTCTGTCCTGCACCGCACAAACCAACAAGCATTGTAAACATCCTAAAGGAAAACCTTGGCACATTATTTTTATAATACAATGGAATTGTACAAGGGGATAATTATTTTTGTTGAAAAGTTTCTGTAATCAAGATTCACAAAGTTGCCGTGAGCATGAACAAAGTTCAAGGAGCTCTCCCACTTCAACAATGCTTGTCTTTCTCACTTTCACTTTCCTTTTTGAAAAGTTTTTGGGTTCCCCTCTTTATTTTTGTTGTTTTTAAACTATATGAAAGCACTCAACAGAAATAAATGACTCTTTAAAACTTCCGGGTTGTCTCCCTGGCAGCGCTTTCTTTAAAGCCATTAAGCTAGGCATATAGTGCTCAAGTAGTGAATCCACCCGGATCCCAAGGTATATCAAAGCCAATTTTAATTAGCAATAATTTGTAATTTAGTAGTGAGCACAAAGTAACATATATCATGCAACAACAAAGTCTAACTCTCTTCCTATGCATCGACATGTCATAAAAGAACAATTCATGCACACATAGTAAAGGCCAATGCATAGTATAAATAGTTTCTTGCAATTTTATTGTGTTGGAAACATAGAGAGGTGGAGATATAGTTCCTCTCTCATAATAATTGCAAGTAGGAGCATAAAGAACATGCATATTATATCTATCAAAATCATCATGTGTAACGGTAAAAGGCAACCCATCAATATAATCCTTAATAAGGGCAAACTTCTCCGATATAGTATAATCGGGAGAATTCAAAAAGATAATAGGACTATCATGCGTGGGTGCAATAGTGACAATTTCATGTTTAACATAAGGAACTATAGCAAGTTCATCTCCATAAGCATCATTCATATTGGCATCTTGGCCACAAGCATAGCAAGCATCATCAAAAAGGGATATTTCAAAAGAATCATAGGGATCATAACAGTCATCATAGCAATCATCCTTCGGTAGGCACGAAGGGGAATTAAACAATGTATGAGTTGAAGAGTTACTCTCATTAGAAGGTGGGCACGGGTGATCAATCCGCTCTTCCTCCTTTTGTTCTTCGCTCTCCTCCTCATCTTTCTCATCCAATGAGCTCACAGTTTCATCAATTTCTTCTTCCATAGCTTCCTGCAAAATATTAGTCTCTTCTTGGACAGCGGAGACTTTCTTAATAAGTGCATTAATTTCATAATTGTATTTATAATTCTCATAGCAATATTTGAGGATAGCTAAATTTTCAGATCTATAAACAGCATCATCAAAATCCTCAAACTCTTTACACATAGCTTCAATTTCATAAGCACCCATAAAAGCAACAAATTCTTCTATTTGTTCCACATCATAGTAATCATATATACCTCTAGCATAAGAAGCCAAGGTTTCATTATCATTAAATTCGCATGAAAAGGGAAGGTGTGGAGACTCCGTCCTAGAGCAACAAGTATAATCATATTCCAAGCATAGTTGCCTAGCATACCAATAGTTTCCCTTTTTGTGTCGAGCGATAATCCCTAAAGTATTCACGTTGATCCAACGTTACTCCCATTACAAAGTTGAATGGGGTTTTCTCAGGATTATCAAAGTAGTACAAAATATTTTTCTCATGATGAGAATCGAGGGTTTTAGGAGTTACCCCATCCTCATGAGTAGCAAGTACACCTAATTTTTTTGGTATTTTGTGTTCCATATCCATAACTAAAGATAGAGAACAACTAAGAACAGCAAATAAAAATTACTTTGTGATAAAGCAAACAAGCACACACGAGAATTTTCACCCCACGCTATTGCTCCCCGGCAACGGCACCAGAAAAAGGTCTTGATAACCCGCAAGTATACGGGATAGTTGTAGCCTCTTTCGATAAGTAAGAGTGTCGAACCCAACGAGGAGCTAAAGGTAGAACAAATACTCTCTCAAGTCCTATCTGCCACCGATACGACTCTACGCACGCTTGATGTTCGCTTTACCTAGAACAAGTATGAAACTAGAAGTACTTTGTAGGTGTTGTAGGATAGGTTTGCAAGAAAGTAAAGAGCGAGAAAAAACTAGGGGCTGTTAAGGTAAATAAGCAACTAAAGTAAATATAGCGAGTGTGGAGAAGTGGTGGTAGGAGTTGCCAAATTGTCCCTAAGCAATTGACTACTTTACTAGACCGATAGCAAGTATTATGTGGGAGAGGCCACTGCTAGCATGTTATCCCTTACTTGGAATTCTATGCACTTATGATTGGAACTATTAGCAAGCATCCGCAACTACTAACGTTCATTAAGGTAAAACCCAACCATAGCATTAAGATATATTGGTCCCCCTTCAATCCCGTATGCATCAATTTCTATGTTAGGTTGAAGCTTCTGTCACTCTTGCCGTCCAATACATAGTCCTATCAACATACAACTAACCCTAAGGTGTGATCCACGCGCGTGCTCATATGATGGGCACCAAAGGACAACAACATAACCACAAGCAAATTAAATCAATCATAGCAATTCATCAACCACCGATAGGACAACAGAAATCTACTCAGACATCATAGGATGGCAACACATCATTGGATAATAATATGAAGCATAAAGCACCATGTTCAAGTAGAGGGTACAGCGGGTTGCGGGAGAGTGGAGCGCTGTAGATAGAGGGGGGAAGGTGATGGAGATGTTGGTGAAGATAGCGGAGGTGTTGGTGAAGATCGCGGTGATGATGATGGCCCCCGGCGGTGTTCCGGCGCCACCGGAAGCAAGGGGGAGAGAGCCCCCCCTTCTTCTTCTTCCTTGACCTCCTCCCTAGATGGGAGAAGGGTTTCCCCTCTGTTCCTTGGCTCCCATGGCTTGGGAGGGGCGAGAGCCCCTCCGAGATTGGATCTATCTCTCTGTTTCTATGTTCTGTTCTGGCTCTGTTTCACCGTTTCGCGTATATATGGAGATCCATAACTCCGATTGGCCTGAAACATTCGCCGTGATTTTTTTCCGAATATTAGCTTTGTTGCGGCAAAACAAGAGTGTTAACCGCCTTACGGTGGGCTCACGAGGGTCAGGGGCGCGCCTGGGGGGGGGGGGTAGGACGCGCCCCCCTACCTCATGACCACCTCGGACACCGTCTCGCGTGGATTTTTCTTCTGGAATTTTCCATATTTTCCAAAAATAAGCTCCGCCCGTTTTTATCCCGTTTGGACTCCGTTTGATATGGATATTTTGCGAAACAAAAAACATGCAACAGACAGGAACTGGCACTGGGCACTGGATCAATATGTTAGTCCCAAAAATAATATAAAAAGTTGCCAAAAAGTATATGAAAGTGAATAATATTGGCATGGAACAATCAAAAATTATAGATACGACGGAGACGTATCAAGGCCCATCTTAAAAGGCTTTGTCAAAATGGTTTAACTCAGGGGCCTGGCAGCCCATGAAAAGCCTCGAATTTGGGCCTGACAGCCCTTGAAAAGCCTTGATTACACAGTTTCTTGTTTGCTTTTTTCCAAATTTTTGTTCTTTGGTAATATCATATTGACCCGGTGTTTGTTAACCTGGCTTGGCTTTCAACTACAAGTTGTCAGATCCTATTCATGTTAAACCGGTGTTTCATAACCCGGACTGGCTTTGATTAAATATTACCAGTATCATAATCCGGTGTTTTATCACAACCCGGTACGGTTTTATCATAAACCGGCATATTATGAAAGGAGTTATCGACGCTTCAGTTTTGGGTTTTTTACCCTTACTACAAATACAGGTTGGTAAACCAATTATGTGATTTCATATCATAGGTATGAACTATTTCATATTTATTTCGCTTTGGTTATTGGCCAAGCTTTACCTTGGGCATTATGACCCGTCCAACGGTAAACCGCCCGGACAAGATCTTTTTATGCAGACACAGGGATTGCATAATATTATTAAGATATATGAGAAAGCACCGAAATTGTCATGGCGGATCAAACAAAGTATATCCCAGTGCACGATGGCAGCAGATCAAAGTATTTTCACTAGCCTATTACAAGGCGCTTTACGGCCCAAAATATGGAATTGTTTCTTCCAACTGAACAATGTTTAGGAAGCATCAACCAGATTGCCGGATCAAGCCTCATTACCATGTTGACGTGAAGTTGATGGGTCATCTGGCGTCGGTTCAGCCTCCTCCTCCCCATCTAGTGGCTGGAAGTCCACGGTGGTCCAGTCAATCCGGGTTAAAGCCTGAAAGACAACCTCTTCACTTATAAGTTCGGACGGATCAATGTCAGGGGCGTAAGTGTGCTTATGGATTGGCGGGATAAGATTTTGCACTTCCGGCATGACAGTGCTAATCCGTTTGTTGTTGGCATCATAGAAAGACCGGTGAACAATCAAGTTAGCTTCTTCTGCCAGTTGACTCGCCAGAGGACGCATCTCCCTTGTCACATTTTTAAGGGCTTCGTCATCAAACTCTGCCCCGTTTTCTTGTTCACTAGGAAAGCCCTTAGCGATGTCCACCGGATCCAGGTCGGCTATCCATGCCTTGGCTCGGGTAAGTGCCAACAAAGCACCAGCCCTCGCAGCGGATCGCTTCATCTCTTCTATCTGCACTGGCGTCATGGATAACTTTGCTAGAGTGTCCTTGATCAATGTTGGGGCCGGATTGTTGTATGACGCTGCGCAGATAACCCGTTGGGCACCGGTATACAGTTGTTCAATCAGAGTATATGATGCCTTCAGCTTCATCCGCATATCAGAGCCCACATGAGCAATGCGGCTACCTACAACGGTTTAAGAATTTCATGTTAAACCGGCAAATTACAAGGATGGTCATTCAAGCAGCCTTGGCAAGAGTACTTACCAAATACTACAGAGGTCATGGCATTCACTTGGCGCTTCAACCCAGTAAGCTCTTCCGCCACCGGTTTAAGAGACGACTCGGCGTCTTCAACCCGCTTCAGCAATGCAGTCTTTTCAGTATCCCAGTTGGCATGCTCAGTCTTGAACCCTTCTTTAAGTTGTTCCATGGCGGTTAGAGCGGCTTTAAGCTCATCCTTGGCTTTGGAAGTCTCTGCTTGTTGGGATTTGATATTCTCTTGAAGATCAGCAATTTGAACGCCTTGGTGATTTATATCAGCCTGCCACAATCAGAGGAGCATATAAATATTTTATCAACAAGTCCCAAGCATATAACCAGTTATACACTTGGCACTTGGGGGCTAATGCGGATTGCTTCTTTACTACTGATTCTTTGAAGTCCCAAGGATTAATACAAGTTTTAATCTTGGCACATGGGGGCTAATGCGGGTTGCTTCCACATGGTCTGCATGGCTGGCCTCCGCATTATCCTGGGAATAGTCATTGTCAATAAGGTGCACGAAAAAGGAACCAAGGGAGTCAAGTTCTACCTCTTTAGCTGATTCATCGACATCTTCTGGCGGATCAGAAGACTCGGCAGTTTTCTTCTTGGATGTTTTCTTGGTAACTTTGCTCTTGGCACGAGGAGCCCTGGCCGGTTTATCTTGAGCTTTCTTTTTCCAGAAGGAGCTATAGGTCTGCAAAATTAAACAAAAGATAATTATATTAATGTTAAAGCGGAGACGGATTAAAAAGGTACAAGGTTAGAGTTTTTACTGCTGGCGGTTTGTTGGAGGCATAGAAAGGGCGCAGACCAGTTTGGGTGCATGTGGCGATCGGTTCATCAAGCATCTTCTTCACACTTTCAGTGACTTCATCATCAATCAGTTCTATTTCATTAAACCGTTAAGGATCATTGGTTTTGCCGGTATACTCATACATCAATCTGGGGCGGCTGCTTAAAGGTAGGACGCACCATGAAACCCAACAGCAGACGAGATCAACACCAGTCAAACCATTGGTGAGGAGGGCCCGGAGTTTGGCAAGTTTAGGTGCATAAGCTTGTCGTTCTCTGGCAGTCATTCGTGGAGGTACAGGGTGGCCATTGCTAAGCTGGTGAGCGTGGTAGCCCGGCAAAGGATTTTCTCCAGCAGGGGCAGTGTTCTGACAATAAAACCAAGTTTGGTTCCAGTCTTTAGGATGGCTGTGAAGTTTGGCATGAGGAAAATCAACCTCTTTCCTTTTTTGAATTGATACACCACCGAGTTCAGTATTCGGGCCGTCAGAGAACTCAGTTTGGCGGCTTAAGTGGAAGAAATCCCGGAAAAGATCAACAGTTGGTTCTTCTTGCAGGTAAACCTCACAGAACACTTGGAAATTGCATATGTTGGACACAGAATTTGGTCCAATTTCCTGAGGATGGAGTTGGAAGCTGGCAAGTTACAACGAATCCGTTGATTTGCGTTTCCGTGATTCGGGATGGAACCCAATTGCAAGCAGAAAATTGCTTGGTCATCTTGACAAGCAGAACTGTAAGGGAAAAATGAAGGCCGGTTTACGATTGACGGTTCACGTGCACTCATCATTGTTAAACCGGAAATTTAATCAAAGCATACATATGAGGTAAACCGGACATTGTTATTCAAGCCAAGACGGCGGTTTAAGTGAGGGCTAATGACATATGGCGGATTATCAACTATTAAAGGTTAAACCGCTCTTAGGTGAAAGGAGCCAGAGATGAAAATCTACTAAGTGTTGACAGAAACAGGTTTCACACAAGGATGGAATTAATTGGGATCTGCCATGCTTCAGTAAGAAAAATTTTCTGCAACCTACAATGGCGTTAAGATGAACAGAGAAGGTCTAGATGGGATTTATCAAGGAACAACAAAGTGCTATAATACGGCAGATTAAAAGTTAGGGATCTACCGCAAAAGGAAACGGTCAGGCCTAGCTAAGATTCAGTAAGATGCCAAGGGAAAAGCGGATAAGTGCTGATGAACGTCAATGAACAGGGAAGAACATGAAGCCCTAATGGAGATCTAGGGTTACAGGAGGAAAGCTTACCCGATTCTTAGGAGCAGCGGAGGAGAGTTGTGGATCTATGAAAACATTCAGGTTGATGCAGCGGCCTGAGATGAGGCAGAGCTTCGAGGTCGACGGGGGCGGCGATGCTTGAGTTCTTCGGGTCGCGAGAAGGAAGGCGATGCGAAGAGGCAAGGGGGAAAAATGGAAGGAGCCCCGGTCTTATTTATAAAGAAAGGGGGATAAAACGGCAGGCGCGAGAATCGAGGGGCCTGAAGCGGCAAAAGGGGGGCTTAGCTGTCGCCTCGATCTTCGGGAATTAATTAAGTGAAGGGAATCTTTATTATATTTTTATACAGAGATGACGTCATGACGATTCACTGCAGTGTTCAGAGGATGACGTCATGGCGGTTTACCAAAATTCACAGGGAGAAGACAATATGGCGGTTTACGAGAATCATTAGAAGATATTCACAAAGCTTTTCTAAATATTGAAGATTGACATGAACAGGTTCAAATCAATCTGGGGCCTAATGTTGAGGATATAACTACTGAGGGTAAACCGCCCAGGAGGGGCCGGTTCACGCTCAACTATACTGAAGCTTAAGAAGACAAAGAAGATGGTGCTTTACTGATAAGGCTAGAGGCCCAGAGCCAGGAGGCGGATTAGGGCCCATAGCGGTAAGCCGCCATATTTGTATAACTTGTATTGTAAGTTAGGGAAAGGAAGAGACCGAGCCGGACACTTGTATGAGCCAGCCTCGGAACTCTGTAAACCGGCCGGGCGTCACCCTGTGTATATAAAGGGACGACCCGGCGGCGGTTCAGGGACAAGAGAGAGACCTCGAGACTCAGGCAAAGCGTATTCGCTCCCTGGTCATCGAAACCCAATCAATTCCATCACAACTAGACGTAGGCTTTTACCTTCATCGAAGGGGCCGAACTAGTATAACACCTCCCATGTCCCTTGTCCGGTTTAACCCCTTCAAGCTAACCCGTAGCGATGGCTCCACGACTAAGGCCTTTCATGAGGACATCTGCCGTGACAAAACCACGACAGATGGTGTATACCTCATCGTCGAACAACGTGTGGAGGTGTGTCCGTGGCTGTTGGGCGCCGGTCAACCGGTCCAAATTTGACCGGTTGTCGTGCAACCATCTGATAAACACGATTAGCACCGTCTGATCTGCTTCCTCCCGTCTGTCTCTCTCCATGCCTTCTATCTTGGAAAAAGTCATCCGCTCTGTCCGCGGCACGCGCTCTCCTCTGCCGTACAAATCATAGAGGGAGTATATTAGCATTTCACGGAAATTGATGCGCCTTTTATGCTGAAACGATAGGAGTATTGATCAAATTCCAACATTACAAGAAAAGGAAAAATACGATTCAAATATAGGAGAATCATCCACCCCCTCTACACCGCACATGCCTATGACGTGTCGTTATTGGTGCTGCTGGACTTCTAAGCCGTCACAAAAATGAAAGAGCAGTATTCACATATGTAACTGGGAAGTGCCAGCGATGTCGACCACAAAGGATCCGCGGCCCGGAGAAGAAGATGATATTGGATCATTCGTACCTAGATGTCAACCCAAGTCACCGGAATAACCAAATCAAAGTTGTTACTGTTGAATAAGGCCCTACCCGACAAAGACACAACCAAATCCCCAGGTTTCCATAGAGAGAAAGAAAAACATGTCCACCGATCTCGTTGCTAAGTCCAACGGCGCAAGCACTACCGAAGCCAGAGAAAAGGCCGAAGGAGACCTTCTTGAAAACTACCGTCAGAAGGGACGAAGTTGCGAACAGTAAAGACCTACTAGTCCATCTGATGGTACACATACCACAGGGACCAGAATAGAAGACGAAGGAACCATTATTGAACACCGCCACCACCATCATTGAAAGGGTTAAAATGGCGGGCAAATGGACACATACCAATTGGCCCACGATGGGGAAAACTACAATTTCCACTGCTAGATCGGGACTTCCTTGCACACCTCCACCGGTGAACCGACGAAGGAGAAGAAGGCCGGCGATGTACCGAAAAGGAGGGTGGCGATGGACCAAAGACATACTATGTGATAGTGCTTCTTGGATCAAGGTCATGCTATGTCTATCCATGCACTATGTGTCATTTTTACGTGTATTGATCAATGTTGCATGAGCTTGTACGGATTTTAGGGTTCGGATATGGGGGCACGGCTATGCGGGGGAAAAGGGGTTAGCTACTGTTGTCCGCTGACGTGTCCAGATGGAAGATCAATTTAGGCAAGTCTGCGTTTTGACCGTTGTTCCGAGCGAGTATTGGGCAATATATACACGAAACAAAATTCCCAACTAAAACATTGGAGCCCCGGTTAGAACAAAAAAATGATTGTATTTAAGAAAAATGTGAAACATCTTTTTAGTTACATGAACCATCTTTTAGAAAGTGTGTGAACAAGTTTTTAGAGATTTATATTGCACACCCCAATTGGCGTCCCCCAAGAGTGACACGAGTTTCCTAGCCATTGCGGATGACATGGTAAATTGGTGGGCCCCAAAGGGTCAAATAAATCTCCTCTTCGTTCTTAGTGATGTGTGAAGAATTCTTAAAAATGTATGAAAACAGAAATCTTTTATTTGAAAAAAAAACTGTGGGCATTTCTGAAAATTTGCAAAGTCGTGAACATTTTTGAAAAGATGAAAAAAAACATAATTTAAAACCATGGAAAAAGAAAGAAGAAAATTAAAATACAATGAAAAAAGGAAAGAATAAGAAAACGGAAAATTGCAAATCATCTTCTTAGAGTATCTACAACCGGACCTACCTAAATCCAGCACCCAAACTTCTGCGACTGGACGCGTTTGTGGACAGTGACCGGTCATCACTCAAATGTTTGATGCCACGACAGGATACATTACAACAAACATGCAACGTAAAATCAAGTCTAAATCTTTGTCCGCGCCCATCCTTGTTGTTCCCTCCTTGTCTTTATCCGGCGGCCGTGAGACCCGCGAAGTGAAGGTCTGGTCGCTGACGAGGTTGAGTAGGACATGGGACACGGACTTGCCCACATGGAACTCGAGGCGCCAACATCTCCCATGCCGTACTCTTCCTTGTCGAAACCCGCGCATGGGCGTCGCTAGTCGAGGTGAGGTCGATGATAGATGTAGACGGGCGGGCCTCGTCCAAGGCGGCATGTGACTCCGCCTCTGGAACCTCCGCCGCGAGGGCTGCGACGGCCTCCCTCCTCCTCTGCCTTGCACGGCGGGGATGCCTCTCGGTCACGCGCTCTAAGCCTTCGGCGATGACGAATCCATGCGCCATTTGAGCGGACGCATTAGATTCATGTTGGATCAAGTCCGAGCACGGTTTGGTGCACTACTCCCGAGAGCTGTGGAGAGAAATGCGGACATCCATCTCCTCCTCGTCCCGCTAGGGACTAGGTCGCAGTAGATGGACCGGGAGGTCTCGGAGTAGGATCCACTGCCCGGAATGTCAGAGTCGGCCGGAGTTTGCCGAACAGGACAGGAGCTTGGTTATGGAGGGGAGAGGGAAGTGAGTAGTAGGACGGAAGGGGCTGGTATGGAAATTGCTTGCGACTGAAGGAACGATGCTCAAGTCACCTGGCGGGGGCGCGCGTGCGGCCTCAGATTAATTACTGCTGTCATTTTGATTCCAACTGGCAATTAAGCGGCGGCATAACAGATCCCTGGTACAAATACCTGCTACCGGCACCGGCGCGGCGCGTGCGGGCCGGGACAGACAGAGAGAAGAGAGAGAGGGAGACGATGGAGGCGGCGGATGGCGCTGCTGTTCGTGACGGCGCCGCCATCAAGGCCAGCAGCACCCGGAGTCGAAGCAGGAGAAGGATGTCGGCGACCACGTCGTCGTCGACGGCGTGAAGGTCCCACCACACCTCGCCCCTGCCGTGGCGCCCCAGCCTCCCCAGCCACCATCAAGATCCAGCAGCCGGAGCCGAAGCAGGATGAGGCTCCCGGCGACACCGGCGACGACGTGAAGGTCCCGACCCACCCCGCCCCTGCCGCGACGACCCAGCCTACCCCAGCTGCCATCAAGGTCCAGCAGTCGAAGCCGAAGCAGGAGGCTCCCGGCGACAAGGTCGCCGTCGCCGTCGACGACGTGAAGGTCCCGACCCACCCCACCCCTGCCGTGACGACCCAGCCTGACCCAGCTGCGCAGACGGCGAAGCTGGTACTTATCTCCTCCTCTTCTCCGCCTCCCCTCCTTCCTCGCTCCGCTGTGTGATTGATTTGGCGCCACCGGCAAAAGTGGTGATGCTCCTCTCGCGGTGGATCTGCAGGCACCCGTGGTGGAGAAGCCGTTGAGCCAGGCGTCGCCCTCTCCCGCGCCCACCCCTGCCGCTTATCAGCCCACCATGGCGGAGCAGCTCCGGGACCTCGACGGCCACGACGTCCGCGTGGAGGGCGGGTGGCACATGGTGACAGTGGAAGGAAACAACATTTCACAATTTTAAACAATTTATTAAATGTCATATTTTTAAATGTCAAAAATTTATACAAAACATTTGTACTTCTTTATGTTAACACTTACATCTCAAACAATTATACAATTCTCTTATTTTTCCATTTTCCTAGTTATAACTATAGTGTTTAAATTATGCTATATTTTATAATTACTTGAAAACCAACATTTTGTAACAAATGATAAACTAATTATTTTCTACGTTTCCAGAAACTTTCCTTTGTTGTGTGTGTGTGTGTGCGCGCGCATGTCTCACAATGCACAATTTAATTTGCTTAAATACCATGGTAGAGATTTGAAACGTGTGCTCAAAAAAATATCGTGGTACTAGTTCTAGTTCATGATTAGCTAAGCATATTTGTCAAAACTTCTCGAGTATAAGTGGAACGGTTGACATTGATTTTTGGCCGGCGTATTTTTGTCAAATTTGTCTTGCAAATACAACTGTTCTGTAATAAGTTGTAAAAATTAGCATGCCAACATAATATAGCTTAATTATGTAATAATCATTGATAAACATAGAAATTATATATATTCTACTACATATGCATACATACTATTATTTCATATTCCTAACAAACATAGGTATGTCGTCTTTTCCTATTTAGTACGGATGAAGCGACCGATCAAGAGCCATGAATAATATTCCTCTTTTTGCTTTCAATTCCTGCAAACAGAGAAGTCGGCACTGCCATTAATTCTCTTTCGAAGAATGATTAAATTGATCATGTTTTTTTTGGAAGACTGTCTTTTTGTTGTTGTTCTTGTCCTCTAGTCTATTGTTTGGCTCATATGTGAAATAAGAAACAACTCAACAAGCACATTAGAATCATAGCAAAGTAAATCATGGAATGCGCTGATCTAAAGGGCTAAGTAGTAAATGTATTGATCGTTTATAATTATTTTACTTGGGACTATTCTGGTATTTAATTATTCGTATTCTCAAGTGAAACTGGACTAATAATTAATCATGTACTTAATCAGTCAAGCAAGCATTACTAGTCAGATAACAACACGACCAAAGGCGTTTTATTTTGATATAAATAAACCCATACTATATCTGGGCGTCATCATGTCCACATACAGGTCGGCCTAGTAATTTTCCTGACCACCCCCTTCGCCAGGCACGCTCACCCGCTCGCTCACTCATTGATTTGTCGGGGCGTGCTACGTGTCAGCCGGTGGATCTTTTAAAAGATCCGTCACCTTGGCAACCCTTAGATCCGGCATAATCAGTGCGGCCCAGCCCCATCCTCACCATTGCAACAAAGGTAGTGCTGGAGAGCTCTTTGCAACAGAGCTCATGTTGAAAAAACATTTGCCGAACCTGTTGCGATGCAAAAATTTTTTAATTCTTCACCTTTTTCAACCATAGATGATTTTGCGGAAGGACTTCTGCAACAAGGATTTTTTGCAAGGAAAGATGATGCCACGGTAGCACCACCAACACCGCCCTACCCATTTACAACAAGAGTCTTGTTGCAAACCATCTCCACAGCAGCTCTTCATCGTCTTGCAGGAGAGACAACAACCATTGCCTTGCAACACCAGCACATCTGCAGCTGTGAAAACCAACGAGACCGCAGAACAACATTTATCCACCATGGAGGAGCACTTCCTCTTCTTCACGCTTGGGGTGGGGAGGGGGTATGAGCAACAGTGCATCACCCAGGGAAGGAGCACCATGGAGATCCGGCGGCTACGTAGCCAGAAATCAACAGATGGACATTTAGGAGTGACGGGGCTGGGAATCGAAAGAAGTCACCGGAAATTTAGGTGTGAGCCATGGCCTTCGTTTTTGTCTGGATAAGGATATTCTCAGACGTGCGTCTGGTGTGCGTTGCAACGTGCGTCGGCCACAACCACGTGTCGTCCGTGGGAGGTGGCAGCCGAAACACATGAGATCCGCGGAGTGAAGGGAAACATTTCCCATCGATTTTCGCTCGTTGTTTGCTTCGTCCAGTCAACAGTCCACATAAAAAATACTCCCTCCGTTCCCAAATAATTGTCTTTCTAGTCATCTTAAATGAACTACAACATACGGATGTATGTAGACATGTTTTAAAGTGTAGATTCACTCATTTTGCTCCGTATGTAGTCACTTGTTGAAATCTCTAGAAAGACAATTATTTGGGAACGGAGGGAGTAGTCAGTTTTATTTTTGTTCGAATTATTTCAGAAACATCATGGATTTATAAAAATGTTTGTGCTTCAAAAAGATTTGAGAATTTGAAAACAATTGTCTATAAAATAGAAAAACTTTGAATTCAAAAATATTTGTGCATTCAAAAAATTATGTGCAAATAGATTTTTCTCGCATATGAAAAATGTTTTCACAAATTCAAAAAAATTTCCACGAGTATAAAAAATGTTCAAATATGAAAGAAATTATTGGGGATTAAGAATTGTTTTCATGAATAGAATAGTTCACAGATTCAAAAAAAATACATGAATTTAAGAAAAAAATCACTAATGTTAACAAAGTCCACAAATTTGAAAAAAGTACACGGATGTAAAAAAAGTGATGATTTTAAGACAAATGTTCACGAATTTTTTATAAATTTAAAAAGAAACAAAATAAGTCATATGAAAGAGAATAAAAATGGACATAAAAAGAACAAATATAATGTGAAAAACATAATGGAAAAACTAGATTAAAGGCAAAGAAAAACAAAAAGTAGAAAACCTTTCAGAAGCGTCTGGACGTCTACATGGGCCAACCCATCAAACAGCGACTCCTCCTCCCACGCAGGAAAAGAAATTAGCGAGGCATCTGGAAATTAGCGACTCCACAAGAGCCTTGAGAGGTGCCTGACGGATGCATGTTATGGGAAATTAGGCATACCAATTGAACATGCGCAAAAGATGAAGAAAGTGAGGTGCACAATAATTAATCCTTTCGAAGTCCAATAGTCTGAAGTAGTAAATTGATTTTGTCAAATTACTAATCCAATTTGAATGAGGAAAAGCAAATGCCCTAATTGAGCAATTTTTGCTAATGTATTTAAGACCTTGGCTTGTGAGCCCCCGTCTTTGCCGGATGGCATTGTTTGGATGTTGCCGTGCTGTCTTGATGAACGTTTCCATGGACACACTAATTTATCTTCTGTTGCAAGGCATGGGGATATGTGTTAGTATTAAAAATGATCGCATGATGTCAAAATTTAATAAATGTACAAATTTCCAAAAATGGTCAGAAATGTCAAACAATGTTTGGTGTTCGAAAAAGGTTCTTGTTTTTCAAAAATAATCACATATTCTTATCAATTGTTCAACAATTTCAAAACAATCCATGTTTCCAACAAACAAATTAAGAAATAGAAGGTAGTTTTTTTCTAATAAAAAGTGACCATGTTCACTCATGAATTTCAAAAAATGTTCTTATTTTTCTAAAAATATTTGAATTTTCGAAAATTGTTCTCAAATGTCGAAAAAGACGTCTAGTTTTCTAAAAAATTTGAGTTCTCCCAAAATGGTTCAAAAGTTTCCAAAATTCAAAAAAAGAATGGAAGTTTTAAAAAATCTGTTATCTAAAAATCTAATGGTTATTATATATAAGATAGTGATTGCATATTAAACAATTAGAAAATGTAGGAAAGGTTCCTGGTTTCAAATATATTCTCGTTTCAAAAGAATGTTCAAACTTCTCAAAAGATATTCGGACGTTCATAAAAAAGTACAATACCAAAAACATCACATGTTTAAAAAATCATTATGTTTTATTGAAATGTTCATCATATATTAAGAAAATGTTCAATGTACATTACAAAATGTTCAATGTGTATTTCTCAAAATGTTCAAATGGTGAACCGACTAAAAGGAGAAAAAATGTTCAATATAGTAAACCGGATGCTACATCATGGACAGCTACTGTATATCCTGAGGCTACAGTTAAACTGACTAAAAACAAGGAGAGAAAAACATAAAAAAAAATCGTTTGTTGGCAAAGGGACAGGTTTTTGCACAGGAACTAGGGTGCCTATTTGGCGATATACAGACTGGTTCCAATTTTGCAACCTGGTTGAGGAAAATTTAAGAAGGTTCGGGTAGGTTTATTCTATATATAAAAATGTTCAGAAATTTAAAAAACGGAATTATTTGAATTTTTAGACGAAATTTTAGAAAAAAATAGTATTTTTCATAACCTGTGCATAATTCAGAAAAATATTTAATCTCAAAGAATGTCAATATTTAATAAATTTTCATGTTAAAAATACTTCATGAAAGTTTTAATTTTTTTGACACTTTTAGAAAAATTGTTCACAGACATTTAAAAGGATACTTGTTTTTCAAAGATGTTCTGATATTTTAATTCCCATATAATTACAGAACCTTCCCAAAATTTAAAAGAACCTTCGCTCTTACAAATTAAAATAAATACTAAAATGTTCTCATAATTTATAGAAATTTTCCGCATTTTGAAAATATGTTCTCCAATAATTTATTTCACTTTTTATATAAATAAATAATATTATTGAAATAAAAAATGTTTAAGATAAAAATGTGAAGTATATAAAATGTTCACGAATATCAGGAAGTGTTTGAAAACCTGAATAATTCTTAAATATATTCACAATTGTTTTGATGAGTTTTAAAACCAACAGAAGTAAACATGAGAAAAAAGGATCGAGGGAAGGTTCTACAACCAGTGGGGAATGTACACAATTTTTTCAGTACCAGAAAATGGTGCACATTTGGTCCCTACCCCTAGACCTATACGCGGACTAGAATTCACCACCAATGGCACAGTAGTAGGCGGGAGGGTTTCAGAAGAGAGAACTGTTTATTTGGCGCTTTCGTAATGTGGGTTTTCCTATTTTACCATACAAAGTTTTTACTTGTCTATACAAAGTTTTTACTTGACTATTCGGCATAAACTTTTTGTTTCCTACGTGCACTTGCGTACGTTTGGCTACGAACGGTTTTAGATGCGACCTGAAAATAGCGGTGCAACAGGTGACCAAAACAACACGCACCATCTCTCTTGAATGTAGAAAAAACATCGAGTGGCACACTAAGAACCCCGGACGCTTTTGAATGTATATAAAATATTCCCTTCGTTCCTAAATAGAAGTCTTTATAGAGATTTCACTATGGACCATATATGAATGTATGTAAATGCATTTTAGAGTGTAGATTCACTCATTTTACTTCGTATGTGGTCCATAAATCTCTTCAAAGATTTATATTTAGGAACGGAGGGAGTAGTACATACATGAACGCCGAGGCAAAGTTCGAGTTTGATTATTAGCTAAACATAAAAGATAGTAATCCCGTCACATCTATCGTGCGGCAACTATCGATCATGCTTTTGAGTACGTCGGAATTGTAATCATGTTACACCGCGACTACGCCTTGAGAACCCGTTTCTGAGGATGGGCTTCAAATTCACCCCGCCGGCTGATCCGCGGAGTTCTAGGGGATGATGCATGGCCGCTGAGCCCCCCCCCCCCCCAACCCCCAACGCCCTGCAGGACACCTGAGAAAACTCCTCTCTCTCGTGACTGCATTTTCTCTCTGTGTGTCTTCATCTACCTCTCTTCTGTGGTGTTCATCAGAGAAATTCAGAGAGTGAGAGAGAGTGTTCAGATCACCCCTGATATCCAACAGCCGAGGCCGACCCCATCCCGGACATTTTCACCATCTTCACGTTGGTGGACCGGTACCGAGGGCAAGTGCGAGGCAGGGGGCACGTGCTTCTCCGGCGACAATGACGGCTCCCCAAGTGTCATCTCTGACAAAGGCGAGGTCCGGGGGCTGCGTCAGGCTGTACCAAGCTGAACGTAGATGTGTCCGTCAATATTTGTTCAGGAGAAGAGCGACAGTCGTAATTTTGCATGACTCAAGTGGAAACTTTGTGGCGGGTTGCCGTGAATAAGAACGCTTTGCTGTTGGGTTTAAACCCTGACTTCAAGCACATGCACGTGGACAGTTGAATTTTTTCGTCGAACAGAGCTGTAGTGCCTTGCTAGTTAAGATTAAGACATGCACGTGGACAGTTTTCACATTAGTCCCGGTTCAGTCACGAACTGGGACTAATGTGAGCATTTATCCCGGTTCGTGCGGCTAAGGCATTAGTCCCGGTTCACCTGGGCCCTTTAGTCTCGGTTCGTGCCACGAACCGGGACTAAAGGGTGCGATGCCCATTAGTCCCGATTGGTGCCACCTACCGGTACTAATGGGCTTTGAGGCATTAGTACCTGTTCATGGCACGAACCGGTACTAAAGGTCCCATTTTCAAACTCTCCCCCCACCCCCCCGACCGCCATTTCAGTTTAGAAAAAACAAAAGAAAATGATGGAATGTCAAAAAATAAAATAAAATAAGTTTCCCATGTGATATGTGGTCTAGTTGTTGGGAAAATTTACAAATATGAATTTCGACTTTATTTGCAAAATCTCTCTGGAATTTGTAAAATGGGCATAACTTTTGCATACGAACTCGGATTAAAAAGTTTTTTATATGAAAAATCATCTACTCGAAAAGTTACATAAGAATTTAGCAGGGGAAACCCCGTTAAACATTTTCAAAATCCTCAAAAATCTAACAGAAAAAAGTTACGGGGCTTTTAAGATCTAGAGTGGAAAAAATCGAAAAAATTTCAAACTTACTAGTGGCGCACCATTTGCTAGGTGCGCCACTAGTAACAGAAAAAATATAGTTTCAATTTTTTTTTGGAAAAAATGTGGTCAAATCTGGTCAAACAGTGGTCAAACAATGGTCAAACTAATTATTCTAGTATATTAGTGTTACTAAATAATTATTTCAGTTATTTCGAATTTTGGTCAAATCTGGTCAAACTGTGGTCAAACAATGGTCAAACTAATTATTCAAGAAATATTAGTGTTACTAAATAATTATTGTTTTTTAAAACAATAGTTTCAAACTCAAACAGTGAAATGTGTCACTTCATGCTCAAGCAAAATTCCTGAAGGTTAATAGGATTGACATCTTACTATTGTCAGGAAAACAACAAGTGCAGACTTGAAAATGAGGGAGAATAGAATCCGGAAGTTAAGTGTGCTCAGGTTGGGGGAGTGGGAGGATGGGTGACCGTTTGGGAAGTTAGATGATTTGGAATGATGAGGGGTGATTAGAGGATAAATTGAGCAGTGATGAGGGGTGGTGATTAGAGACTAGAGGGTAAAATAATTCAGAAATTTGAAAATAAAAAAAATTCAAAAGAAATTTCAAAAAAAAAAATCAAAAAGAAAATCATAAAATTTCCTTCTCCACGTGGCCGCGCCCTTTAGTCCCGGTTCGTGTAAGAACCGGGACTAAAGTGGCCCTTTTTCTACTAGTGGCCCCTCCCTCTCCTCACCTTCGATGGCTATGCCACGAAACTCAATTCAAAAACAAAACAAAAGACTTGGCCATGGAACCCTCAATGACCTCACCCCTTCATCTTCTCCTCCTCCTCTTAATTCCTTTGCTACCTCTCCTTTACTTCCTGTACCTCAAGGTGTACCCCATCCTTGGCACGCTGCCTCATTTGCTCAAAAACCAAGACTGCTTCCTCGAGTGGTACACTAGCGTCATGCAGAGCAGCCCAACGCATACCATGGTCTTCAAGGTGTTTGGTCTCGCCGGCGAAGCCATCACGGCCGACCCGGCGAGCGTCCAGCACATCCTCAAGGCTAACTTTGAGAATTACCCCAAGGGCAAGCCCACGATCTCCATGCTCGAGGACTTCCTCGGCCACGGCATCTTCAACTCGGACGGCGGGCAGTGGCTGTGGCAGCGCAAGGCCGCTAGCTATGAGTTCAACAAACGCTCGTTGAGAAACTTCGTGGCCGATGTCGTCCGTTTCGAGGTCGTCGAGCGGCTGCTGCTGCTGCTCGAGCGACTCTGGACGTGCAGGATTGCTGGAGCGCTTTGCGTTCGACAACATCTGCTGCGTGGCTTTCGGCGAGGACCCCGCCTGCCTCACCGAGGAGACCACGGCCGGGGACCATAGCGCGGTGTTCATGGCGGCGTTCAACGACGCACAGAACACGATCGTTTCCCGGATCATGTCGCCTACCAAGTGGCTGTGGCGCGTCAAGAGGCTGCTCGACATGGAGCCGGAGAGGCGCATGCGCTCGGCGCTCGCAAAGATCCACGGCTACGCCGACAAGATCGTCCGTGAGCGCAGGGCGAGAGAGACGGCTGGGTTGGCGCGCAGTGACGACCTTCTGTCGCGGTTGGCCGCAGCCGGCGAGCACAGCGACGAAAGCCTCCGCGACGTGGTCACCACACCAACTTCATCCTTGCCGGCCGTGACACAACCTCGTCCGCGCTGACCTGGTTCTTCTGGTTATTGTCCACGCGTCCCGACGTGGAGGACAAGATCATGCGCGAGGTCCATGCGTCAGGCCAAGGTGCGTCAACATTCACTTTGGAGGAGCTTGGCGAAATGCACTACCTCCACGCGGCCATCACCGAGTCCATGCGGCTTTACCCGCCGGTGGCCGCCGACGTGCACAGCTGCAAGGAGGCCGATTCATGTATCCATTGTTATTATGTGTACATCCAGGGAAATAAGATTATATATGGTGCACTGATATTTACTGCTTTGTGCTATATGGTTGAAATGTTATCTATATCTATCTATTATAGATACGAATAAAGCACAATACGGAAGAAAATAGAGATATTTATTCCTATCTATCTATCTATCTATCTATCTATCTATCTTCTAGCATTATTATATATTGAATGCAAAATACGAAAGAAAATAGAGAGATACTCGTGAGCAAACGTCTAATCCTAAATCCATTTTTCTTCCGTATTTTATTGATATAGTTTGTTTCATGCTAGACAATTGTGTCAAGATGGAATACAAAGGTGAAAAAACAATCCCAATATCCTATCAATATAATTTGTTTCATTCTAGACAATTGTGTCAAGAATGTTCCTATCCTAATTTCGCAAGGACGTGTTAGAAGAAACACAACCTAGGCTGAATTGTAGTTTGAGGTAGTTGTAGCGAGTAATGGAAAATATCATACAAGAGGGAGTATATAATTTAGGTAGATATTTTAATAATTACTATATCTCAAAATTGATGGCGACCTAGAAAGACCCCGATCAAACTAGCTGAACTTTGATAATCACATATAATCAGAGCAGTGAAAATAACATTTCTAATTAATATTAAAGTATAATTTATTGTTGAGAAATAGTTTCTAATTTTGT
The DNA here is from genome assembly GCF_018294505.1 of Triticum aestivum. Classification (NCBI taxonomy): domain Eukaryota; kingdom Viridiplantae; phylum Streptophyta; class Magnoliopsida; order Poales; family Poaceae; genus Triticum; species Triticum aestivum. Next base: position 2,634,997 of record NC_057798.1, read on the forward strand.
TGCTGCCGAATCTTTCAAATAGATATTGTTATTTCAAACGATCATACATACAGATTTTTGGGGGTCCTTATTATTTTAAAAGATCATACTACATCTCTTGTGCCTACTGCTTCGATGCAGTATAACTATATTATTTAGACCATAGTCGATAGATTTTCATAACTATCTACAAACCCTTTTTGACTACTGCCCCAGTGGGCCTTACATATTGGTTGAAACACAAAATTTAGAGTTTTATAATTGTATAACTAATAAACAATGACATATAATTTGAATTTTAACCTAATGTGGTGACCTAACTTGACATGAAAACTACACAAAAGTTCACATTGTAATATCACATGTGTGGGGCACAAATTGTTTATTAATACAGATGATATTTCTACAAATTTCATAATAATGATTTGCACCAAAATAAATTTGGAATAAATATATAAACCACAAAAGTGGCAATCACTTGGAAAAATATTTGTGGTGCTTTTAGAATGTCATTACTTGACATAGTTTAAAATAAGCTTGTGTGAAACACAAATATATATTCCTTGACCACTTTCAGTAAGGGCCGCTATGCTAGTTATATACTAAAGGCACAATATAGAGTTAAAAATATTTGTGGTCACGATTTAGCCGTAGATCTCAAAGAAAAGGAGCCACATATTGAAGCTGTCCGTCTGAAGTACTCATACTAATCTAACTAGATTTTTCTTGAGAAAATGGAACTAGGAGTTGACCGACACTTTGCGAAAAAATTTGGCCGAAAAAGGTTTATGGTAGAAGACCATGTCATGTACTAAGGTCGAAATTTTTTTTGGCCAAAAACCAGCTAGTCATCTGTTGTGCGGGCCTTCAAATAAACACAAAATTAATGGTTTAGATCTAACTTCCAAAAAAGTCGACATACATTGGCACCACTCGTATTGGTTTAGCGATGAACATGAATCATCTTACTGCCTCACCTCCTCCAAGTCTCAAGTCCTAGCGCCCAATCTCTTATTCCCTTGAGACACTCATAGAGAGAACAGTCGGCCATTGGCCCCTTCTATTCTTCCTACTACCACCAACTAGTACATGCCCTCAGTACCAGCATCTTCCTTCCTCGCCCCCTTGCCGTCAACTCAAGAGATGTCTTCTCTTCGCCTTTTTCCATCTGTTGTTTGTTGCAAAAATTAGATTGAGTCAACCAATCTCCATCCGTCAGGCATGCAGAAATCCGGATGATGGTCAGATAGATGATTACATTTTTCTCGAAAAGGAGGATATACCCCGGACCTCTGCATCAATTGATGCACAATCATATATTACTAATTATACAACCATGCCAAAGTCATGTTAGTCTTTTTGATTTGAAAAGGAGGATTACACAAATACATAATAAGAGCATGCAGTTTACCTTCATGAACATGTATGGGATTGCTTTGTGCAAGTATCATGTTAGCCAATGCAGTGTGGACTATATATAGGTTAGCTAATGTAGTGTGGACTATATATAGCCAGGGAAATAAGATTATATATGGTGCATCGATATTTGCTGCTTTGTGCTATATGGTTGAAATGTTATCTATATTTATCTATTATATATGACTAAGAAAATAGAGATATTTATTCTATCTATCTATCTATCTATCTATCTATCTATCTATCTGTTGTTATTATGCCAGCACCCCAGAACAGCAACCGCTGCCGATGAAGACTAACGTAGATCGGAAGGATCCAAACCAAAGACATATGAACGTAGATGAACAACGACGAGATCCGATCAAATCCACCAAAGATAGATGCCCCGGAGACAAACCTTCACACGCCCACCAATGATGTTAGATGCACCGCTTGAACGGGGCTAGATGGGGAGATCTTTATTTCATCTTCAGGGAGCCGCCACCATCTCGCCTTCCTGAACAGGACACAAACCCTAACAAGATTGAAAAAACTACTAGAAACAGAGCCCTCCCGCCGGCCCTTGCCAGGACCCACCTGCACCGGCCCGGCTAGTGGCACGAACCCTAACTTTCTTCCTTGGAGGAGGAGGAGGCGACTGCTGCCTAAGGTGTAAACCGACCGGGCCAATTAGTTTCTAATTTTGTTGGTGAAAAATCTTTGAAATAGTTATTATTATTTTAAATGATCATACGTACAGATTTGGCGCAGCGGTAAAGCTGTTTCCTTGTGACCAAGAGGTCACGGGTTCGAGTCCTGAAAACAGCCTCTTGCAGAAATGTAGGGAAAGGCTGCGTACAGTAGACCCAATTTGTCGTACCGTTTCCCGGACCCTGCGCAAGCTTGAGCTACATGCACCGGACTGCCTTTTTTTATACGTACATATTTTTGGGGTCCTTATTATTTTAAAAGTGCATAGTACATCTCTTGAGCCTTTTACTTCGATGTAATGCAATTATATTATTTACACCATAGTCGACAGATTTTCATAACTATCTATAATCCCTTTTTGACTATTGCCCCAGTGGGCCTTACTTATTGTTTGAACCACATAATATAGAGAGCGGCATTTTGGGACCTGCCAGCATATGTTCCTGGTTTTTAAAATGTGTCTTAAACGTATTTTGAAATGTCACAAAATGTTGGCAAATTTTTTGGGCGTATATCTCGACATTATACATACTCACAAAGCCGTTTCATGAAATACTGATAACTTTTGTGTCGCGTGTGGAAAAGATAAATTTTGGTGTTAAAAAAGGACTTTTCACTAGATATTTTCTTGTCTTTTTACACAAACCACAAAAAATGTTGGTTTTCCATGAAATTTGGCGTGCCCACATAGAATATCGAGATGTGCACATCAAATTTTTGTTTGAAATTTTGTGACATTTTTGAAATGTTTTTCCAGCAGCAGGAGCATATGCTCTCGTGTGCCAAAGTGCATTTCCGCATAATATATAGTTTCATAATTGTATAACTAATAAAAATGACAGATAATTTGAATTTAACCTCATGTGGTGACCTAACTTCACATAAAAAATACCGGAAAGTGCACGTTATAATATCACGTGTGTGGGACACAAATTGTGCATTAATACATATGATATTTCTATAAATTTCATAATAATTATTTGCACCAAAATAAATTAGGAACAAATATATCAACCAGAAAAGTGACATATCATTTGGAAAAATATTTGTGGTGCATCTTGAATATCATTACTTGATATAGATTAAAACAAGCCTGTGTGGAACACAAAAAAATTATTCATTGACCACTTTCAGCACATTAAAGATGAAGCCCTCGTATTTGCAAGGGCCACTATGCTAGTTATTATCTACTAAAAGCACAATACATAGTTATTTTCTGAGAACTACGTTAATCCACATCATCAGAAATATTTGATGGCTAAATATATTTCTGGCCATGATTTAGCCCTAGATCTCAACGAAAAGGAGCCACATATTGAAGTTGTCAATCTGAAGTAACAATACTAATGTAACTAGATTTTTTTTTTGTTGAGAAAACGGAACTAGGAGTTGAATTTTAACCGCAAGTGATGACCTAACATGACATGAAATCTACTAGAAAAGTTCAAGTTGTAATATCACGTGTGTGGAACACAAATTGTGTATTAATACCAAGGAAAAAATAGCACTATACAAAATAGCATCGCCTATGAAAATATGCTATTAGCATGCTATAGCTTGCTATTAGCGAGATATAGTGCACCGATCAATTTAGTGAGACAATTCTCCAGAATCTACAGCATGCTATCTACGGCGCTATAGCGCTATTTTTTAAGTGATTAATACTTTCTAGAAATTTCAAAATAATGATTTGCACCAACATAAATTTGGAATAAATATATAGACGACACAAGTGATATATCATTTGGCAAAATTATTGTGGTGCTTTTATTATATCGTTACTTGACATGGTGTAAAATAAGCTTGTGTGAAACACAAAAATATATTTCGTGACAACTTTCAACGCATTAAACTAGTTACATAATAGAAGCACAATAAGATTTATTTTCTAAGAACTACATTAATCCACATCGTCAGAAATATTTGATGGTTAAATATATTTTTGCCCAAGATAGCCCTAGATCTCAAAGAAAAGGAGCCACATATTGAAGTTGTCCGTCAGATGTACTAATACTAACGTATCTAGATTTTTTTTTGGAGAAAACGGAACAAGGAATTGACCGACAATTTGCAATAGAATTGACCAAAAAAGGGTGATGGTAGAAGTCCATGTCATGTACTAAGGCGGAACATTTTTTTGCGAAAACACAGCTAGCCATCTGTTGTGTGGACACATAATTAATGCTTTAGATCTAACTTTCAAAAAAGGCGGCGTGCATTGGCATCACTCATATTGGTTTAGAAAGATGAAGTATCATAGTGCCTTACCTCCTCCAAGTCTCAAGCCCTAGTGTCCAATCTGTTCTTCCCTTGCGACACTCATAGAGAGAGCAGTCGGCCATCGGCCCCTTCCCTTTCTTCCTGCTACCACTAACCAGTACACACCCTCGCAACCAGCATCTTCCTTCCTCACCGACTTGCTGTCCACACAAGAGATGTATTCTCATTCACCTTTTTCCTCGGTCGACTGTTGCTCAAATCAGATTGAGTCTACCAATCTCCATCTGCCATGCATGCACAAGTCTCGACGATGGTCAGATACATGATTACATTTTTTTCAGAAAAGGAGTACATACCACTACCACTTTATGGTGCAGAGAGTTGTGCTGATTGCACTAGTAGAAAAAGGGCCTATTGTCCCGGTTGGTGAGGGCCTTTAGTCCCGGTTCATGAACCGGGACTAAAGGGTCGGTACTAATGCCTCCACCCTTTAGTCCCGGTTCAATCCAGAACCGGGACTAAAGGCCGCGACCACGTGGAGCTCCACCTTTAGTCCCGGTTGGTAACACCAACCGGGACTAAAGGAAATTTTATGAATTTTTTTTTGAATTTTTTTTGGAATTTTTTTGAGTTTTTTTTTGAATTTTTTTATTTTCAAATTTCTGAATTATTTTAACCTCTAATCTCTAATCACCATCCCTCATCATTGCTCAATTTATCCTCTAATCTCTAATCACCCCTCATCATTCCTAATCATCTAACTTCCCGAACGGTCACCCATCCTCCCACTCCCCCAGCCTGAGCACGCTTAACTTCCGGGTTTTATTCTCCCTCGTTTCCAAGTCTGCACTTGTTGTTTTCCTAACAATAGTACGATGTCAATCCTATTAACCCTCGGGAATTCTGCTTGAGCATGAAGGGACACATTTCACTGTTTGAGTTTGAAACTATTGTTTTAAAAAACAATAATTATTTTAAAAACAATAGTTATTTTGAATAATTAGTTTGACCATTGTTTGACCAGAGTTTGACCATAGTTTGACCAGATTTGACCAAAATTCAAAATAACTGAAATAATTATTTAGTAACACTAATATTCTAGAATAATTAGTTTGACCATTTTTTGACCATCGTTTGACCACAGTTTGAAATGTTTTCGATTTTTTCCACTCTAGATCCCCGTAACTTTTTTCTGTTAGGTTTTTGAGGATTTTGAAAATGTTTAACGGGGTTCCCCCGGTTAAATTTGGATGTAACTTTTCGAGTAGATGATTTTTCATATAAAAAACTTTTTCATCCGAGTTAGTATGCAAAAGTTATGCCCATTTTTACAAATTCTCGAGAGATTTTGCAAATAAAGTTGAAATTCATATTTGCAAATTTTTCCAACAACTAGACCACATATCACATGGGAAACTTATTTTCTTTTATTTTTTTGACATTTTCATCATTTTCTTTTAATTTTTTTAAAACTGAAAAGGCGATGGGGGGGGGGGGGGGGGGCGTAGAGTTTGAAAATGGGACCTTTAGCACCGGTTCGTGCCATGAACCGGTACTAATGCCTCAAACCCCATTAGTCCCGGTTGGGGGCACGAACCGGGACTAAAGGTCTAACCCTTTAGTCCCGGTTGGTGCCACGAACCGGGACTAATGGGCATCGCACCCTTTAGTCCCGGTTCGTGGCACCGACCGGGACTAAAAGGTCCAGACGAACCGGGACAAATGGCCCACGTGGCCCCTGGGCGCACGAACCGGGACTAATGCCCCCATTAGTCCCGGTTCTAGACTGAACCGGGACTAATGGGCTAAACCGGGGTGGACCAAAGCCCTCTTTTCTACTAGTGTTGTAGTGTGGTAATCTCATTTTATTAATTACATGTAGCACTACCACTTTGGTCGCAGATCAACTCAAGTTTATCCTTCAAAGACTTCGGCAACTCGTAAACTCTAATGCATTTTTTCAAATAAAAAGATGTGAAGGTTGTAGTGGCTTTTTCTCTCAAATCGACAAATTGTTTACTTGAACATAAAATAATCCCTTTTTAAGCTTGGATGATAAACAGAGGAAAGTTGATTTCAACTGCCATAGTAAACACCCATGATTATACTTTCAAGGATTCATCTGTATCACCTCCTACTGATACACAATTCACCATCAAGCTCCTCGAGTAAGAACATAGACTGTTGTAGTCAGTTGGTTAACTCTAGTGGTGAAGGTCTACATATATATGATTTCCACAAACAAAATATTGAGAACATTCCCAATAAGCTCAGCTCCAACCATCTTTAGCTTGACCGTGCTATTGCCCACCATCATATTTGCTTTGGTTTTATCTCACAACTAAGACCAGTTACAGCAAGGTATCGTTTTGAAATGAATTTCTCTTTAGGTTTACTATGTTTACAGCACAAACATACTCCTCCAGCACATACTGCTAGCGGGACTACTTGATGGCGGCCTATAGGCCCCGCTCAAATTGCAGGTAGGGGCAGGGTTGGGCTTGGGCGCGTGGTTGGCGGTGCCGAGGGCTTTGTTGGTGTGTGTGCCTGGCTACTAATGTTTTCGATTAGCCATGGCGAGACGAGGCGCGCGCGAGCATGGGACTGAGGGAACCAATGCGGCATCGTTGTCGGGTGGACGCAACAAATGACCATCACCGATGAGTGTGTAACAGGTAGGTGAAGAGGTCAGCATGCTGCCCCGAGGAAAAAATCGTGGATAATAGCATGTAGAAACCCCAAAGACCATGAACACCAAGACATACCGTCATTGAAGGTTGTCACGCTGAATCACCAACAGAGTCGTTGAGCATCGTATGCCGACAGCCGCAGTCCGACCGCGCATCACCGTCACCATCCATCCTGCAGCAGCCAAACAGATCCTCCATGCCGGACTCCTAATGAGGAGTAGCCTCCTGCCACCGCCGACGCCGTGCAGGCTTTGCCCCGCGGCGCACTCCAGCAGCGGCAATAAGGATTGGATCACTCCATCAGCCACTCCCCCGTGTTGGAACCGCCAACACCTCGCCTCGCTCCTCCTAGCTCTCTCTGTCGCCGTAGTTCTCACCGAGGAAGAAGAAGATCAGAGGAGGAAGAATGACACGGGGACACAGTGGTTTTTCCCGGCGCACGAACGCCAACACCCACGAGCTCGTACTCGTCACACCGCACCGTTACAACGATCACCGTCGCGGCTTTATACCCGGAGCCAGCGACCGGGCACGCACCCACGCTCCCTCCCCCCTCGCGCCCGCGATCTGCCCGCCATGCTCGCGCCCACGACGCGCTCTCCGCGCACGGGACACGGCATGACTCCAACAGAACGCACGCGATCACCCCGCGCGGCTCGCCAACGGCCTGCGGTCACACTCACACACACTGCATGCACCTGCATGGACACGCCCGTGCTACACGCACACGCACACACACGCTAGTCGCCGCGGACCCGGTGCGCCCGACGCGTCCTGCTCGCGCCCATACACGAGCTGGTCGCGCCCGACACGCCACCTGCGGCTTATTAGCCCTACATTTCACCTCCCTAAGCCGCAGCTCAGAGCAGGCCACCGTCCTCGACGCCGGCGTCCGCCATCATCGCATGCTCCACCGCCGGTGCCTTCTTCAACTGCGGGCACTCCCGCTTGAAGTGGCCGCGTTCGCCGAACTTATAGCAGCGTCCACGCCGGTTGTTTCCGAAGCCCGACGCGTCGCTCCGTGCGTCGTCATCGTCTCGTGCACCTCCCTGCTGCCGCTCGCGCGCCCTCCACTGTGCCGCCGTGAGCATGAGCGAGGCGTCCGCTCGCTCGCCGTCTGCCTGCCCACGACGCCGCAGGCGCTCGTCAAAAGCTTTCAACCGCCCCAGCGCGTCCTCGAACGCCATGGCGTCGACGTCACAGAACTGCTCGATCCCGGCCACCGCCGGGTACAGGCGGTTCGGCACCGAGTCGAGCAGCTTCTTGACGAGGGCGGCGTCCTCCAGGGTCGAGCCCCACGCCGCATAGCGTGCCACCATCCCTCCGAGCCTGCCGGCGAAGTCGTCCAGTGTCTCAGCGGCCGCCATGCGCAGGAGCTCGAACTCCCCGCGCAAGGTGCCCAGCCGCGCCGCCCGCACACGGTCCGCGCCGACGAACCGTGCCTTCAGAGCAGCCCACACCTCCGCGGCGGTCTTCTTCGCCGCCACCTGCAGCAGCAGGTTCTCAGCGAGCGCGCCGAGCAGGTATGCCCTCGCCGGCTTGTCTTTCTTGGCAATCACGACCGCCGCCGCGTCCTCCGGCACGACCACCGCCTCCCACAGCCCGGCCGCGTCGAGGTTTGCCTCCATCTTGATCGCCCACGCCGTGTAATTCTCGCCGGTGAGCTGCGGCACCGCCTGTGGCAGCGACCCGCCTGTTCCGCCGGCGTACGGGACGATGGACATCGCCGGCGCGCCCTGACCAGACCGTGGCTCTGATACCAATTGTTGGAACCGCCAACACCTCGCCTCGCTCCTCCTAGCTCTCTCTGTCGCCGTAGCTCTCACCGAGGAAGAAGAAGATCAGAGGAGGAAGAATGACACGGGGACACAGTGGTTTTTCCCGGCGCACGAACGCCAACACCCACGAGCTCGTACTCGTCACACCGCACCGTTACAACGATCACCGTCGCGGCTTTATACCCGGAGCCAGCGACCGGGCACGCACCCACGCTCCCTCCCCCCTCGCGCCCGCGATCTGCCCGCCATGCGCGCGCCCACGACGCGCTCTCCGCGCACGGGCCACGGCATGACTCCAACAGAACGCACGCGATCACCCCGCGCGGCTCGCCAACGGCCTACGGACACGCCCGTGCTACACACACACGCACACACGCGCTAGTCGCCGCGGACCCGGTGCGCCCGACGCGTCCTGCTCGCGCCCATACACGAGCTGGTCGCGCCCGACACGCCACCTGCGGCTTATTAGCCCTACACCCCGTACCTTCCGATGTGCACTAAAACAGCGTATTCTGGGCACCCCGTTTAAATGGAGCAATCGCAGCTTTCCTCCATAGTAGGCACACGCAGATCAGGATCTTGCACCACCCCCAATGAATCTATGATACTAACTGTTGAGCCAACCTACGATTAGGGAGGATCAGATCAACGCACACGTAGATAACAAGAATATGGAAGATCAGATCAACCTTCCGCAACGCGCACACACATATATATATATATACACACGGGTGCAGGAAGACGCCATCCAACCGTAGCCGCATACATTTGAAACCACATTTTAACTAACCGAACGAAATTCATGCAAAGCGGCCGATATTTCAAAGTTCTGATAGAAAATAGCACAAATCATTCATACATAGGATGCAAATTAACTCTAGTACAACAATATTTCTCCAATTCAACTAGATCTCAGACGTCCAACAAATTTTCCATGAATGGATCATGCCGTTTCACACATACTCCCCCTTCAGCTTTATCCAACAGTGTGTGCACGTAAATGGCCGTCCCTCTGTCCTGTATTACGCCACCATGGCACATGCGGGCTACATATAATGTGTAGACAAACATTGAGTGAATGAATTAATCAACAAGCTGAGCAAGAGGAAGTTAAACTTACGATCGTCCATGTCCGCGTGCAATGGCCACCTTACCTCGAGCTGACTAACGAAGTCGAAATACTTGATGACGCTGATCTAGATAGCGTGCCAGCAATACGACAACGACCTCATGTTGCATGGTTGAATGATGTACATATCGTAGGGCGCAATGTGCTTTCGTGCGTTAAACTTTTCATGCACTTGCTCCCATAAGGGCTCCCCTCTGCTCCTGCCTATGAAATCCGCGGATACCGGCCACACATCGCACAACAACTCATCCTTCATGGCCGAGTAGCTCACCATCCTTCGTACTCTAAAAAACGACGTAACATTTGAAAATAAGCTCAATGGCATTTGACTGAACACTTGTCGGGCGTGGTGCCTGCCATGGAGGTCGTGGACAGGGGGTGGAGTGTACCTGGGTAAAAACGGTTCCAGGCTATAGAAAGATCCATCGAAACAGCGAGCTGGCACGTCGGTGCTGGTTGCAGACGTCCGGCGATGCCTCTGTGGTGGCCTCAGACGAATAACAGCGACGGTGGAGGTGGAGGGTGCGGATGCAAAGCAAGGGGGAGAAGGGGCGATGTGGAAGGAAATAGGGCCAGGAGGGAGGATTGGGTGGGCCGAGGTTGTCGGAGTCTAACGTTTCGGGTGTCCTAACTCCTGCAAACCTCTCCCACTTTGTTCCTAATTTGTGAGAGAAATCACATCAGGACCGCCCCACGGACCGATACAGGTCGGCGTTGCGTGGCTTTCGCGGTCCGGATGGTTGCGGAAGGTTGTGGGTCCGCCTTGGAGATGCCCTAAGATCATGAACGCACAAATAGGAAACTCTAGAATACACAAGTTTTGGATATGAAAATTTTCAATTGTGAGACATATTTCGAGAAGCACCCAACTCAATAGGGTAATTGTTCCTGGGTCATTACTTTCTAGAACCAGTCTATTTTCTTCCTTGTCATCACCATAGTAAATTTCTTGATCTTGTTGCCTAGAAATAACTCAAGTGTGTAGCTATAGTACTTACTTGCAACTTCACAAATCCTTCTTTCCTTTCACTTGTGTGTATAATGTCATCGCCTTCCTCATGACCCTAGGTTGCGATAGCAGCCGTGACCTTTTCTTGCAGGATGGATGAGAGAGGGAAGACAGCAGTTTCTCCAATACAGATTTTCTTTCCATCTTCCCGACCTTCTCAAGGGCTCGAGGGGCTTCATGTGGATCGTAACCAGCAGCTGCGAGTAGCATCATTCCGATATAGTCTGCTTCTATCTCCTGCCTGCATATATAGTTAGTTAACACGATCACTATATCAGTCAACTTGCATGTTTTTTTTTTGCGGGGTGTCAACTTGCATGGTTAATACAAAGGCATCACAGATCTCATTGCTTTGGTTTTCTTTTCTTTTTCCTCGTCTACCCAAAGCGTCCTAGTATATGACGTTGCTAGGTGCTGGCGTGTTTGTGTGTGTTTATGTTGGCTGTGTGCATTCTAACTATGTAGGTTGGCCGGGTTGATGATTTATTTTAAACCATTAAATTTCACTCTTTGTCGGAAAATGTAAAAACGCTATAACGACTAATCAACCACGTACCATCGTAGGAATGGGGCGGTGAGGAGGGCCGGAAACCACTTGTTGTCGATCAAGTTTGCGATCATCTCTGACGTGTGCTTTGCAAGAACGTGTCCGAACTATACAACATGTAGTAGGAGCACAAAAGAAAATTTAATACTATGCATGCTCTGCCGGATGAACAGACGATCTGAGCTACGTACCTCGTGCCCAAGAACAGCGGCGATCTCGGCGTCGGTGTGGAGACGGCGGAGCAGCCCGGTGAAAACTACGATTTTGCCGGTGCATAGCACATAAGCGTTGACGCTGTCGTGTCTGAGAACAACCGCCTCCCACTTGAGGTCGTCCACCCAGTGGCGAGCCTTGTTGGGCAGGCTACGGTGGACGCCACCGACAAGCTCCATGACGATGCGCTTGACGCGGACGGTCTGATCGTCGTTCTCCTTGAGGATCCAGGATGCGTACTGCTTCTTGAAAGCGGCGAAGTAGGAGTCGGTGGCATGGCGCTCGCGTGCGGCCCGGCCGGAGCGGGGGACGAGGTGGGCGCGGTTGGTGTAGGGCACGGTCTCGACGTGGTAGCCACGGTGCATGGTCATCATCCCCATCGCCGGCCGCCGTGGGCTACGTATACAGGAGATTCATCGGGGGTACAGTTTGCACTAATTTATTTCTAGGAGTGAGTGGAGGAGTAAGAGTTGGAATTAAGTTCTAATATGGCACTGGGTCGAATTATCGATCGAAGCCGATTATGAACTGCAGTTGCAGTCGGAAAAGGAAACGGTTGTTAATCACTGCACGCTTCTTCTTAGATGAGATATACTAGATACCTTCGAAAATACTTGTCATTCAAACGGATATATCTAGTTGTATTTTAGTGCTATACACATGTTTGCTCTTGTCGGCGCCGCCGCCGGTCTGCCCCATCTGTGATGGCCTCTAGGCCTTGGAGGTGCGGAGGATTCTCAACCACCACGCTGGTGGGATGGATCCCGTTCTCGTTCTTGTTAGGATCAACATTTTGATTGGGGCTGTGTGGCGGCGGCGATGTCCCTAAGTAGGAATAATGTCTCTCATGTTGAGAGCTTTTCTTCCATTAGGAAGAGCTTAAGCCGCCCAGGTATGTCTTCCGGGGGTATTGTGATTAAGCTTGTTCTGAATGAACGTAACCCATCCCGGATCCTGCTCGTAAAGACGCAGATAGAAGTTTAGCCCTCCTAAATAAGCTAGAGCCTGGGGGTCTTGAATATCCGGCAGGAGAGTGATCAGAAAGGAGGAGCCGACCAAGCACGAACTAAAAAGATTGAAAATTGGTATTAGGCATAATGCTCCCGCTTCTTCTGAAAGAAAACTGGGGGAAAATCAATATGGAGCCGTCAGAGGCTTATCTGGCCGATATGACTTCCTGAAATTCTTTCCTGATAAAAATCTAAAATGGAGGGGTTGGGGCTTTGGCTCCAGGCTCAAACTCTATCTTGTGGTAGACTGCCCTTCTAGGAAGCGCTTGGGCAACTAACTTGTGGGGCATGACATCCCAAATTCATCATTTACAATAGAAATTTCCTGGAAAAAAAGTCTTATGTATATTGGATCCGCTCTTCTGTTAGCATAGAACACATGAATGAGATTCTTCTTATTCTTCCTAAATAGAACCCCCCACCCACGCCTTTCTTAGGACTATCAAGCCTTCTCGAATTATGTCTATGGTAGAAGCTTTGAACATAGTTACTAATGGCATCTCTAACGCAGACTCTCAAATAATCTGTAAAACATCGGAACAAGCTGTTCGGACACACTTTATCATTAATGTGAACTCGTATTTGTCCGTGAACGTGTGCGCACTTCCGTTTTCCCTCAATCGGATGTAAAACAGGGTGCTTTGTGGGAATCCGAACCTATATAACATAGGACTCTGACACCCACTAACTACCCAAAACTGAGATGAAGTCCGCGCGTTTTGACCGGTCCCATTAGTAGAAAACAGGGAACTAGTACCGGTTTCGGAGGACCTTTAGACCCGATTCTGGAACCGAGACAAAAGGGTCGGAACTAAAGCCCAAATCCTTTAGTCCCGATTTGCTTACGAACCGTGACAGAAGGAGCTTGACGTGGCCGCTGCGGGGCGCCCAGGCAGGAGGACTGTCGGTGTCAAAACCGGCGGATCTCGGGTAGGGGGTCCCGAACTGTGCGTCTAGGCGGATGATAACAGGAGACAAGGGACACAATGTTTTTACCCAGGTTCGGGCCCTCTCGATGGAGGTAAAACCCTACTCCTGCTTGATTAATATTGATGATATGGGTAGTACAAGGCGGGTTCGGCGCGCATATTGTCTTCGGCATTGCAAGGCGGGTTCCTCCTCCGAATACTTCATAGAAGGTTCTGAACACAAGGATAGTGTCCGGCTCTGCAAAACAAGTTCCACATAACATCGTAGAGAGAATAACTTTTGCACAGATCTGCTGACGTATTCCGCGGCGTGACATCACACCGCGGCCCGGCCTTTATATGAATTGTTTTTACTGTTCCACCTCAGCGTGTTTAGCGAGACAGTTTCCTTGGCACGTCTTATCAAAGCATAGATCGTGCCCCCTTATTCCAGGATTCTCGTCAATACGGATGTGGGTAACCCATTCGCGCCATTGATTACGGCGCTTGGGGAGTAAGCGAGTTTTACCAGGCTGGTATGGGACGCATAGCTTCGCCCGTCCATATAAGGGGATAAGGATCCACCTTTTCACCTATGCCTTCTTCCTCCTTTGCTAATCCATTTCCGCGCACTCGAGCTCCAGCGCCCAAGTCCGCACATCCCACCTCGACCTTTCTCCAACCATGTCAGGAGCGGGAGGCAGGTGGATGGCCTCCTCCGTCAAGGAAGGGCACATCACCAAGCTGCGGGAGGCCGGATACTTGTCCGGCAACATCGCGTACAGGCTGCCCGAAGCGGGGCAGCTCATTCCAACCCCCGGGCCCCATGAGAGGGTAAAGTTTCTACCCCACTTCCTCCGCGGACTAGGTTTTCCACTTCACCCTTTCGTCCGGGGGCTCATGTTCTACTACGGCCTGGACTTCCAAGATTTGGCCCCGAATTTCATCCTCAACATTTCAGCGTTTATCGTCGTGTGTGAGGCCTTCCTCTGCATCCAGCCCCACTTCGGCTTATGGCTGAAGACCTTCAATGTCCGGCCGAAGGTAGTGGGCGGCCGTCAAGTGGACTGCAGAGGCGCCATGGCTGGCAAGATGGCCAAGGTCCTATGGCTCGAGGGCGCTTTTGTGGAGACAATAAAGGGGTGGTGTAACGCCCTCGATTCCATCGTACACTAATCATGCACGCAAATGTGTACGATCAAGATCAGGGACTCATGGGAAGATATCACAACACAACTCTAAAACATAAATAAGTCATACAAGCATCATAATACAAGCCAGGGTCCTCGAGGGCTCGAATACAAGTGCTCGATCATAGACGAGTCAGCGGAAGCAACAATATCTGAGTACAGACATAAGTTAAACAAGTTTGTCTTAAGAAGGCTAGCACAAACTGGGATACAGATCGAAAGAGGCACAAGCCTCCTGCCTGGGATCCTTCTAACTACTCCTGGTCGTCGTCAGCGGGCTGCACGTAGTAGTAGGCACCTCCGGTGTAGTAGTCGTCATCGACGGTGGCGTCTGGCTCCTGGGCTCCATCGTCTGGTTGCAGCAATCGAGTAGAGATAGGGGGAAAAGGGGGAACAAGGCAACCGTGAGTACTCATCCAAAGTACTCGCAAGCAAGGAGCTACACTACATATGCATGGATATATGTGTAAAGGGCCATATCAGTGGACTGAACTGCAAAATGCCAGAATAAGAGGGGGATAGCTAGTCCTATCGAAGACTACGCTTCTGGTCGCCTCCGTCTTGCAGCAAGTAGAAGAGAGTAGACTGAAATCCTTCAAGTAGCATCGTATAGCATAATCCTACCCGGCTATCCCCTCCTCGTAACCCTGAGAGAGAGCGACCACCGGGTTATATCTGGCACTTGGAAGGGTGTGTTTTATTAAGTATCCGGTTCTAGTTGTCATAAGGTCAAGGTACAACTCCAAGTCGTCCTGTTACCGAAGATCACGACTATTCGAATAGATTAACTTCCCTGCAGGGGTGCACCACATAACCCAACATGCTTGATCCCATTTGGCCGGACACACTTTCCTGGGTCATGCCCGGCTGCGGAAGATCAACACGTCGCAGCCCCACCTAGGCACAACAGAGAGGCCGGCACGCCTGTCTAAACCTAAGCGCACAGGGGTCTGGGCCCATCGCCCTAAGCACACCTGCACGTTGCGTGGGCGGCCGGAAGCAGACCTAGCCTAGCAGGCGTTCCAGTCCAATCCGGCGCGCGCCGCTCAGTCGCTGGCGTCACGAAGGCTTCGGCTGATACCATGACGCCGGGATACCCATAACTACTCCCGCGTAGATGGTTAGTGCGTATAGACCAAATGGCCAGACTCAGATAGAATACCCAGATCTCGTTAAACGTGTTAAGTATCCGCGAACGCCGACCAGGGCCAGGCCCACCTCTCACCCAGGTAGTCTCAACCTGCCCTGCCGCTCCGCCGCAAGTAACAGTCAGGGGCCGTCGGGAACCCAGGCCCACCTCTATCGGGATGGAGCCACCTGTCCTTTCAGCCCCCATCTCCGAACAGTATCACAGGTAATGTAATAGTGTAAAGTATATAGTAGATGCCCGTGATCACCTCCCGAAGTGATCACAGCCCAGTAGTATAGCATGGCAGACGGACAAGAGTGTAGGGCCACTGATGGAACACTAGCATCCTATACTAAGCAGTAGGATAGCAGGTAAAGGTATCAACAGTAGTAGCAAGGACAGGCTATGCAGCAGTATAGGATTAACTGAAAGCGGTAACATGCTACACTACTCTAATGCTAGCAGTATAGAGAAGAGTAGGCGATATCGGGTGATCAAAGGGGGGGCTTCCCTGGTTGCTCTGGCAAGAGAGAGGGGACGTCAACTCCGTAGTCGTACTGGGTAGCAGCGACGTCGGTCTCGGTGTCTAGCGGAAGAAGAGGGGGGAAGAAACAATGAATACAATGCAAACAGATGCATAACATGACAATAAGTAGAGCTAGACGTGTTCTAACGCGGTATGAGGTGATACCGGTGAAGGGGGAAAACATCCGTGAAAGTATTGCCGGTGTTCCGTGTTTTCGGGCAGAGGAGCCGGAAGGGGGAAGTTGCGAGTTTGATATGTTAGGGGTGTGTGGCGGACGAATGGGTTGCGTATCCGGGTTCGTCTCGTCGTTCTGAGCAACTTTCATGTACAAAGTTTTTCCATCCGGGCTACGGTTTATTTTATATTAATTAAAAAGGATTTTATCTTTTTCTAGAATTAACATAATTAATTTAATTATAAAAGGTAATTATGACGTCAGCATGATGTCAGCATGACATCGACAATCAACGTTGACCGTTGACCTGGTCAACCAGACCGGTGGGCCCCATCTGTCAGGGATTGTATAGCTAATTAACAGTGGTTAATTAGGTTAACTAGTTATTAGTTTAATTAATCTTGATTAGTTAATTTAAACATGATTACTTAAGTTAATTAATTAATTAATTAATTAATTAATTAATTAATATTTTTTTTTATTATTATTATTAATTCCTTTTTTTAAAACATTCTAGGGGCTGGGCCCCATTGTCAACGGTCAACGTTCTAGGGTCCAGTGGCCCAGGGCCTTAACGGGCATAGGGGAAGCGGGCGCTGGGTGCTATGATTACGGGCGCCGGGGCATGCTGGCGCCCGAGCGGAGGCCGAGCACGGGCGGCGGCCAGCGAGGGGCCACGGCGGAGGCCGGCTCAAGGTCGCTGCAGAGGTGCGGCCGGTCGCAGGCAACGACGGCGAGCGCCGGCGAGCGAGAGGCGCCGGTTCACAGGGGGCTGCGAGCACGCGAGGAGGCCGGAGACGGCACAACAGCGGTAGTTGGGTGGAGCAAGAGGCAGGCGAGTGCGAGGCGCCAACATGGTGAGTGCGTGCTTGGGCGCCAGCTGGGGGCCACAGAGGGCGTGGGCGCGTCCAGAGAATGACGGGGGCGGCGAAGCAAGTGGCCGCGGCGGCCATGGGTGGCGGAAGGTGGGCAGGATCGGGTGGTCACGGCCTTGGGCGCGCGTGTGCGTCGTGCGCGCGGCAAACGACGCCGGGCAGAGAGGAAAAGGAGGAGGGACAGTGGCTCACCGAGCCCTGCAGATGTGCGTACGCGGGCTCGGGGAGGAGGACGAGGGCGCGAGGTCCGGCGAGGAGGCGGTCGAGGTGGCGGGCGACGGGTCGACGGCGCGGGCTCGTGGGGGCTGTTCGGGGAGGAGGACGAGGACGGCTGGGCAACGAGGAGACGAGCGGCTGCGGTGAGGGATGGCTTCGGTGTCAGCGTCGAGTGGCGGTGGTGCGTCGGGCTCAGGCGCGACCATGGGTTGGTTCCCCCAATCCCGATCTGGATCGGAGAGGAGGAGGCGAACGTGGGAGGGGAAGTGGGGTGACGGGGGTGGATTGGGTAGGGTTTCGGGGTCCAGGGATAATGGGAGCGGGGGTGGGCCGGTTGGGCCTTTTGGCCTGATGGCTAGTTGGGCCATTCGGCCCAGGGGAAGGGGGGGGTTCTTCCTTTTCCTTTTTTTTGTTTGTTTTTTCTCTGTTTTATTTTATTATTTCTTTCTTTTCTGTTTAAATCATTTTCAACCATTTAGCCATTTTATAAAAGGGTGTTTGTTGCACCATAATTACCCTTATAATATTCGGCAACCACCGAACATTTTTGTTTTAATTTTCAAAAACTTTTATTGTTGTCATAAATTTGAAATTGAATTTTGAACGGTTTCGAATTATTGCGAGGACAGCAACAGTAACCGAGGTGTCATGTCACGATTAGCGTGGGATTACTGTAGCCTAATTACCCGGGCGTCACAATTCTCCTCCACTACAAGAAATCTCGTCCCGAGATTTAAGAGGTGGTGTAAGGGGGAAATTTGTGGTTGTGGAATTCTAACGGATCTTCTCGGTCTTGGTTGATCTTCTCAAAGAGGTCGATCCCTTACATGGACGTCTTCATTTCTCTGCTTCATCGCATCATGATGAAATTGTCGTCCTTTCTTCGGGAGTTCCTTCATGCTTACGAATAGGTAAGGGGTAGCTCGGCTACGACAGAAGGCTTAAGGGGTACTCGTCTGGGGTTTTCCCGTGAATGAATAGATGAGTATCTCTCGAGTTGAACAAATCGAGAGTAAGGTAAGAAGGTACAATAAGGAATTCCAAGCGGATAGACAATCGTTCGATGCCTGAAAAAGAGTGTGAACATTGTTCAAAGCAACGGGGATAAGTATTGTATTTGATAACAGGATTGATGATCCCTCGGAAGGTGGCTCGTGAAATACGAGGCTACGCGCGAGGAACAACCTTGGGAACAGGGGGCGTACAGGAGAGTTAGGTTTCGATCCTGGGACCTGTGGGTTATGGGCCCACCATGTGGTTCAAAAGTAGGAAGGGTGCCGACATATTGCATGGTCACGGTAGCAAGGCATGGCAGAGGATAGCCTGTCAGTTATGTTGGCAACAACGTTGGTACTAAGGCGAGGGACGAAGAGAACCATTTTCCCGCTCGTCGAAACGAGGCGGACCAATAGGCAAAGTTCTCGTCCATCGGTGGCTACCGGAATGTCATCAACAATAGTAACAGGGTCTTACTGACAGAGTTGTACACCGAGGTGTTTACATAAGCAGGAGAGTATTACTGCTTAGATCATATAGATCACAAGAAACGTTAACCCAACAAATGGAAAGAAAAATATGATTATCAGATTAAACAGAACAATGGAAAGGAAAATGTGTTTAAACACATATTTCAAAGGTATATCCTTTAGAAGGACGAGCAGAGCATGATATCCATGACAGAATATAATGTAGTAAACTCTTTAGGTAAGGGGAAGAATTTTCATGACATTACCCATACAAGGGTGTTTGGATAATTGAGTAGGAAACATTTAGCATTGGGCTTCAAATGTTCTTGTTGAAAATCGGAGTACCATAGACATGCTTCGAGATAGCATTGACATGGTCATCAGGTGAAGATCAAACTATGGAAATACAAAGGATTCATCGGAAACAACTTATAGGAAAGTCTTACAATTTCCTCATGGAAGAATGGATAGCCTTGCTGAAAAGGACTCTATAACAATAGGGCCTCGGGACAGGTGTGCTAGGCATGACATCACCTTACCGGGTCATATAAAGGCCAATGTTATATCTCATGGTAATATGTTCCAACCGTCATATCTGGCCGAGATTCAGATCTGATTGGTGTCGGGATAACTCAGACTCAGGATGCTTGAGAAGAAAGGTGCAACACAAATTGTTGAATGACATTGTAAGATTCTCGGGAATTGTACTATGGATGCAAGTTCCGAAACAAGAGTTCATCAATAAACCAACGAGAGGATGAGGAGGTGGCTGATGGACTCAGCGACCATTCATTGAGATTTCCAAAAAGATGGATTGCCACAATTATGAGAACAAGGACATAACATTTGTCAGATCAAGTGATATAATGAGGTATGCTCGAGGAAAACATACTCAATTAAACATTCGTTGAAATGTGCACCCGAAATCTGGGCTAGGTAGCACAAACAATGTTAGAATGGCGGTTCGATAACCAATGGTCTAAGAATGAAATGTTGACCATTAACTTCAAAGCAATAAGGTTGCCAGAAGTTTTAAAATTACTAGTCCATCTGTCGGTATTCCTGTTAGGAACAACACGGGGACCAAGAAAAGAATGGTGATGGTGAAGTATCACTTATATCAAGAATTCTCAAGAGGTGGTGAAATTCTCACAACATCCTTGACAAAAGGCAGTAATACTTCAAGGTAGATCATAATACGGGCTGGATAGTAAGTTGCATCCATAACATGAACAAGTTTGTGATGAAAGGAAGGTAAGGATGTTGTTGATGGTAACTGAAATTACCAAGGAATGAGGATGGCACTTATCATCAAGAATTCCATTGATATCCTGGAAGGAGTCAAAATGTTGATGATGATCACGACAATCTGTTGTCGAGAGAATCCATGAAGAAGCAATTGAACAACGACTGCATCAAGCAAAAGGACTGATGCAACTAAAGATTATTGGAGCCACAGATACGACACAAACTCGAAATCAAGCTCACTGTTTTTAAGGCGAACTTATATGAGGAGGAAGATCGACGTAAGGTTAGCTCAACGTCGAAAATTGTGCTCCGGAAAGAAGGACCAGGTAGCACAGTTAAAATGTTGCACGATAATGATATGGCCGATCGGGCTAGGAATGGCGTGATCGGGTAGAAACTCGTACTTAAAGAAGACTATCAAGAGTTGTTGAACCGTAGTACAGACTCGGTTCAGTTATCGGTGTCTTTGAGTGTTTAATAACTCAGAGCCCATGAAAAACTGTAATCAGTGAGAATGTAGCACTTGATGAAGAACTCACGAGAAGTTATACAGTTCCATGATAATCTCGAGATACCAGGGGGTAATACTCGAAGACGGATCAAAGTAGAGGTTGGACTGGGGTATTGATCCGCAGAAGACAAATGTTTAAACTTGCCTGAGAAATGGGAACAAAGAATAACAATATGGTCGAAACCATAACTACAAGGGTCGAATTTAATGACACCGAAAGAATTACTCGAATGAGTAAATATTAGGCAAGAAGCTTCCATGATAAGTTCCACATCGGGTCCATGGGCATGAACACAGAGTTCAAGGTCGACTCCCACTTCTCCAAATGCATACCCTTTCATTCACTTCTCGCTTTCGATGAGGTTGTAGTGTTTAAAGTTTTACCTGGTGAAATACCAGATGAGTCTGACCCGTGAAAACTTCCGAGTTCACACATATTAAGGAAGGCATAGGTTCCACCCATCAGGGCATCTTACGAACATATACCACAAACTTCGGGGTAAATAATACAAGCTCGAAAGTAGAGCATTGTTCAAAAGCAGATGATACAATTTACCAAAGGCATTATATACCCATGGCAAGGCTCTCAAGGTTATTCAATATGAAGGACACTGTCGGATAAAATCCAACAAAGGAATCGATGGTCCACAAGGGATCTGATGTGAGCATCGGTACTCAACCAGAGGAAGAAGAATGCAAGGAGATCTGATTATAGAAACATCTGACTAATTCAAAGTTCAAATGCAAAAGAATTATGATTTCCAAATCAGGGGATCAGAAGCAACGCTCTGATCAAGGATGGATAAGTTGAGTAGGCTTAGGGGTACAATCGATGGCAATTTGATTGGTCGAGATCCAGCTCATATTTAAAATGACGTCTGAGCCGGAAGGATGACTTCTAGGATCTGATTAAGGATTGCAATATTCGCAACATATTGAATCAAGGGACCTTGGATTTAACCAAAATGCAGGCAGACCAGCATTTCAAGAGCCATAGGCTAATGAGGATTCTCGAAAGATCAGATAATATTATGAAGAATTTTGTGAAACACATGAACAACTAGGGATGAGCGGATACTTGGTAAGAGCGAGGAATTATCCATAGGGGTATTCAGGTGGCAAAGAACTGCAAGGCAGTAGGCACAAAGTATTCTTGAAACAATAGAGAGAATTACGGTGTATCTTGTAATAACAAGATCAACTAGGAAGCATTGTATGAATGGCGAGTATACGTGGTTATCCATAGGGGTTTATCGATGGAGAGAAATTGTAAAAGCGACGCCATAAAGTCTCAAGAGAACATCGGAGAGTATCTTCGGATCCTTCTGGTGCAGCAGACGATCATCTGTAATAAGGGGCTCTCCGGGAGAAGTATTATCGAGAACCTAGAGTCCGAGTTAGTAAAATCGTTTAACCGGAATAGAAGAGGTGTCAGAGTCCCAGAGTATAGGTCGAGGAATAAAAGATCCTAGTACCACCCAATGGCGACGTGGGCCCGTAAGGCACACAGCCATGTTAGTAAAAGTTTTGCACTGTCTAGACTCGACTTCAGCCAAGGAGTGTGGAAGGGGGATTCCTACAGGCAGTTGGCTCTGATACCAACTTGTGATGCCCCCGATTCAATCGTACACTAATCATGCACGCAAATGTGTATGATCAAGATCAGGGACTCACGGGTAGATATCACAACACAACTCTAAAACATAAATAAGTCATACAAGCATCATAATACAAGCCAGGGGCCTCGAGGGCTCGAATACAAGTGCTCGATCATAGAAGAGTCAGCGGAAGCAACAATATCTGAGTACAGACATAAGTTAAACAAGTTTGCCATAAGAAGGCTAGCACAAACTGGGATACATATCGAAAGAGGCACATGCCTCCTGCCTGGGATCCTCCTAACTACTCCTGGTCGTCGTCAGCGGGCTGCACGTAGTAGTAGGCACCTCCGGTGTAGTAGTCGTCATCGACGGTGGCGTCTGGCTCCTGGGCTCCATCATCTGGTCGCAGCAATCGAGTAGAGATAGGGGGAAAAGGGGGAACAAGGCAACCGTGAGTACTCATCCAAAGTACTCGCAAGCAAGGAGCTACACTACATATGCATGGATATATGTGTAAAGGGCCATATCAGTGGACTGAACTGCAGAATGCCAGAACAAGAGGGGGATAGCTAGTCTTGTCAAAGACTACGCTGTCGCCTCCGTCTTGCAGAAAGTAGAAGAGAGTAGACTGAAATCCTCCAAGTAGCATCGTATAGCATAATCCTACCCGGCGATCCCCTCTCGTAACCCTGAGAGAGAGCGACCACCGGGTTATATCTGGCACTTGGAAGGGTGTGTTTTATTAAGTATCCGGTTCTAGTTGTCATAAGGTCAAGGTACAACTCCAAGTCGTCCTGTTACCGAAGATCACGACTATTCGAATAGATTAACTTCCCTGCAGGGGTGCACCACATAACCCAACATGCTTGATCCCATTTGGCCGGACACACTTTCCTGGGTCATGCTCGGCCGTGGAAGATCAACACATCACAGCCCCACCTAGGCACAATAGAGAGGCCAGCACGCCGGTCTAAACCTAAGCGCACAGGGGTCTGGGCCCATCGCCCTAAGCACACCTGCACGTTGCGTGGGCGGCCGGAAGCAGACCTAGCCTAGCAGGTGTTCCAGCCCAATCCGGCGCGCGCCGCTCAGTCGCTGGCGTCACGAAGGCTTCGGCTGATACCACGACGCCGGGATACCCATAACTACTCCCTCGTAGATGGTTAGTGCGTATAGACCAAATGGCCAGACTCAGATCAAATACCCAGATCTCGTTAAACGTGTTAAGTATCCGCGAACGCCGACCAGGGCCAGGCCCACCTCTCACCCAGGTAGTCTCAACCTGCCCTGCCGCTCTGCCATAAGTAACAGTCGGGAGCCGTCGGGAACCGAGGCCCACCTCTACCGGGATGGAGCCACCTGTCCTTTCAGCCCCCATCTCCGAACAGTATCACAGGTAATGTAATAATGTAAAGTATATAGTATATGCTCGTGGTCACCTGCTGAAGTGATCACAGCCCAGTAGTATAGCATGGCAGACGGACAAGAGTGTAGGGCCACTGATGGAACACTAGCATCCTATACTAAGCAGTAGGATAGCAGGTAAAGGTATCAACAGTAGTAGCAAGGACAGGCTATGCAGCAGTATAGGATTAACAAAAACCGGTAACATGCTACACTACTCTAATGCAAGCAGTATAGAGAAGAGTAGGCGATATCGGGTGATCAAAGGGGGGGCTTGCCTGGTTGCTCTGGCAAGAGAGATGGGACGTCAACTCCGTAGTCGTACTGGGTAGCAGCGGCGTCGGTCTCGGTGTCAAACAGATGCATAACATGACAACAAGCAGAGCTAGACGTGTTCTAACGCGGTATGAGGTGATAGCGGTGAAGGGGGGAAACATCCGGGAAAGTATCCCCGGTGTTCCGTGTTTTCGGGCAGAGGAGCCGGAGGGGGGAAGTTGCGAGTTTGATATGTTAGGGGTGTGTGGCAGACGAACGGGTTGCGTATCCGGGTTCGTCTCGTCGTTCTGTGCAACTTTCATGTACAAAGTTTTTCCATCCGAGCTACGGTTTATTTTATATTAATTAAAAAGGATTTTATCTTTTTCTAAAATTAACATAATTAATTTAATTAGAAAAGGTAATTATGACGTCAGCATGATGTCAGCATGACATCGACAATCAACGTTGACCGTTGACCTGGTCAACCAGACCGGTGGGCCCCACCTGTCAGGGATTGTATAGCTAATTAACAGTGGTTAATTAGGTTAACTAGTTATTAGGTTAATTAATCTTGATTAGTTAATTTAAATAGGATTACTTAAGTTAATTATTTAGTTAGTTAATTAATTAATTAATTAATATTATTATTATTATTATTAATTCCTTTTTTTAAAACATTCTAGGGGCTGGGCCCCATTGTCCAGTGGCCCAGGGCCTTAACGGGCATAGGGGAAGCAGGCGCTGGGTGCTACGGTTACGGGCGCCGGGGCATGCTGGCGCCCGAGCGGAGGCCGAGCACGGGCGGCGGCCAGCGAGGGGCTGCGGCGGAGGCCGTCTCAGGGTCGCTGCAGAGGTGCGGCCGGTCGCAGGCAACGACGGCGAGCGCCGGCGAGCGAGAGGCGCCGGTTCACAGGGAGCTGCGAGCACGCGGGGAGGCCGGAGACGGCACAACAGCGGTAGTTGGGTGGAGCAAGAGGCAGGCGAGTGCGAGGCGCCAACACGGTGAGCGCGTGCTTGGGCACCAGCTGGGGGCCACAGAGGGCGTGGGCGCGTCCAGAGAATGACGGGGGCGGCGAAGCAAGTGGCCGCGGCGGCCATGGGTGGCGGAAGGCGGGCAGGATCGGGTGGTCACGGCCTTGGGCATGCGTGTGCGTCGTGCGCGCGGCGAACGACGCCGGGCAGAGAGGAAAAGGAGGAGGGACGGTGGCTCACCGAGCCCTGCAGATGTGCGTACGCGGGCTCGGGGAGGAGGACGAGGGCGCGAGGTCCGGCGAGGAGGCGGTCGAGGTGGCGGGTGACGGGTCGGCGGCGCGGGCTCGTGGGGGCCGTTCGGGGAGGAGGATGAGGACGGCCGGGCGACGAGGAGACGATCGGCTGCAGTGAGGAATGGCTTCGGCGTCGACGTCGAGTGGCGGTGGTGCGTCGGGCTCAGGCGCGACTGTGGGTTGGTTCCCCCAATCCCGATCTGGATCGGAGAGGAGGAGGCGAACGTGGGAGGGGAAGTGGGGCGACGGGGGTGGATTGGCTAGGGTTTCGGGGTCCAGGGATAATGGGAGCGGGGGTGGGCCGGTTGGGCCTTTTGGCCTGATGGCTAGCTGGGCCATTCGGCCCAGGGGAAGGGGGGTTCTTCCTTTTCCTTTTTTTTGTTTGTTTGTTCTCTGTTTTATTTTATTATTTCTTTCTTTTCTGTTTAAATCATTTTCAACCATTTAGCCATTTTATAAAAGGGTGTTTGTTGCACCATAATTACCCTTGTAATATTCGGCAACCACCGAACATTTTTGTTTTAATTTTCGAAAACTTTTATTGTTGTCATAAATTTGAATTTGAATTTTGAATGGTTTCGAATTATTGCGAGGACAGCAACAGTAACCGAGGTGTCATGGCACGATTAGCGTGGGATTACTGTAGCATAATTACCCGGGCGTCACAGGTGGCAATCGGGGTGGTTCTACATCACCGAGCCACGCGACCCTGAATGGGCGGCGGCCCCCGAATTTAGATCTGGCTTCCCCACACGGCTCTCGTCATGGAAAGAAACGGGCCTGACGTGGGGGGATTCGGAAGAGCTATTCGGACTCCAGACATGCATCCAAAACCTAGTGCACAAGAATCTCAAGCTTGCCGACGTAATCCAGGTGATGCTCATCCGCCGGATTCTCCCCTGCCAACGACGGGCTTTTAATTTGTGGGAGTTCGATCCGGCACAGCACCGAACCTTGAGCCGGCTCTTCGACACTACGTACGAAGATGCCTGGAAGGTGTTGTTCAAGGGCGCTGAAGCCCCAACATCCGCTACCAAAGATCGCGGGTACAGCGCACGGCGTCCAGCCGGCGAGGTAAGTTATTTTACCCTTTACGGGACTCTTTTTCATAGATTGACTCTATGCGGGATCTAAAACTCCCTAATTTTTGACAGAACTGGCTGAAGACGGCCGAACAGATTAACTGTCCGGCTCCTTTGCCGGAAGATCCGGAGGACGCCCGATTGACGGGGTTGTTGGCTCCGGCGCCTCATGTGGTGCCGGAGAAGAAGGCCAAGAAGGAGGCCACGGGAACTCGAAGGAGTTCCCGACGCCAAGTGCTGTCCGGTTCTGAAGCAGAATCTTCTCCTGAGGACGAGGAGGAAGAAGAAGAAGCTCCTCCCCCAGTGAGGGAGGAGAAGAAAAGGAAGGTCGCCCCAACGGGGGAGGCCGGAGGGTCCAAGAAGGGAAGAACCCTTCCTCCGGACTTCTCCACCAACGTCGACGACGACGAGGAGGACTGGCCAACAAGGACCAAGCCCCTGGCGAGATCGTAAGTGTCCGGATACCCATGGTTTTTCATAATTTTATAGTGTTCTCTAATGCCGAACAATCATGCAGCCCGCCCAAGGGCGAGCTCGCCAATTCATCGAGCGGGTCCCTGGGCTCGTCGGAAATGGAGAGTGTCTCGCCTCCGGCCGCCTCCTCGCCTCACGCCGCGGACGACACCGCGGTGGGGCCCCAAGGAGGGCTTGGTCAAGAGGAGGTAGCACAGGAGGCGCCACAAGGCGACCTCCCGGATTCCAGGCGCGCGGGGGGCAAGACCCCCAGGGGCTCTAAACCCAACCCTCGTCCGGACTCCATGCCGGAACCATCAGCGGTTCCGAAGTCCGGACAACGGATCCTTCACAAGAAGGGTAAGACGCCGGTGTCCTCCGTCCAACCGGAGGCACCGGATTGCTTACTGGAGGCGCTCAACGGCGCCTCCATCGAGCAGGAGCACCGCACTATTATGAGTGCGGTGATCCATACAGTTCAGTCCGCCAAGAGCGGACTGACCGAAGCCTGTACCAGCCTTCTGACAGACTTTGAGGTAAGTTTAAAACATATAAAAATGTTACCGCATAGACAGTAGCCCCTGATGCTTAGTTCGGTGTTCGGAAAGAAAAGCCGGACTGAGGATCTAAAAAGATATACGCAGGAGTCTAATATAAGTATGTCAATATGGGAATGCAGGTGGCGCTGCTAACCTCTGCCGCACTGACTGCGGAGGTCAATACACTGAAGCAGAACCTCGAGCGTTCCGAGAACGAGCTCGAACAAGCCAAGAAGAAGCTCGAGGACAAGGAATGTAAGAAATGCCTTATTAAAGAAATACCTTATGGAAAAGGTTTTGGTTGCAAAAAATAATAGAAATAACATGAGTACCGCAGGGGCCACGAATGAGGTGGAGACCCTGAGGGAAGCGGTGGCCGTGGCCGAAAACAAAGCGGCTGCGGAGCGCACCGAGCGAGAGAAAGGGGAGGCGCAGCTGGCGGAGGTGCGGCAAGAGCTCCAGATTCTCGTGAAAAAACACGAGGGTCTGGAGCGTGACTCGAAGACCTGAGAGTCCGAGCTTGCCTTGGCTCTTGAGAGTGCCAAAGCTGCTAAGGCCGAGGCCCAAAAAGCCCTCCAAGAAATAGAAGCACTAAAGAAGATAGCGGCGGGTAAGGCATTCTTTATGCAAAGCAAGAATGTAAACGTCAATTACCTATTACTTACCCGGATTCGGAGCTCTCCAGGAGCATTCGCAGATTTACCCCGTAGTGCGTCTGATGCCACCGCGTTCTACCGCGCCCAGGAGGGGAGCTCCACGGAGAAGGTGTTCTGGTCTCAGTATGCTGAGGCCGGACATCCGGTGCCCCTAAGCGACCAGCTGAAGCAGCTGGTCGAGCTCCACAAGGTCCCCGAACAGGCCATGAGGGGCCTTATAGAGCGGCTGTGGCCATTGGAGGCCATGCCCGGGAGTTACTTCGTCTTGGTGCAGCGGCTGGTGGATGCCTGTCCACGGCTTGAAGTTATCAAGCGCTCCGTCTGCATTGAAGGGGTCCGTCGGGCCCTTGCCCATGCTAAAGTGCACTGGGGGAAGCTGGATGCGGAGAAGCTTGTGACGGACGGGCCACCGAAGGGCAAGGAGCATCGCACGCCCGAAATGTATTATGAGGGCCTCCTGAAGGGTGCTCACCGAATAGCGGATGAGTGCTCCAAGGATGTAATTTTTGAATAGACTCGCGTTTTGTTATTCTGTACGCTGAAAACTTGTTCATATGCGCTAAGCAACGCTTTATTAATTTAAAATATTACCTTCTGAGCGGCCGTTTATCAAATTTGAGAGATGGCAAGTCGTTGGCTTCAGCCGCCATGCCACGAGTGCTGGGGTGTTCGGGATAAACTTGAGCGCTCTTGTTCCCATTCTTGGGTCCATCTAGGGAGGCGCTCAACGCAACCAACAAGGCAACTGTACTTATAATGCTTGAACACTCTCAGTTAGCCATAGAATTCTATAATTTTAAATTTCGGCGAAGCCCCTAGTATTCGGAAGACCGAGTTCGGGGCACTATCCACGCCTTGGCCGGATAATTCCGGTTGCTCACTCGAAGCGGCATAAGTCTTTAGGGACCCAAAAAACCTCTCGAATAGCGACCGGCTCACGCCTTATCATGACGGTCAGTTTTGGCTTTCTCCACTGAGGTGCTCGACCCAGAATAACTGGGGCACAATCACAGTGGTTCTCCCGGTGCTACCTTAGCCGATATAGCGGAACGTAAGGTACCAAAACACGGGAGCCGTGCAAACCCAACTATTGACCCAAGACATGATTCGGAGCCAATTCATATAATGCTATAAGTTCGGGGTGCCGCACTTGTGAAAGTGTCCGGACTTTATCACACCATAATTTTGGGATACTTGAGCCCTTGGTGTATTGGCCGTACCAAAGTGTACGGTTGCAGCATGTCGTGAAATGAACATATGTATATATATAAAGGAATTAAAACAATAATAAGCAAGAGCTATGTATTGTTTATTTAAAAAGGGGACTGCAATGGAAGCAGAACGATACAAATAGTGCGTTAAGCAAGGGATGGGACTATCTAACATGTCCCCCTCCAGGGGTAAGCTACGGGATGGTATGTAAAACAGGTATAATGCTCATAACAGAGACCACCTGAGCACTTGACGTGGCCTTCCGCTTCCCTGGCTGTTGCATCGTGAGTTCGGCGATTCAAGTGCCGGACAGGACTGTTCGAAGACGGAGTCCTGAAAGTAAAAAGAAAAGAAAAAGGAAAGAAAAGGAAAAAAATGACACAGACGGTAGCCCCTGGTGCGGTCGAGCCGCACTCTTGGCATGCCTTTGTCTTGCCCCTCCCCATATGCCCATGGTATCTCCAGAGCGTAATTATGTACGCGCAATACTGGGTTCACAATTTCGTGAGGGCTGGGGTTGGGGCCGGATTGCTACTCGTGCTTGAATCGTGCCAGGTGGTCTTGTTGCAGGTTACTCCGGGCGCGCTTGGCAGTGTCCGGACACTTAGTGGCCGGACTCGAGAATTGCCGTGAGAGGCTGCTTTGCACCTCCGCCGTGAGAGCCGCCGTATGCTCCTCCGTCCAGAGAGAGCGTTCTGTGTTTCCATTGACCGTTATTACTCCTCGAGGGCCTGGCATCTTGAGCTTGAGGTATGCGTAGTGCGGCACCGCATTGAACTTGGCAAATGCGGTTCGTCCGAGCAGTGCGTGATAGCCGCTGCGGAATGGGACGATGTCGAAGATTAACTCTTCGCTTCGGAAGTTATCCGGAGATCCGAAGACCACTTCGAGTGTAACTGAGCCTGTACAACTGGCCTCTACACCCGGTATGACGCCTTTAAAGGTCATCTTTGTAGGTTTAATCCTTGAGGGGTCAATGCCCATTTTGCGCACTGTATCCTGGTAAAGCAGGTTCAGGCTGCTGCCGCCGTCCATCAGGACTCTAGTGAGGTGAAATCCGTCGATAATTGGGTCAAGAACCAATGCGGCGAAGCCGCCGTGACGGATGCTAGTGGGGTGGTCCCTTCGATCGAAGGTGATCGGGCAGGAAGACCATGGGTTGAACTTTGGGGCGACTGGCTCCATCGCATATACGTCCCTTAGTGCACGCCTCCACTCCCTTTTGGGTATGTGGGTTGCGTATATCATGTTTACCGTCCACACTTGCGTAGGAAAACCCTTCTGTCCTTTATTGCTCGGCGGCCGGGGCTCTTCCTCGTCATCGCTATGTAGCCCCTTGTTATTGAGTTCGGCACCTAACTTGCCTGCTTGTTTGAACACCCAACAGTCCTTGTTGGTGTGATTGGCTGGGTTTTCGGGGGTGCCATGTATCTGGCACAAGCGGTCGAGTATTCGGTCCAAGTTGGACGGGCCCTGGGTATTTCTTTTGAATGGCTTCTTCCGCTGACCGGGTTTAGAGCCTCTGAATCCGGCATTGACGGCCGTGTCTTCAGTATTATCGCCGTTAATGCGGCGCTTGTTCTTGTTGCGACACAACCTGCCATTGTTGTCCTTGGTATCCGGACTATCAGGATGTTTGGCCAAGTTGTTGCTTCGAGCTAGCCAGCTATCCTCTCCCGCACAAAAGCGAGTCATGAGGGTTGTGAGGGCTGCCATAGATTTCGGCTTTTCCTGTCCTAGGTGCCGGGCAAGCCACTCGTCACGGATGTTATGTTTGAAGGCTGCAAGGGCCTCTGCATCCGGACAGTCGACGATTTGATTTTTCTTTGTTAGGAACCGAGTCCAGAATTGTCTGGCCGATTCTTCTGGCTGCTGAATTATGTGGCTAAGGTAATCGGCGTCTGGTGGTCACACATATGTGCCCTGGAAGTTATCAAGGAATGCGGCTTCCAGGTCCTCCCAACAAAAGATTGATTCTGCTGGCAAGCTGTTGAGCCAATGCCTAGCTGGTCCTTTAAGCTTCAGGGGGATGTATTTGATGGCATGTAGATCATCACCGCGGGCTATGTGGATATGGAGGAGATAATCCTCGATCCAGACCGTAGGATCTGTGGTACCATCGTATGATTCGATGTTTACGGGCTTGAAGCCCTCTGGGATTTGATGATCCATTACTTCATCTGTGAAGCATAGTGGGTGTGCGGCGCCTCTGTATTGGGCTATATCACGACGTAGCTCATATGAGCTTTGTCTACTGTGTTCGGCCCGGCCGGTTTTGCTGTATCCGGCGCGACGGCAATCATCCCGTGTTGCTGGGCGCCCACGCGATCCGTAGATCGACCTTGTATGTTTTGCCTTATCCTCCAATATATCTCGCAAGTCCGGCACGTTATCCCTTGCCTTGGTACTTTTTGAGCGGCGTCGGGGTGTGGCTTGAGCGGAGGGCCGAGAGGCTTCTCTGTCGCGGCCACGGGGTGGCCGGTCTGCCATGTCGTGCACTGGCGACTTGGGTGCTTCCTCCTCTAGTCGAGGCAACGGCCTGCGTTTGGGGTAGCTTTTGGAGGGGCGTTCGAGTTCATACTCTTCGGCTGCAAGGACTTCAGTCCATCTGTCAGCTAAAAGGTCCTGATCAGCTCTAAGCTGTTGCTACTTTTTCTTGAGGCTGCTTGCCGTGGCTATAAGCCTGCATTTGAAACGCTCCTGTTCGGCGGGATCCTCAGGCACGACAAATTCGTCGTCGTCGAGGCTTGCCTCATCTTCGGAGGGAGGCGCGTAATTATCGTCCTCGACCTCTCTTTCTGCCGCACTGTCGTGTGGACTTGCTTCTCCCTCCTCCTGTGCTGAGTCCTGCTAGAGGGGGTTCTCTTCGGCACTGCCCGGAGTGCTATTATCTCCCGTGCCGGAATCACCGTTTTTATTGTGGCGGGATTTAGAGCGGCGCCGCTGACGTCGGCGCTTCGGCTGTTTCTTGGAGGGGTCATCCTCCGTTGTTCCATCGTCGTTCCCATCTTTGGGGATGTCCACCATATATATGTCATATGACGAGGTGGCCTTCCAGTGCCCTGTGGGCGCTGGTTCTTGGTTGTCTCCGGCGTCGTCGTCCATACCGTCGATGTCTTCGGAGTCATAGTCGAGCATGTTGGTTAAATCATCGACAGTGGCTACAAAGTGGGTGGTGGGTGGGTGTTGAATTTCTTCGTCGTCCGCATCCCAACCTTCCTGTCCGTAGTCCGGCCAGGGCTCTTCGGATAAAGAGAGATACTTTAGTGAATTCAGGATGTCGCCAAAGGGAGAGTGCTGAAAGATGTCCGCGGCAGTGAACTCCATGACCGGCGCCCAATCGGATTCGATTGGCAGGGACGCGGAGGGTTCGGAGTCCGAAGAGGAGTCCGGCACCCTGGAGTCGAGGTTTTTGCAAAGGACAGGGATGGAGTTCGGCTCGATCACCGAAGAGATTGTAGCCCCCGAGGCGGTGTCCAACCACTCGTCCTCGATCGGGGAATCCGGCTCCGGATTAAGGGTCGGAGCGGATACTGGTGCGGCCTCCAGGGCACTGTTCGGCTGCAGAGCGAGATCATGCCCATCGAGACAGTGCGGCACGCTTGGCTGCGGCTCGAATCCGTCGAAGATCAAGTCCCCGCGGATATCGGCCGTATAGTTTAAACTTCCAAATCTGACCTGATGGCCAGGGGCGTAGCTTTCGATCTGCTCCAGATGGCCAAGCGAATTGGCCCGCAGTGCAAAGCCGCCGAACACGAAGATCTGTCCGGGGAGAAAAGTCTCACCCTGGACCGCGTCGTTGTTGATGATCGAAGGAGCCATCGGGCCTATCGGTGACGACACAGAGGAACTCTCAGTGAAAGCACCAATGTCGGTGTCAAAACCGGCGGATCTCGGGTAGGGGGTCCCGAACTGTGCGTCTAGGCGGATGGTAACAGGAGACAAGGGACACAATGTTTTTACCCAGGTTCGGGCCCTCTCGATGGAGGTAAAACCCTACTCCTGCTTGATTAATATTGATGATATGGGTAGTACAAGAGTAGATCTACCACGAGATCAAGGAGGCTAAACCCTAGAAGCTAGCCTATGGTATGATTGTTGATGATGAAGTTGTTGTCCTACGAACTAAAACCCTCCGGTTTATATAGACACCAGATAGGTTAGGGTTACACAGAGTCAGTTACAATGGTAGGAGATCTACATATCCGTATCGCCAAGCTTGCCTTCCATGCCAAGGAAAGTCCCATCCGGA
Organism: Triticum aestivum; assembly: GCF_018294505.1. Taxonomy (NCBI): domain Eukaryota; kingdom Viridiplantae; phylum Streptophyta; class Magnoliopsida; order Poales; family Poaceae; genus Triticum; species Triticum aestivum. The sequence continues at coordinate 2,668,644 of NC_057798.1, forward strand.
CACGGGACAAAGTCTTCAATCTTGTATCTTCATAGTCTTGGAGTCCGGCCGTTACGATAGTCCGGCTATCCGGACACCCCCTAGTCCGGGACTCCCTCAAGGACCTTTAATCCCGGTTGGTGTAAAAGGCAGCCACGCGTCAGCAACTCGCAGGTGCTGGAGTTTTTTTTGAAAGGGGGGTTTAGTGGTTTTGGAGGGTTAGGGGGTTTCATATTGTGTTAGCTAGCTAATAGAGAGAAGTGAACTCTCTTCTCCGTGCTTGGTCAACGCTAGCTACTATACGTATAGAGAGAACTCGAGACACTAGCTAGTAAGCAAATGAAGGGAGCATTAATTACACAAAATCGTCATGAACATACAGAGGGAAGTGACCTCTCTTTCTCCGAGATTGGTCGAGCAACATGTTTTCGTATATATCTATCCGACGCTACTACATATATACAATATAACATCTCTTACAATCACTAACATCTAAAATCAATTTCAACTTCCACACGGCATCCTCCGTCTTTATGTATGACATGGTCAAGAAAGAATCCAGCCAATTCCTCTTGAATTGCTCGTGTGCGATCATGTGGTAGGTGTTCCTTCTGCATCTGCCACAACTAACTTCAAGAAGGGGTCAATACATATATATAAAAGAAACTCAACACAATTGATGGTAATAAAATAAAATTGTGAATATTGTTTACGTACTTCATATTGTTCGTTAGAGTAGCCCCGCTGAGAGGTCGAGTTGTAGATGAACTCGCAAACGTAGTATCCACATAAATTATTCCCGTCTTCCTGCCACAAATACTTTATGAGAAATAGAGTTCAATCAAACTGATAATCTAGCATGATAAATGGTATTGATTAAACTAGAATCAGTGAGAGATGCGCGGAACTAGCTAGTACTACTTACTTTGGGGTGTGTAAATCGCAGCTCCTTCGGCAGACCCGGAACCATTTCGGTGAACTGTTTCCAAACCCTGCCAGGCAAAGGAAATGATTACTTGATATCAGCAAATGAACGAAAGTTGCCGATATGGTGCAATAATGATCGATTGAACTTACTTCTGGAGCATTACAGCCATGTCTGCATACTCCTGGCGATCTTTACGTCTCGAGTTTAAGACAACTACTACTCCTCGGTCAAGCTTAATCTCTAGCAGAATAAAGTGGAAACTGCGCACACATAACTCATCAATTACATTACTATAACCTCGAGTAAGCGAAACCGAATATGCACAAGACAGTAACACTCACTTGAAGTTTTAAGGAAAGAGTATTTTCCTTTTGTTTTGATGTCGAAGTAACGATTGTAGCAAGTTGTGCTCAGTATCTTTGTTTCTCTTTTTAACTCATTTACGGTATTTGGGTTAATGAACCCAATGTCATAGATTTGTCATTTTTTGCATTCGATAATCTTCAATCTGCATAATATAGTGAGAATAATTATATATACATGCAATGAAAGAGTTGAGCTATAGAGACTTAATTACATAAATAATACTTACAAACAGTAGCAAGTCATGAGTTGTTTGTTGAGGGCCTCTTGATTGAATAACTGAAATAACTCCACAAATTCAACAGGCAGCAGCTCAACTCCGATGAGGCCGCGCTCATCGTTAATTCTCACCATCATACTATCCTTCCCAGACTTCCTGCAGGTATCCATGTACCATTCATGCAATCTTCGCATCATCGTTGTTAGAGGAGGATGATCAGGTTTGACGATAGGCTTCCTGTACTCACATCTGAAGATCTCTACTGCCTCTAACATTTCAAACTCCTCAGGCAATCACCAAGATTGGTGCCGGGCAATAGCCTCGGATGATTAGCGACGACATTGCTAGACACCTTGAGCGGGGGGCACGATTGCTTTGCCTGTTCGCCGAGCTGGGGAATTGTTTTCCCACTTCTTCGTTGTGCTAATCTTGCATCAATAGAAGTACTTCCCGACCGCCGCACGTCTTGATATGTCTTTTTAATACAGTGGACATAGTTGGAATCCGGCGGAGGCGGTGGTGGTCGCTTCAGGGCATCCAGAGTGCGCTTCGCTTTCACTGGATCTACCATTTCCTTCGGAGGTGGAGGTTTCCGTTCAAAGTGGGCCTCCACTTCGGCTGCCATGATGTCATCGGTTTCCTTGTCAGTCCTCTCATATGGTAACTTTGGAAGAGGCTCCAGGCTTGGACCAAATCTGTATTTCTTCCCGCCTCTTGTACTGCTAGCCACCGGAGCGGCGTCGTCTTTCTTCTGGCGTTGCTGACGTGGCGGAGTCCGCTGACACGCCGGAGGAGGCGGAGTGCTCCGGCGCGTCGGAGGAGGCCGAGGAGGAGGCGGAGTGCCCTCACGCGCCGGAGGAGGTGGAGTGTCCTGATCACTCGCCGGAGGCGGAGGAGGAGGCGTCCAGTTTGGAAGCTTGATGTACTCCTTCCTCCATAGACAGGTACTCCTTAAAGCATAAACCAGATGATTCTCCCCTTCATGTGTTGGGTAGTCAAGCTCCAGCTCCTCAAATCCCTCCATTATTTCATCCACCGCCACAACAACATGGACATCTAGACTCGGACGGCAATGAAAAGTTCCCTCAGCTAGAGGAGGTGCAACAGAGCCGACCGCCGCCTTCAAAGTCAGGTTATGGCGTTTTGTCATTAGCTCACAATTTTTAGTCTCCATGATACTATCCATGGGGTAGTGAGGAGCCGTGAAATCAGGCCGAACGAGCTCCGTGAAAGCCATGTTGCTTCTCGCTGAGATGGTGGGGTAGCTTCTGGGGCAGCATCGAAGCAAGGATCTTCGTGCCGCTGAGATGCTTGATCGGTAGCTCGCTGGCTCTCAAGTTCCTCTAGCTTTGCTATTCTTGCATTGAGCTTCTGCATTGAGCTCGCTTCCACTTTCCTCTTTCTCTCTCGGCTTCTATAACCACCGCTGCCGGGGAACCCTATTGGAAATATGCCCTAGAGGCAATAATAAATTGATTATTATCATATTTCCCTGTTCATGATAATCATTTATTATCCATGCTAGAATTGTATTAATCGGAAACTCAGATACATGTGTGGACACATAGACAACGATGTGTCCCTAGTGAGTCTCTACTAGACTAGCTCGTTGACCAAAGATGGTTATAGTTTCCTAGTCATAGACGTGAGTTGTCATTTGATAACAGGATCACATCATTAAGAGAATGATGTGATGGACAAGACCGAAACTATAAAAGTAGCATATGATCATGTCAAGGTTATTGCTATCGTTTTCTGCATGTTAAGTATATGTTCCTACACCCGGGACACGTGCCCCTGTCTCCGACGCGTTGGAGTACAACAGCCTCGTTGGCGCCCTACAGTACATGATGATGACTCGCCTGGACATCGCGTACGCAGTTCAATAGCGCTGCTTGGAGATGCACGATCCGCATGACTCTCACCTTGCACTCGCCAAACGGATTATGCGCTATCTTCGCGGCACCACTACCGATGGACTACATCTCTGGCGAAGTAGCGAGCCCAAAAAGTTGTAGGTGGGCCATGTGTGCTTTTTGGGGTTTTAACCGCTTTTTTGTTTTGGTTCTCTAGATGTGCCATTTCTATTTTTCTGTAAGCACTCCTACATCGTGTTAATGAATCATACATGTGTTTTTAGTCCCACACACAATGCTTTTGAATAGGATTTAGTCCACATTTTATTTTTAATTCTTTGAAGCTTTGTTTTTTTCCTTTTATTTTCATTTCCATAGCGCAAAAACAAAACCCTAAGCTATAACAACGAAAATGTTTTTTGCGCCAATTAGTTAAATGTCCGCCCCCAATGCGCATATGTACGTGTCACAGCCCGCATGCAACTAGACATGTCTCACCTCAGACGCATGCGCACCTAGGAAGATTGTTAGGCAGTTGCATGTCCACCACTAGACTTGCAACCCCACTGCAACCGTGTGGCCCTGATGCGACTATAACTGGGCTAGAAAGGGTTGTGCTACTAGGGGTTATGGTCTAGTAGGGGTCATGCTTGCTAATTATAAACACGCTCACGAGGAGACTAGCTAATTGGATGCTATCGGAGCAGTCCTAAACTGCAGCACATCTCTCGCTTCACGTATGTTACTCATAGAATAAAGCAACTATACAATCAATGTTTATATTCCATAGAAATGTACTAACACATACGTAGTCTCATACGTGGACCATGTTTCATACACGGAGTAATAATTGACAACACGTTTGTTCTCTTTCGTAAAAGAAAGATACATTTTTATTCATAGAGCCCTTTATTATTCGATAACAATGTGGCTATGGGAAACATAAAATTGTTCGGGTAGTCCGTAAGTACGTTTACATAAGACCAGAATCTAATGTTACATCTCTCGCTTCTTTAGCTTAACTATGAGCCCATTTTTCATCTCCAGTATACAAGATGGCTTGGGCTGGATGCTTTGCCCTTCCATCACCTCCATATCAAAGTTCCACAACATTGAGGCGATGACGGTCTTCATCTGCATAACCGCAATTTCCTTCCCAAGGCATATCCTTGGGCCCGAGTTGAAGGCCAAGAACTTGTGAGATGGTACGTACCTTAGATTGTTTCCATCTTCCGAGAGCCACCTATCATGGTTATAGTCGGGACAATCATTACCCCACACGCCCTCCATTCTCCCCAGGGAGTAGAGAGAAATAAGGATGGTGTCACCGGTGCGCACCTCATGGCCACTCGGCATAATATCATTGGCGGCCACCGTCTTGCGCTCGAAAGGTGCCGGTGGGTACAACCTAAGAGTTTCGTACAAGACGGCTCTCAGATAGATTGGAGATTTGGTTTCATGCGGCTCAAAGATCATCATGGTATCCACACCGGATGCTTCTTTGCATGATGCAATGGGTGAGAGTTCACTCCGGATGATTGACACAATGTTTGGTTTCTGGGCGAGGTTGTAGAAAACCCATGTCAGGGTCGTTCCAATTGTGTCCCTTGCAGCGAGCATGTAGCCAATGTTCTTGGCATAGGATAAGTCATCATCAACGTAGTCTGGGTAGGAAGACATAATATCCACACCATCTTGTTCCTCATCATTACCAACATGACATGTGCTGATCTTCCTCTCCATCATCTCCATCTTCCTCCTCTCCATCAACTCCATGAGGAACCTTCGTAGCACTTTGTGCGCTGTGGAGAGCTTTCTGTCGGGGCCGATGTTTAGCCACCTCATTAATTTCCAGCAAGAAGCTGGCATGGTGTGCCTGAAAAATCCCACCTCCATGACTGTGTTCAGAGCGACCACGGCGTCCATGGGTGGTTTGTCTAATGATAGGAGGCCAGGATCCACACCAAAGAGAGACATAGTAGCCAGGTCAAACATAAACCTTGACATCAGTTCTTGCACGTCAAAAGGAGTGCCGATGCTCGCCATGTAGGAGAGCAATGGGAGAAGGATGTTCTCCACCTTGTTGCGGCAGCATGCCTCCGTACTGGCAATCATCCGCGGGTTGCTGAGCACGCTCTTCAATTTCCCACGCTGGGCGGCAGCGTCTTCACCATCGACGGTGAAGAGGCTGCCACCCATGATGTCGAAAATTGCGGCGAACTCAGCACCCTTGGGGAAGTTGGTGTAGTTGGTCGTGAAGATGTGCCGGACATTAGCAGGGTCGCACGTGACGAAGAACCGCATCCCGGTCCCGGGTGGGCCGTGCGCCCTGAAGTTGTGGCCTAATCCGGCGAGGACCATGGTGAGATAGTCATGCAAGTTGTGGACATTGACCATGAAGGAAGGGAACATATGCAATATTGGCCAGTTTGTGGGAAACACTGATGTGTTCTTAGATCTACTGCTAGCCTTGAGATACAAGTATAGGGGAACAAGTAGCACAAGTAGCATGGAAATGAACATAATTGACATTGTTGGCAGTAGTGTGTGAGGTGCTACCTTTATAATGGACATGGCTATGGCTTCATATATATACAAGTTCCCTTGATGATATCCCAGTCTATTGGTACTAATAGTGTCAACATAACTACACTTAATTGGGCTCAAAAGCAGGTGGCAGTTGGCAGATTTTGCGATAAGAAGATTTGGCGAGTTGGAATAAAGTTTCATTCGAGATTAGATCAATCCTAACCTAGCTCTTAATTGGGCTCAAAATGTGGTTCAGTTTTCTGACTTATACTTTCTTATCTGTACGGCCCTGACTTATATTTTTCTCAATTGTTCGGCCTGACTTATTTTTCTCATTTGAACGGCAGTACTGTGTGCCTAGCTGGGTGAAGTAAATTACAAGGCACGTACGCCATCTATTCGTACGTGCATGTACGAGGCAAGAGATGAAATAAACCATGGGCACATTGCGTACGTAATCGAGTCTGCCATATAATGCTTTGGATTTCCAATTTGACTTGTTCATGCACCAAAGATTCATGTTTCTCCACGAGCACCAGAATTCCCCTGCAAATGCAAACCGAACTAGATATGCGTTTTTTTACTTAAAAAAGAGTATAGATACGAAACTTCATGTGCTATATTATATATCACGATGCATTGTCCACACAAAAAATAAATAAATTGCACGACCCATGTTTTCATAAATCAGATTTTGTTTTTTTGGCTACTTTTTTTCTTGTAGCACGGACCAAATGTTCATGATTACAGTCGCCGAATCGCTCTCAATGACAAAGTGGTCTTCAGAAAACTGAACCACAAAATTCCACATTTTGCGCACTTTCCTGAGCAGAGCTTCTTCGGCGTGCCCTTCGGCAATGCCATACACCAGACGTGCTCGCCACTCCGACCATTTATTTGCTGAGAAGAAGAATCTGACCGTTTATTTTGCCAATGGCGGATACCCACCGTTCCATGTTACATCTGCCAGGAAAAGCAGCAACAAAGGAATATAGCAAATTAAGGATGCGCGCTTACGCCTTCTAGGACATGACCGATAGGGTTTACACCAGGTACAGGGCTCTCAGATAGATCCTGGTTTGGTTTACAGCCAGTGAAAGGTAATCTTAAATTTAATGCGAAAGTAAATCCGGTGAACAAGGAGACAGTAAAGGTAATTCAAATAGCGACAGCTCCAGTCTTCAGAATCCTTTTTCTCATACAGTACAAGCGTAAGTTGCCGTTACATGAAGATCAGATGGTCGACGATGAGCCCGCCCGGTTTGGCGCCAACCGACTGCTCGCATCGATCTCATTTAGTTAACAGCACGAGAAGTGTCGATTTCTTCAGTTAACAACACGACAAGTGTCGATTTCTTCAGGTTCTTGACATGGAGGGAGATGTGTAAGAGTAATTGGCATTGTTCTGCAGATCAGGGTCAGAATATTATGTGCCACAAGGCGACAGGCTTCAGACTTCAGATATACCAGCAGCGTGGATAAGGAAGAACGGTTCACAAATCCCAGCATTATTATGACTGTGTGAATAAGGAAGAGCGGTTTATCTTCAGCGCAGCGGGTGTAGCACATCTGTCGCGCTCCAGTAAGCAGGCGCGCGCGGAATGGGAGCTGAAGGGCAACACTTTGAGGGCACCATTCCTTTGTTAATTGGGAAGAACAAGCTGACCATTAATCTGGAAGAGCAGCAGTAAGCGAAATGTGTAAATACTAATCTGAACAGTCTGAGATGTACTAATACTACTGAATACTCCCTCCATTCCTAAATATTTGCCTTTTTAGAGATTTCAAATAGACTACCACATACGGATGTATATAGACATATTTTAGAGTGTAGATTCACTCATTTTGCTCTGTATGTAGTCACTTGTTGAAATCTCTAGAAAGACAAATATTTAGGAACGGAGGGAGTAAAAGTAAGCAGTACATGTGTATAGCAGTCCTTGCATACCTCCGTGAGCACGGCATCATAGATCCGGTTCCTTTCAGTGCCCTCAACATCTCAGCAGCATCTAAGCCTTGTCCAATTACTCACAGCTGTAATTTTTTACCAGCCATTCTGTTAGCTGATTACGTTACACAGTGCCCCTCTACTCAGAGCATAATCTCCTTCTTACCTTTGCAGTGCGAGTTGTCAGCTGCATCTTCCGGTATTTGGGGCTCCAGTCCTGCAGAGAGTAGTTGATTCTTAGTTAGTTAGTTAGTGCAAAAAGCATCGCCTATCTGAATATTAACTGCCAAGGCCTGACCGTGCTATTTTTCTTGCACAATGCGGCAGCCACAGCACGGGCCACCTTCGAAATGTTTCTTGCAACAACTACTTGATCTGTGCCTTGGGGGATGCATGCTATTGGGAACAACTGCAGAAATTTATGCTTAGAATGGAATCTGATTGGTGTACTGCATCCAATGAAAAATAGAATGAGAGCAGGCTTCAAATTCCCCAGACTGCATCCAATTTTCACTTCAAATGCAGAAATGATTCACCAATATAACAGATTGATAATATCTGCAAAGCATAACAGATTGATTACTTTTACTAAAAAACTATATTTCATTACTTATGAACAGAGAACAATGAAATGCCAGACACAGACCAGGCTTAGTTTGCAAAAGTGTTTTACTAGAACAACATAACGGGAATAAGGTCCTGATAAACTGGGCAGGGACTTGCGCTGAATGATTGCCCTGCCGAAGCACAGGTTGGTAGCCTATTTTTGATGCCATGAAATGAAATGTATTTTACCAGTTGTACTGCTTTTTTTTTTACAGTGAGCTGTACGAAACGTTGAAAACACACAATGGTGATGGTGAGCAATTTAGTGAAGGATTTCGAGACATAACTCCTGCCCTCTAATAATAGCTAGTTAGAGCTGAAAAAGATAAGCATGTACCATTGCACTGTACATTCTAATAAACACAGTACTACAAATTTTAGTCTCGGACAGTTCAAAACTGCAAACCCAAAGAGTAGACAGAGACAACGATTGTGTGATGCCATAGTATTACAAATTCTGATCAACTCATAAACTTACTGTGCAGCTCTGCCAGTCTGTGGTCACATGTAGTAGCCCTTGGAAAGAAGAGATCTTCTGAAATCTTAAAAGACACTATCCTGGTATATCAGCAGATTGTAGACTGGATACCTTGTATCAGTAGAATGTAGACTTAATACAAAAATACAAACCTTATCGGTGGCAAAACACATGAGAACTTTCCAGATACACCATCAAGCTTTGGAGAAATATAAACACAAGTGGTACTGATAGCACAGTAGCAGAAAGCCATCGAAGCACAAGAACACCTGAACAGCAAGCCATCAGAAATTAGACTGCATCAACACCTGGTATTGACAATACCGTAGAGTGGATGAAAATATTTTATAACCTTGATATGAATTTCTTCAGTTCTTGACTCATATTCTCATTTATTCCATAATTCTGATTGGGAAACCCAAATTACACAAGTAGACCTACCACATCTTGATGAAATGACAATAACCCAAATTTAAATGCAAATATGAAGAAGCCTACAAGATTGAACGAACACCTGCACAGAGAACCAAACAAGTGATGATCACAAGTTACGTTGGTAATTACATCTAGGAAGAAAAGAAAAGAGACTTGCAGAAGGTATTAGCTGCTAGTGACGTTGGTTTTCTAGCCTTGTGGAAAGACAAGGGGCGTTGACAAATAAATCTGAAATACTTTCACTATTGTTGAGAAGAGAATAAATCTGATACGGCGGGAGTATAAGTGGATTTCATTTTAACTTTTTGTGGCGAATATAACTGGAAATGGATATAAATAATATGGTACAGCAGGAGCCAAGTTCCAAACTCTCATGTCATGCATGTGGCAAGTGTGTATGTATGGAAAGAGCAGAGCACTATAGGGCTCGAAGGGAACTCGAAGAATGTACAAGGGAACTCGAAGGCATTGTCCTGCTCATTGGATGGGAATAAATGCAGCGTTATTAAGAAGGGTCGCAAGAAAAGGGCAACATGGAAGAACACGAGAAAGTATGTTTTTGTTACCTTGGATCATCCTCTTGTGATTTTGGGGATGGTTCCCAACATCCACCTGCACTGCCGTTTTAGCACCTCGCTGCAGTCACAGACATCTAGCTTTTCCAGTGACTTGTGGAGGCCATCGCTGGGCAATGACGAGACGGCAGAGCAGGGATTTGCTGAAGATGGTGGAAATGCCTAAACTCAAGTTTCTGGAGGGAGGAGAGGAGCGGAAGGGCGTCCTCTTGCTGCTTGCTGAAGCGCTCCATCCCTTCAGGCCCGTACCCATGAAGTTTCAGCTTGGTGAGAGAGGAAGAAAGGAAGCTGCAGATGGGTGCAGCAAGGAGTCCTGCTGCATCGTCTGTGCAAAGCTTCCGCAGCGTGGACGAAACAACCTGTGTTGGCTGCTCTTCTCCTCCTTCAACACCCTCGGAAGCCCGTCTGGGATTTGGATCCCAATTAGCAAAGAATCTATGGCTGCCCCTGACTTCCAATTCCTTGAGCTGGCCGGCGGCGGTAAGGAGAGACTGCAGTCCCTGACATTTCAGGTCCTTTCCACAAAATTCCAATACTAATCTGGTAAGAGAAGAAAGGTTTGAGAGAGGCTCTAGTGTCCCCATCCCTTCTAATTTCGTAAGCTCCAGGAATTGCAGGGAGGAAGGGAAAATGTGAGTGGAAAACGAGAAGGCGGATAGAAACTTTGGGCAATACTTTATGCTTAATCTCTGGAGGGATCGCAAGGCTTGGAGCCATCCTCCACCAGGACCAGCTCTGGGCAGGAAAGGAACTTCAATTTCTACAGAGATGAGCTGGGAAGAGCAGCACTCCATCACCCCCATCTCTGATGCTGTTTGTCGCAGATCTACCCGTACTACCAGCTGTTTTAGGTTTTTACAATCCCGTATCTCCAATTTGGAGAGCTTTGGGAGGTGTGGGAAGAGCTCTGTCAATTCATTCCAACTATTACCATTCAAGTGGCACATCTCCATGTGCTCAACAGGGAGCTGCCATTCCACATCACCCTGACCTCCTCCTAGTGGACCAGCCAGACCAGCTGAATGCCTTAGAATCAGTGTCTTCGGCGAGGTTAGCATCAGAAGGTGCTTCAACTCCAAAGGTGGGAATCTCTCAAGTGTCAGCTTCTCAAGACCTGTTTCTTTATCGAGAACTAACACTTGGTCTAAGCTTTGCATATCACCCCATCCAATGATTTCCAGTTGTGCTCCATGTGATGATTTTGAGTATGCAAACCTCTTTCGTAGCTTGACACATTCAATCGTGACGCGACGCAAACTCTCAATCCAGGAGGTGGGAATCACGGACGAGAATTCTGGGCAGTCTTGTATCTCAAGCTCACAAAGATCCCCCATGTTCCGTAAAGAAGGGAAAACCTTCCAAGAAACACCATCAAGACGAAGAGATTGTAGAGCTTCAACAGCAAGCTCATCACCCAGCCATGTTGGACAAGTGGGGCCTCTGTGCCCTCTAATGCACAACACTTCAAGATTTTCATGTGGTCGAAGGCACTCAAGAACCATTGCTTCCACACCAGGCTCATCGCTAGATCGCTTACTATCCCAATCCAATGTTAACCTCCTGAAGTATTTTTTCCCAATCAGTTTTGCTTGAGCTGCTTCTTTTTTTGTATGTATTTTCTCAAGGTTGTAGATTCCAAGCTCCCATAGCTTGGTCAATGGCTCTAGTTGCTTTGGTTCAAATCCTTCACTTTTTTTATTGACCCGAAATACCTTCAACTTTTCCAAGAGCTGAAGTTTTCCCACATTACAAATATCATAATGAAGCTTATCATCTCTTGGGGTATAATAATGGCACAATTTTGCAAGATTGCTCGTGTCTTCAGGAAAATGACCACTGCTAGACCATGACTTAAGTTCTAGAACCCTTAAATGATAAAATTTAGAGATGTTAATTGGTAAACACCCTATACATAGGAATCGTAGGTGCACAAGTCCTGAAAAATGATGTACCATGGACTCCACAGGATACTTCAGGAGGGGCAAATAAAGAACACGAAGAGCATTTGCTTCCCCGAGAAAATCACCAAATATCTTAGTAGAACCTTCATCCATTGCTCCAAATAACATCAGTGTTTGCAAATGTTCAACCTTCAATCTTGTCTTCAGTTTTTCCAATTCCCTCTTTAATTTTTTACCATTATATTCACCCAAGTTCTCTATGCTTATAGACAAGTGTCGGGTGGATGGCTTAATTTCTACCGATCCAACATCGGGCAGACGAAAACGAAGACAGTCATGTGATGCAACCTTCAATGCCAACTCATGCAGTAGGTCATGCATAACATACCGCAGACCACCATCAGTTTTATATTCTCTGAAAAATCCATGGATGACTAAATCATTCAAAATGCTCAGACCTATGCCTTCAAAGGTTGGGTTTTGATCAGAAGGTGTCAAAATATCTAGTCCGATCCATAGGCTGATGAGCTCACGGCTTCTGAAACGGTAATCTTCAGGAAATAATGCAGAATAGGAAAAACACCGTTGCAAATGGAAAGGGAGAAAGCCATAGCTAAGCTCCAAGGCAAGCATAATGCCATTGGACTGTTTCGCCCATTGTTTGCTGTTTAGCACTCTTTTCCAATGAGCCAAACTAGGGTTTGTCCTCAGTAATCTACCAACAAATTTCTTTTTGCCGAGTTGTGACTAGAATCACGGAACCCTTCTCTTGTGACTTGCCGAGTATCAACAATAGTTTTTTCCAGTCATCCACATCAGTAAACTGCCATATATCATCCAATACAAGTAAGAATCTTTTGTGTTTCAATCTGTGTTCAATCAGCTCTTGTGTTGTACTACACTCATTCTCACCTTCAACCGTAAGGGTATCTTCTTTAATCTGTTCTAGCACCTTACCCAGGTTGAAATTGAACGACACACATATCCAAATCCTGACTGAGAAATGATTCTGCACTTGTTGGTTGTTATATATGTGTTGTATCATAGTTGTCTTCCCCATCCCCCCCGGACCAATTACCGGAAGCACAGTTAGACCCTTGTCACAGTATTGACCCTCGGTGATATCATGTATGATATTATTCATGACATGGTCCCTCCCATACAGTTTGGGCTCTGCACTCTGAGGTGTGGTGGTGGCACGACGCTGAGCAATGTCTAGGACAGTTCTGTGGCCAAAGTCTGCAGAATATCCTTAACATCATCACGCATGAGCTTTAGTTGTTCTACAGTGTCCTTCATCCTTTGGGAGAAATCAGCCTTGTTAAACTCAGGCATCGGTGTTTCTTGCATATTGCCATGATCTTCATCACCACGAACATGTGGATGTGGGGAACATGAGGAAAGGAGCAGTTTACCTAGGCTGGACATGCATCTGCTGGCCTCCTGGTTGGCTTGTGATGCTGAGAACGAATTGCCATGTGACCTCTGGTGGAGCTCAGCATGCTGCCATGGGAAACAGTTGACCAGTTTGCCAAAAGCTTTGATGGTGTGGCGAGCATCACACGCGAGGTCACGGAGGACATCGTTGCCGTGCTGGTCGGCGGCGGCGTACGTGCCGTGGAGCTCGTCGTGGATGCGGAAGTAGTCCAGCTCGTCCAGCAAGTCCTCGGCATTGTGCGCCGAGTCCCACAGCTTCTGCAGCATCTTCTCCGTGGCCATCCCGGGGAGCTCCTTGGTGGCAGCTATTTCGAGCGTGGCCTGCACCTTCTCCAGTTCAGTTTTGAGGGCCTGAATGTTGAGGCCAAATGTCCTGGTGGCCGCCCAAGCCTCCAGCACGCCATCCGCGACGGGGGCTAGCGCCTTGCTCACCACCCATTGTGCGGCGCCTAGGGCGGTCTCGGCCATCCTGTGGCCGGATGCAGGGATGGACAAGGGCGCCTGCATCAAGGAATCAAAAGGAAATCGATGGTAAACAGGATTTATGTTGGTAGCTGCAAATTAAAGGAGAGGAGCGTGCACTAGTACATACCTTGATGCGCGCGCACCAGCTGGCACCTGTCCGCCGGTGATGGATGCCGCTGCCGCCTGCCTGATCCTAGCTAGCTGCAAAAGGGGGGTTGGGTTGGGCTGAGTCGTCGAGAGAGTCCTGAAGTTAAGTTGGTTTGAGAAGTCACCAAATTGCTTCCACAGAAGAGAAGCATTGGTTGATTGTGATGGTGGCGTGTTGGTACAGTAGAGTAGCATGGAATGGGCAGTCTGGCCCAGACCTTTTCTTGTGCTGGGCTGAAAGCAAAGCTGGAGGTGCCGGCATCGCAAATGAACTCTCTCTCTGCTCCGTCCTAACATATTCGCTAATCCTTGACTAGTCAGGATGATATAAGTTGGATGGCATCCGTCCGTAGCTGCTGCCGGAGCACCGAAGCAAGCGAGCTGCGATCGTGACATGACAGGGCGGGCTCTCGAGCATAAGCACAAGCACATGGCGGGCATGCGGGCGGTAAGGGATGGAAGCTGACCTGACCTCACCTGACCCGGTGGCGCTTGCTTCCAGCTCCAGCACCAGCGACGGAGGAGAGGCCATGCCGATGCCGGCCGTGGAGCACAGCAGCCCCAAGGCGATGTGCCTTCACCCTTGCCCGCCATCCGGTGCCTCCGTGCTGCCATCGCCGCCGTCGCCGGGAGCAGAGAAGAGAGCAGAGCTGGAAGGAATGTTGGGTTGGGCCACTCCAGTGCCATGACTATTTGCGGGTACACACACACACACACAAAATGTCTTGCATTGCTACAAACTATAATCTCTACCAAATATAAGTAGCTTCGTTCAAAAAAAAAAACCCAAGTAAGTACTCCCTCCGTTTGAAACTATAAGATGTTCTAAACTTTTTCTGATTCGGATATATATAACTGCATTTTAGTGTGTTTGTACGTTTCACTATGTTCCACAATATTTACTTAGGAAATGCACAAAAATGTTCACGTGCCGATTTGAGATCCAAGATTGAGAGGACAATTGTTGTTCTTTACTATATGTTCCCTTTTCTGAATAGGTTATTCCGAATAATATTCCAAAACTTCATCCAACTTCCCCCATATAGAGATTTCGTAATTTCGCCTTAGATAAACGATGGAGGGAGTAATCAATACTGTCAACTACCCCATGTTTGTTCCTCAAAAAAAAATACCCCCATGTTTGTCACACCTGAAAAAGCTACCCTGAGTACGAAAATGCCTTTCTAATCTTGAGCTCAAATGTTCCTCTCTATGAACAGCAAAATAAACAATAAACAAGTTAAAAAATTCTGACATTTTTTTATAACAAACATTGCTTAGTTTACTTCCTGTGTGCAATTTTTTGCGATGAAAACACATTTACGTTGGTTCTGGGAAAAAATAACAAAATCAACACTTCAAAATGTTGTGAAAATAGTCTTTTTGGAGCATTGTTTTTGTTTCTTTTTTATCCCAGAGCATTAGGAATGTTTTTTTCTTCATGGAAATTTAAGTGTATGTAGAACATTCAACAATATTCGTTGCCAGAAAATTCAGAATTTTTTTTATTTTACTCATGCAGGAGCATTTGAGCTCGGGAGCAGAAACTTAGGTCCCTCCCAGTAAGGCAGGCATTCAGCAAACCATCGCCGCCAGCACTCGTCTCCACCCCCTCGCCTCCGATGGACGAGGTGGTTGGGCATAGCCTGTGCCACGAATGGCGGCGGGCAGAGCGCCCTCTCGCACTCGCGCGGCTCCTCCCTGAGAGATTCATGGCAGCTGGTGTAGCCTCCCCCGGCGGCAAAAGGGGGGTGGGGTTGTGTCGGGCTGAGTCATTGAGAGAGTCCTGAAGTTAAGTTGGTTTGAGGACTCTGGCCAATTTTATTTTATTTTTGTGAAAAGATGAGTGATCATGCAGAGTGTGTGCAGCATTGGTGATTGTGATGGTGGCCCAGACCTTTTTCTTGTGCTGGGCTCAGAGCAAAGCTAGAGGTGCCGGCATCGCACATGATAAGTTGGATGATAAGTTGGCAATAATAAAAGGATTATTATTATATTTCCTTGTTCATGATAATTGTCTTTTATTCATGCTATAATTGTATTATCCGGAAATCGTAATACACGTGTGAATACATAGACCACAATCTGTCCCTAGTGAGCCTCTAGTTGACTAGCTCGTTGATCAACAATAGTCATGGTTTCCTGACTATGGACATTGAATGTCATTGATAACGGGATCACATCATTAGGAGAATGATGTGATGGACAAGACCCAATCCTAAGCATAACACAAGATCGTGTAGTTCGTTTTGCTAGAGCTTTTCCAATGTCAAGTATCTTT
Source organism: Triticum aestivum (assembly GCF_018294505.1). Taxonomy (NCBI): domain Eukaryota; kingdom Viridiplantae; phylum Streptophyta; class Magnoliopsida; order Poales; family Poaceae; genus Triticum; species Triticum aestivum. The sequence goes on from NC_057798.1 coordinate 2,684,792, forward strand.
TTATTTGACCATGAGATCGTGTAACTCCCGTACACCGTAGGAGTGCTTTAGGTGTACCAAACGTCACAACGTAACTGGGTGACTATAAAGGTGCACTACAGGTATCTCCGAAAGTGTCTGTTGGGTTGACATGGATCGAGACTGGGATTTGTCACTCCATATGACGGAGAGGTATCACTGGGCCCACTCGGTAGTGCATCATCATAATGAGCTTAAAGTGACCAAGTGTCTGGTCACGGGATCATGCATTACGGTACGAGTAAAGTGACTTGCCGGTAACGAGATTGAACGAGGTATTGGGATACCGACGATCGAATCTCGGGCAAGTAACATACCGATTGACAAAGGGAATTGTATACGGGGTTGCTTAAATCCTCGACATCGTGGTTCATCCGATGAGATCATCGAGGAGCATGTGGGAGCCAACATGGGTATCCAGATCCCGCTGTTGGTTATTGACCGGAGAGCCGTCTCGGTCATGTCTGCATGTCTCCCGAACCCGTAGGGTCTACACACTTAAGGTTCGGTGACGCTAGGGTTGTATGAATATGAGTATGCAGCAAACCGAAAGTTGTTCGGAGTCCCGGATGAGATCTCGGACGTCATGAGGAGTTCCGGAATGGTCCGGAGGAAAAGAATTATATATAGGAAGTGCTATTTCGGCCATCGGAAGAGTTTCGGGGGTCACCGGTATTGTACCGGGACCACCGGAAGGGTCCCGGGGGTCCACCGGGTGGGGCCACCTATCCCGGAGGGCCCCGTGGGCTGAAGTGGGGAGGGAACCAGCTCCTAGTGGGCTGGTGCGCCTCCCCCTAGGCCCCCCCTGCGCCTAGGGTTGGAAACCCTAGGGTGGGGGGCGCACCACTTGCCTTGGGGGCACTCCACCCCCCTTGGCCGCCGCCCCCCTTGGGAGATCTCATCTCCAGGGCCGGCGCCCCCCCAGGGGGCCTATATAAAGGGGGGGGGCAGGGAGGGCAGCCACACCCTGAAGCCTTGGCGCCTCCCTCTCCCCTGCTACACCTCTCCCTCTCGCAGAAGCTCGGCGAAGCTCTGCCGGAACCCTGCTGCATCCACCACCACGCCGTCATGCTGCTGGATCTTCATCAACCTCTCCCTCCTCCTTGCTGGATCAAGGTGCGGGAGACGTCATCCGCTCCGTACGTGTGTTGAACGCGGAGGTGCTGTCCGTTCGGCACTTGGTCATCGGTGATTTGGATCACGACGAGTACGACTCCCTCAACCCCGTTCACTTGAACGCTTCCGCTCGCGATCTACAAAGGTATGTAGATGCACTCCTATCACTCGTTGCTAGATGAACTCATAGATGGATCTTGGTGAAACCGTAAGAAAATTTTTATTTTCTGCAACGTTCCCCAACAGTGGCATCATGAGCTAGGTCTATGCATAGTTCTCTATTGCACGAGTAGAACACAAATCTGTTGTGGGCGTAGATGTTGTCAACTTTCTTGCCGCTACTTGTCTTATTTTGCTTCAGCGGTATTGTGGGATGAAGCGGCCCGGACCGACCTTACATGTACGCTTACGTGAGACAGGTTCCACCGACTGACATGCACTAGTTGCATAAGGTGGCTAGCGGGTGTCTGTCTCTCCCACTTTAGTTGGAGCGGATTCGATGAAAAGGGTCCTTATGAAGGGTAAATAGAAGTTGACAAATCACGTTGTGGCTTTCACGTAGGTAAGAAAACGTTCTTGCTAGAACCCTATTGCAGCCACGTAAAACTTGCAACAACAATTAGAGGACGTCTAACTTGTTTTTGCAGCAAGTGTTTTGTGATGTGATATGACCAAAGTTGTGATGAATGATGAATGATATATATGTGATGTATGAGATCATGTTCTTGTAATAGGAATCACGACTTGCATGTCGATGAGTATGACAACCGGCAGGAGCCATAGGAGTTGTCTTTATTTTTTGTATGACCTGCGTGTCATTGTGAAACGCCATGTAAATTACTTTACTTTATTGCTAAACGTGTTAGCCATAGTAGTAGAAGTAATAGTTGGCGAGCAACTTCATGGAGACACGATGATGGAAATCATGGTGTCATGCCGGTGACAAGATGATCATGGAGCGCCGAAGATGGAGATCAAAGGAGCTATATGATATTGGCCATATCATGTCACTACTATATAATTGCATGTGATGTTTATTATGTTTATGCATCTTGTTTACTTAGAACGATGATAGTAAATAAGATGATCCCTTATAATAATTTCAAGAAAGTGTTCTCCCTAACTGTGCGCCGTTGCTAAAGTTCGTCGTTTCGAAGCACCACGTGATGATCGGGTGTGATAGATTCTTACGTTCACATACAACGGGTATAAGACAGTTTTACACATGCAAAACACTTAGGTTAACTTGACGAGCCTAGCATGTACAGACATGGCCTCGGAACACAAGAGACCGAAAGGTCGAACATGAGTCGTATGGAAGATACGATCAACATGGAGATGTTCACCGACGATGACTAGTCCGTCTCACGTGATGATAGGACACGGTCTAGTCGACTCGGATCATGTAACACTTAGATGACTAGAGGGATGTCAAATCTGAGTGGGAGTTCATTAAATAATTTGATTAGATGAACTTTATTATCATGAACATTAGTCTAAAATCTTTGCAAAATGTCTTGTAGATCAAATGGCCAACGCTCATGTCACCATGAACTTCAACGCGTTCCTAGAGAAAACCAAGCTGAAAGATGATGGCAGCAACTATTCGGACTGGGTCCGGAACCTGAGGATCATCCTGTAGCTGCCAAGAAACAATATGTCCTAGAAGCACCGCTAGGTGAAGCACCCATCCCAGAGAACCAAGACGTTATGAACGCTTGGCAGTCTCGTGCTGATGATTACTCCCTCATTCAGTGCGGCATGCTTTACAGCTTAGAACCGGGGCTCCAAAAGCGTTTTGAGCAACACGGAGCATATGAGATGTTCGAGGAGCTGAAACTAGTTTTCCAAGCTCATGCCCGAGTCGAGAGATATGAAGTCTCCGACAAATTCTACAGTTGTAAGATGGAGGAAAATAGTTCTGTCAGTGAGCACATACTCAAAATGTCTGGGTTGCACAACCGCCTGTCCCAGCTGGACATTAACCTCCCGGACGAGGCGGTCATTGACAGAATCCTTCAGTCGCTCACACCGAGCTACAAGAGCTTTGTGATGAACTACAATATGCAGGGGATGGTGAAAACTATTCCTGAAGTATTTTCAATGCTGAAGTCAGCAGAGGTAGAAATCAAGAAGGAGCATCAAGTGTCTGTTGGGTTGACATGGATCGAGACTGGAATTTGTCACTTCGTATGACGGAGAGGTATCACTGGGCCCACTCGGTAGTGCATCATCATAATGAGCTCAAAGTGACCAAGTGTCTGGTCACTGGATCATCCATTACAGTACGAGTAAAGTGACTTGCCGGTAACGAGATTGAACGAGGTATTGGGATACCGACGATCGAATCTCGGGCAAGTAACATACCGATTGACAAAGGGAATTGTATACGGGGTTGCTTAAATCCTCGACATCGTGGTTCATCCGATGATATCATCAAGGAGCATGTGGGAGCCAACATGGGTATCTAGATCCCGCTGTTGGTTATTGACCGGAGAGCCGTCTCGGTCATGTCTGCATGTCTCCCGAACCCGTAGGGTCTACACACTTAAGGTTCGGTGACGCTAGGGTTGTATGAATATGAGTATGCAGCAAACCGAAAGTTGTTCGGAGTCCCGGATGAGATCCCGGACGTCACGAGGAGTTCCGGAATGGTCCGGAGGTAAAGAATTATATATAGGAAGTGCTATTTCGGCCATCGGGAGAGTTTTGGGGGTCACCGGTATTGTACCGGGACCACCGGAAGGGTCCGGGGGTCCACCGGGTGGGGCCACCTATCCCGGAGGGCCCCGTGGGCTGAAGTGGGGAGGGAACCAGCCCCTAGTGGGCTGGTGCGCCTCCCCCTAGGGCCGCCCTGCGCCTAGGGTTGGAAACCCTAGGGTGGGGGGCGCACCACTTGCCTTGGGGGGCACTCCACCCCCCTTGGCCGCCGCCCCCCCCTTGGGAGATCTCATCTCCAGGGCCGGTGCCCCCCCAGGGGGCCTATATAAAGGGGGGAGGGAGGGCAGCCACACCCTGAAGCCTTGGCGCCTCCCTCTTCCCTGCTACACCTCTCCCTCTCGCAGACGCTCGGTGAAGCTCTACCGGAACCCTACTGCATCCACCACCACGCCTTTGTGCTGCTGGATCTTCATCAACCTCTCCCTCCTCCTTGCTGGATCAAGGTGCGGGAGACGTCATCCGCTCCGTACGTGTGTTGAACGCGGAGGTGCTGTCCGTTCGGCACTTGGTCATCGGTGATTTGGATCACGACGAGTACGACTCCCTCGACCCCGTTCACTTGAACGCTTCCGCTCGCGATCTACAAAGGTATGTAGATGCACTCCTATCACTCGTTGCTAGATGAACTCATAGATGGATCTTGGTGAAACCGTAAGAAAATTTTTATTTTCTGCAACGTTCCCCAACAGTGGCATCATGAGCTAGGTCTATGCGTAGTTCTCTATTGCACGAGTAGAACACAAATCTGTTGTGGGCGTAGATGTTGTCAACTTTCTTGCCGCTACTTGTCTTATTTTGCTTCAGCGGTATTGTGGGATGAAGCAGCCCGGACCGACCTTACACGTACGCTTACGTGAGACAGGTTCCACCAGCTGACATGCACTAGTTGCATCAGGTGGCTAGCGGGTGTCTGTCTCTCCCACTTTAGTTGGAGCGGATTCGATGAAAAGGGTCCTTATGAAGGGTAAATAGAAGTTGACAAATCACGTTGTGGCTTTCACGTAGGTAAGAAAACGTTCTTGCTAGAACCCTATTGCAGCCACGTAAAACTTGCAACAACAATTAGAGGACGTCTAACTTGTTTTTTGCAGCAAGTGTTTTGTGATGTGGTATGGCCAAAGTTGTGATGAATGATGAATGATATATATGTGATGTATGAGATCATGTTCTTGTAATAGGAATCACAACTTGCATGTCGATGAGTATGACAACCGGCAGGAGCCATAGGAGTTGTCTTTATTTTTTGTATGACTCGCGTGTCATTGTGAAACGCCATGTAAATTACTTTACTTTATTGCTAAACGTGTTAGCCATAGTAGTAGAAGTAATAGTTGGCGAGCAACTTCATGGAGACACGATGATGGAGATCATGGTGTCATGCCGGTGACAAGATGATCATGGAGCCCCGAAGATGGTGATCAAAGGACCTATATGATATTGGCCATATCATGTCACTACTATATAATTGCATGTGATGTTTATTATGTTTATGCATCTTGTTTACTTAGAACGATGGTAGTAAATAAGATGATCCCTTATAATAATTTCAAGAAAGTGTTCTTCCTAACTGTGCGCCGTTGCTAAAGTTCGTCGTTTCGAAGCACCACGTGATGATCGGGTGTGATAGATTCTTACGTTCACATACAACGGGTGTAAGACAGTTTTACACATGCAAAACACTTAGGTTAACTTGACGAGCCTAGCATGTACAGACATGGCCTCGGAACACAAGAGACCGAAAGGTCGAACATGAGTCGTATGGAAGATACGATCAACATGGAGATGTTCACCGACGATGACTAGTCCGTCTCACGTGATGATCGGACACGGCCTAGTCGACTCGGATCATGTAACACTTAGATGACTAGAGGAATGTCAAATCTGAGTGGGAGTTCATTAAATAATTTGATTAGATGAACTTTATTATCATGAACATTAGTCTAAAATCTTTGCAAAATGTCTTGTAGATCAAATGGCCAACGCTCATGTCACCATGAACTTCAACGCGTTCCTAGAGAAAACCAAGCTGAAAGATGATGGCAGCAACTATTCGGACTGGGTCCGGAACCTGAGGATCATCCTCATAGCTGCCAAGAAACAATATGTCCTAGAAGCACCGCTAGGTGAAGCACCCATCCCAGAGAACCAAGACGTTATGAACGCTTGGCAGTCTCGTGCTGATGATTACTCCCTCGTTCAGTGCGGCATGCTTTACAGCTTAGAACCGGGGCTCCAAAAGCGTTTTGAGCAACACGGAGCATATGAGATGTTCGAGGAGCTGAAACTAGTTTTCCAAGCTCATGCCCGAGTCGAGAGATATGAAGTCTCCGACAAGTTCTACAGTTGTAAGATGGAGGAAAATAGTTCTGTCAGTGAGCACATACTCAAAATGTCTGGGTTGCACAACCGCCTGTCCCAGCTGGACATTAACCTCCCGGACGAGGCGGTCATTGACAGAATCCTTCAGTCGCTCCCACCGAGCTACAAGAGCTTTGTGATGAACTACAATATGCAGGGGATGGTGAAAACTATTCCTGAAGTATTTTCAATGCTGAAGTCAGCAGAGGTAGAAATCAAGAAGGAGCATCAAGTGTTGATGGTCAATAAAACCACTAAGTTCAAGAAGGGCAAGGGTAAGAAGAACTTCAAGAAGGACGGCAAGGATGTTGCCGCGCCTGGTAAGCCAGTTGCCAGGAAGAAGTCAGGCAATGGACCCAAGCCTGAGACTGAGTGTTTTTATTGCAAAGGGAAGGGTCACTGGAAGCGGAACTGCCCCAAATACTTAGCAGACAAGAAGGCCGGCAACACTAAAGGTATATTTGATATACATGTAATTGATGTGTACCTTACCAGTACTCGTAGTAACTCCTGGGTATTTGATACCGGTGCCGTTGCTCATATTTGTAACTCACAGCAGGAGCTGCGGAATAAGCGGAGACTGGCAAAGGACGAGGTGACGATGCGCGTCGGGAATGGTTCCAAGGTCGATGTGATCGCCGTCGGCACGCTACCTCTACATTTACCTACGGGATTAGTTTTAAACCTCAATAATTGTTATTTAGTGCCAAGTTTGAGCATGAACATTGTATCAGGATCTCGTTTAATACGAGATGGCTACTCATTTAAATCCGAGAATAATGGTTGTTCTATTTATATGAGAGATATGTTTTATGGTCATGCTCCGATGGTCAATGGTTTATTCTTAATGAATCTCGAACGTGATGTTACACATATTCATAGTGTGAATACCAAAAGATGTAAAGTTGATAACGATAGTCCCACATACTTGTGGCACTGCCGCCTTGGTCACATTGGTGTCAAGCGCATGAAGAAGCTCCATGCTGATGGACTTTTAGAGTCTCTCGATTATGAATCATTTGACACATGCGAACCATGCCTCATGGGCAAAATGACCAAGACTCCGTTCTCCGGAACAATGGAGCGAGCAACCAACTTATTGGAAATCATACATACCGATGTGTGCGGTCCAATGAGCGTTGAGGCTCGCGGAGGATATCGTTATGTTCTCACTCTCACAGACGACTTAAGTAGATATGGGTATGTCTACTTGATGAAACACAAGTCTGAGACCTTTGAAAAGTTCAAGGAATTTCAGAATGAGGTAGAGAATCAACGTGACCGAAAAATAAAGTTCTTACGATCAGATCGTGGAGGAGAATATTTAAGTCACGAATTTGGTACACACTTAAGGAAATGTGGAATCGTTTCACAACTCACGCCGCCTGGAACACCTCAGCGTAACGGTGTGTCCGAACGTCGTAATCGCACTCTATTGGATATGGTGCGATCTATGATGTCTCTTACTGATTTACCGCTATCATTTTGGGGATACGCTCTAGAGACAGCTACATTCACTTTAAATAGGGCACCGTCTAAATCCGTTGAGACGACACCGTATGAATTATGGTTTGGGAAGAAACCTAAGCTGTCGTTTCTAAAAGTTTGGGGATGCGATGCTTATGTCAAGAAACTTCAACCTGAAAAGCTCGAACCCAAGTCGGAAAAATGCGTCTTCATAGGATACCCTAAGGAAACCATTGGGTATACCTTCTACCTTAGATCCGAAGGCAAGATCTTTGTTGCCAAGAACGGATCCTTTCTGGAAAAAGAGTTTCTCTCGAAAGGAGTAAGTGGGAGGAAAGTAGAACTCGATGAAGTACTACCTCTTGAACCGGAAAGTAGTGCAGCTCAGGAAAATGTTCCTGTGGTGCCTACACCGACTGGAGAGGAAATTAATGATGATGATCAAGGTACTTCGGATCAAGTTGCTACTGAACTTCGTAGGTCCACAAGGACACGTTCCACACCAGAGTGGTATGGCAACCCTGTCCTGGAAATCATGTTGTTGGACAACGGTGAACCTTCGAACTATGAAGAAGCGATGGCGGGCCCAGATTCCAACAAATGGCTTGAAGCCATGCAATCCGAGATAGGATCCATGTATGAAAACAAAGTATGGACTTTGACAGACTTGCCCGATGATCGGCGAGCGATAGAAAACAAATGGATCTTTAAGAAGAAGACGGACGCGGATGGTAATGTTACCATCTATAAAGCTCGACTTGTCGCTAAGGGTTATCGGCAAGTTCAAGGGGTTGACTACGATGAGACTTTCTCTCCCGTAGCGAAGCTGAAGTCCGTCCGAATCATGTTAGCAATTGCCGCATACTATGATTATGAGATATGGCAAATGGACGTCAAAACGGCATTCCTTAACGGCTATCTTAAGGAAGAACTGTATATGATGCAGCCGGAAGGTTTTGTCGACCCTAAGAATGCTAACAAGGTATGCAAGCTCCAGCGATCCATTTATGGGCTGGTGCAAGCATCTCGGAGTTGGAACATTCGCTTTGATGAGATGATCAAAGCGTTTGGGTTTATGCAGACTTATGGAGAAGCCTGCGTTTACAAGAAAGTGAGTGGGAGCTCTGTAGCATTTCTCATATTATATGTAGATGACATACTTTTGATGGGAAATGGTATAGAACTTTTGGACAGCATTAAGGCCTACTTGAATAAGAGTTTTTCAATGAAGGACCTTGGAGAAGCTGCTTACATATTAGGCATCAAGATCTATAGGGATAGATCGAGACGCCTCATAGGTCTTTCACAAAGCACATACCTTGATAAGATATTGAAGAAGTTCAAAATGGATCAGTCCAAGAAAGGGTTCTTGCCTGTATTACAAGGTGTGAAATTGAGCTCGGCTCAATGTCCGACCACGGCAGAAGATATAGAAGAGATGAGTGTCATCCCCTATGCCTCAGCCATAGGATCTATTATGTATGCCATGCTATGTACCAGACCTGATGTAAACCTTGCCGTAAGTTTGGTAGGAAGGTACCAAAGTAATCCCGGCAAGGAACACTGGACAGCGGTCAAGAATATCCTGAAGTACCTGAAAAGGACTAAGGACATGTTTCTCGTTTATGGAGGTGACGTAGAGCTCGTCGTAAAGGGTTACGTCGACGCTAGCTTCGACACAGATCTGGATGACTCTAAGTCACAAACCGGATACGTGTATATGTTGAATGGTGGAGCAGTAAGCTGGTGCAGCTGCAAGCAGAGCGTCGTGGCGGGATCTACATGTGAAGTGGAGTACATGGCAGCCTGGGAGGCAGCGCATGAAGCAATTTGGGTGAAGGAGTTCATCACCGACCTAGGAGTCATACCCAATGCGTCGGGGCCGATCAAACTCTTCTGTGACAACACTGGAGCTACTGCACTTGCCAAGGAGCCCAGGTTTCACAAGAAGACCAGGCACATCAAGCGTCGCTTCAACTCCATTCGTGAAAATGTTCAAGATGGAGACATAGAAATTTGCAAAGTGCATACGGATTTGAATGTCGCAGATCCATTGACTAAACCTCTTCCGCGAGCAAAACATGATCAACACCAGAACTCTATGGGTGTTCGATTCATCACAATGTAACTAGATTATTGACTCTAGTGCAAGTGGAGACTGTTGGAAATATGCCCTAGAGGCAATAATAAAAGGATTATTATTATATTTCCTTGTTCATGATAATTGTCTTTTATTCATGCTATAATTGTATTATCCGGAAATCGTAATACACGTGTGAATACATAGACCACAATATGTCCCTAGTGAGCCTCTAGTTGACTAGCTCGTTGATCCACAGATAGTCATGGTTTCCTGACTATGGACATTGGATGTCATTGATAACGTGATCACATCATTAGGAGAATGATGTGATGGACAAGACCCAATCCTAAGCATAGCACAAGATCGTGTAGTTCGTTTTGCTAGAGCTTTTCCAATGTCAAGTATCTTTTCCTTAGACCATGAGACCGTGTAACTCTCGGATACCGTAGGAGTGCTTTGGGTGTACCAAACGTCACAACGTAACTGGGTGACTATAAAGGTGCACTACAGGTATCTCCGAAAGTGTCTGTTGGGTTGACATGGATCGAGACTGGGATTTGTCACTCCGTATGACGAAGAGGTATCACTGGGCCCACTCGGTAGTGCATCATCATAATGAGCTCAAAGTGACCAAGTGTCTGGCCATGGGATCATGCATTACGGTACGAGTAAAGTGACTTGCCGGTAACGAGATTGAACGAGGTATTGGGATACCGACGATCGAATCTCGGGCGAGTAACATACCGATTGACAAAAGGAATTGTATACGGGGTTGCTTAAATCCTCGACATCGTGGTTCATCCGATGAGATCATAGAGGAGCATGTGGGAGCCAACATGGGTATCCAGATCCCGCTGTTGGTTATTGACCGGAGAGCCGTCTCGGTCATGTCTGCATGTCTCCCGAACCCGTAGGGTCTACACACTTAAGGTTCGGTGACGCTAGGGTTGTATGAATATGAGTATGCAGCAAACCGAAAGTTGTTCGAAGTCCCGGATGAGATCCCGGATGTCACGAGGAGTTCCGGAATGGTCCGGAGGTAAAGAATTATATATAGGAAGTGCTATTTCGGCCATCGGGAGTGTTTCGGGGGTCACCGGTATTGTACCGGGACCACCAAAAGGGTCCCGGGGGTCCACCGGGTAGGGCCACCTATCCCGGAGGGCCCCGTGGGCTGAAGTGGGGAGGGAACCAGCCCCTAGTGGGCTGGTGCGCCTCCCCCTAGGGCCCTCCCTGCGCCTAGGGTTGGAAACCCTAGGGTGGGGGGCGCACCACTTGCCTTGGGGGGCACTCCACCCCCCTTGGACGCCCCCCCCCCTTGGGAGATCTCATCTCCAGGGCCGGCGCCCCCCCAGGGGGCCTATATAAAGGGGGGGGGGGAGGGAGGGCAGCCACACCCTGAAGCCTTGGCGCCTCCCTCTCCCCTGCTACACCTCTCCCTCTCGCAGAAGCTCGGCGAATCTCTGCCGGAACCCTGCTGCATCCACCACCACGCCGTGGTGCTGCTGGATCTTCATCAACCTCTCCCTCCTCCTTGCTGGATCAAGGTGCGGGAGACGTCATCCACTCCGTACGTGTGTTGAACGCGGAGGTGCTGTCCGTTCGACACTTGGTCATCGGTGATTTGGATCACGACGAGTACGACTCCCTCAACCCCGTTCACTTGAACGCTTCCGCTCGCGATCTACAAAGGTATGTAGATGCACTCCTATCACTCGTTGCTAGATGAACTCATGGATGGATCTTTGTGAAACCGTAAGAGATTTTTTATTTTCTGCAACGTTCCCCAACACTGACCTGATCCGGAGGCTCTTGCTTCCAGTTCCAGCGACGGAGGTGGAGCACAGCAGCCCCAAGGCGACGCGCCTTCGCCGTTGCCTGCCATCCCATGGTGTCTCCATGCCGCCGCCTCTGCCGCCGTCGTCGGGAGCGGAGTAGAGCAGAGGATCAAGGAAATGTTGGGTTGGGCCACTCCGGTGCGATAGACTAGTCGGTGCAAAGCAGAGGAGCATTTGAGCTCGGGAGCAGAAACCCTAGATCCCTCCGAGTAAGGCATTTCGCAAACCCTCGCAGCTAGCACTCGTCTCCCCTCCCCCGGTGCCACCCCCTCACCTCTGTCGGACAAGGTGGTCGAGCATAGCCTGTGCTGCGAACGGCAACGGGCAAAGTGCCCTCTCGCGCTCAACTTTCCCACAGATCCGTGGTAGTTCGTGCGGCCTCCCCCAACGGCAAAGCTCCTCTGGTCGAGGAACTGTTCTAGGAGGCACGACGGAGCGTATTCCACTCCCCTTCTCCCTCCTGACATAGTGTCGTCCAACGGGGTGGTGTGTGACAGTGTCCTGGCTAAGGGGCCTCTCACCAGGTCGACTCCCAGCATAGTTGTCTCATGCACATGCTGGATTTGTGGAGGATTCTACCTCCTAACACATTGCTAACTAGGATCCATGTAACCTAGGGCCCCCAGTATACTATATAAACTGGGGTCTAGGCTTTTAGATGGAGATCAAGTTACAACGACTTGTTCTTGGCACTTTGATACTTGGATCATTTTCATAAATGGTTGTGTACACTGTTTGACGCGGAGGCCCAGGATAATCCTCCTTTTTGAAGAAAGCACAGAAGTTGGTTAGAAATCGCCCAAATACACACGAAAAAAGGTCGCCTATTGTATTTCTGCTCTCACATATTTAGAACTTGTATGTTCCTTGTTCGTCCATCTTGATACAATGTGACTTTGTTATGCTACTGAATTTCTGGCCAGTTGACTCGACAATCAAGAAATGGCAGGGGCTTGTAAAACACTAGGCCCTTTTTTAGTTAAAATTTCAAATTCTAGGGGGTTTGCCATAATCAAATGGGCCCTTTGCCACTGTATTCTTGGAAGTTTCATGAAAATTAATACTGGAGTGCCTGAGCTCGAGCCTGAGCAGCTCAGCGTCATATGGGCTGGATAAGTCAGTCGTCCTTATCCGACGAATCTCCAGTGGCCAGCAGATCAGATCACGGGAAGTTTAATTAGTTATTTATTAATTAGGCGCCGTGATTGGACCAGGGACTGATCAACACTTGAGTCTAGTGAAGTCGTCTCAAAATTTTTGGGTACCTAGGGGTTCATAAGATATATATATATATATATATATATATATATATATATATATATATATATATATATATACTGCTCTTCTTGGTAGAAGCATGGAGTCAACTTTCTTACCCGACGTTGTACTACTAACTAAATCAACAACTTGGCAAACTAAACTATCCGCGTTTCAATGTGCTCGTGGATCGGAATCATCGCGGATGGAGGGAGGACATAGTAAAGTGTGCACATTGATGAGTGTATAAACTGCACGTGCATATGCCTTATTGTGTGCTGCGTGCTGCCAGAATGCACATGCATGCGATATTCACCAAATCCTTAGCTTCCTTGATTGGCGAGTAGTCGCCCAATCGAGAACCAAACGCGTCCTCAGTTATCGTTAGTTTGTCATGCCTGTACGTGCACAGATTGATTTGCTTATATATATGAGATAATACGATTAGGTATTGGAATTTTGTTAGTCCCGCCAGAACTAAAATTTGAAATGAAAATACAATATTGAATTGGAATCCTTTTTTAATTTGTGTTAGTCTCATGATGAAATGTACTACTTGTTGGAAGACCGATCCTCACATACATCCATGCTTATTTGCTGGCCATGGGTAGAGGGAGATTCACCGTGTAGATTGATGAGTGTAAATTGCATGCTACCAAAGTGCACATGGATCCCGATCTTCTTATAGCTAGGAGGGTGCGCACATTGATGAGTGTAAATGGCACAATGCCCTATACTTGTAGACCGTGCGAGATTCACCGTGTCTTGCGTGCTACCAAAGTGCATATGGATCCCGATCGTGGTGAGGCAGAAAAGCTGTGTCAATATTTTGTTTCAATTAGCTACAAGTGGAGTACACCTCCCCCGCAACTCCCTCTATTTAAGAGCAGCCCGATATTGATCTAGCACCACTACACTCATTTCCTTGACACAAACACACAGACACCCGTCCCTGGAGCTAGCTAGCAGCCGGCTATATCAATCTCCAGGTATGTATGTCCAAGTGCTGCAACTCTTGCCTGGTAATCTCTTCTCTATACTTTTTATATCTTTTTCTTTTGTTGGTTACTTCAGAAATGCCCGTTATAGGTGTCCTGATACATGTCAAACTGTTGCCAGGTAGGTCCTGATATAACATGTGTTGATCATTAAACTATATATATCACAAATGAAAACTATCCTTTCAAACTAGAACCAAACAACTTCACAGGAAGCAGATACAGCAATGGAAGTTGAAACTATGTCATAAATCTACTAGTAGCTAGCTTGCATGAAGAAACAACTTCACTAATCAAAGTTTCCATACTTCTTTTTTTATGTGCGAAAAACTTATGATCTATTCATCAACTGTCAAGGCAGTACAAAACACGGCTGAAGTAAAAATTACATCCAGGTCCGTAGACCACCTCACGACGACTACATAACATGTACGATGCCTTATGTGCCGGTAAAAAAATTATCGTTAAAGAAAAACTTTAGTTACCTCCAGAAAGATTGTAGTCGATATTTCCCTACCCCCGTTTTTCTCATTTCTTAGGCACATGAAATTCTTGTGACCCAACTTTTACTTAATTGTGCAAATTTCAGCAAAACTATAGGGGAATTTCTTTGCAAATTAAAATATTTTTTCCATTACCATCTATGGTATTAGACGAATAGAAGTTTACATTATTTTATCCAGTACATGAATATACAACTCATACTTCTATATGACTAACATGTAGTTGACTAATAAATATTAATCCAGGCCGAAGTAACATCAAGTGACAAATATGTCACTTAGCAAGATATTAATATTAATGAGCATATTATATATTTTCATATTTAACACCACGGTTTAATTAATTATTATTACCTTCCTTATTTGTACATAAAGAAAAGTCTACATTGACCCGCACAAACCTTATTGACAAACTCTTACCTTCGAAGAGGTAATAAATCTACGAGCCATTGAACTGCAAAAAATGAAAGGTTCACATTTACTAGGACCGTCTTAAAATTTCTTCAAAGTAGAACCAAACAACTTGATCTAGCCTTTGATGGTTGGATCGTCGGTTCCTTCTTGAAGGCGTTGCTGTTGAAGAACCTTGTCATCCTTGTGGTGTCATGAGAAAGCTGGTGCGGATAAGGTCATTGCCGTAGTTTGTCCATTGCGGATTTGATGCTTTGGATTTTTTTTTTCATGGATAGGCATAGCTTTGGTCTTGTATGACTTTGCTATTCGCCGATGTGGTTTTTCTTGTGTGTGTTGATGTTGGCTGTGTGCATCCGAGCTATGAAGAGGCCGGGTGTGTGCTCATTGTGTTTGCATCCATTTGATACTTCATATCCACTCTTTATCGGAAAAAACGAACCGAACAACTTGACAGAAGCAGAGCAATGGAAGTAGAAAAGATGTCATAAATATAGCTAGCTAGCTGGGATAAAGAAGCAAGACCACCATAAACCTTTCTGGCATATACATTTCTTGTGTTATCTGTATCATATTATATACACTTTAAAGCATGTGTGCTGAGTTGAGAAAGAGAGCGCAACTGCCAAGTTTATATGGTATTAGATGACAAGACAAAAACACTTTATTAAATATTTTTTTTGCTTTACTAAGAGAAAGAGAGCGAAACTTATATTTTTATGTGCAGCTACATACACAAATTGATGAAAATTTACATATTATGTGTGTCTATGGCTCTCTTTTTGCTAGATTTTCCTTACACATGAGTTAGGTAAAAAAAACATTTGACACACTACGTCTAAACATGAATGCAGTTCTTGCACAACACCCACTATGAGTGGACCAGTGGATGGACGCACAGAGAAGGAGCCACTGGCCGTAGTGATTGTGTATGCATTTGACTGCACCACACCGACCCCGGACTGGTACAATGTAGACAATGTGTTTTGGTTGGTGCAAGAGAAGCTCACCCGCATCAGGGGTAGCAGCCTCGGCTACACATACGTCATGTCAACCCCTAATACTTACACGTCGGATATGAAATTGGTTGACTCTGCTGAGATAAACGGAAATGGCTACAAAAGTAGCCCGTCCTGGAAAAGGACTGCCTGTGTGAAAAACATGACATCTGGACTCTATGAAGCACATAGACTAATCAATGAACATGGGAACATGAATGCAATCATCTTGTTATTTTCTGATGGGTTGGTTAACAAGGGCGACTTCTTTGACGGAGCTGAGGACTTCCTCTCCAGTGTGCCCGTCTACACGTTTACCCTCGGCGGAAATGCATATAACCAGGTATGAATCTGACTAGAGCTAATCCAGTCCATATAATAATTTAAAAAATAGTTAATTTAATTTTTATCGATATCATGTCTATATGCTACAGGGTCTTCGCACCATTGCAGCAAATTCCCCAGGCGGGATGTTCAGCCCCCTCCCTGTTCCGGACTTGCCAAGCCTATCCGTGCCCTTCTCCCAACTCTTGGATAACATCCTCAATGATACCACGATGCACAGTGAGAAGAATCCTAGTCCCACTTCAGGTATATATATACAAAATCACCCGATCCAATTCCAATATAGGAATATTCATAAAATTATGCTTGCTAGGAAACAAACATATGATTGCGTAAATGATGAATGGCCAATGTTGATGAGCAGGGAGGTGGCCGCTAAATGTAGTGATTGTGTCAGCATTTGATTGCACCACCTCGACGCCAGCTTGGAACAAGGTGAATCGTGAGGTCTATTGGTTGGTGCAAAAGAAGCTAACCCAATTTGTTCATAGTTGCCTTGGCTACACATACGTCATGTCCACCCCAAACACGTACACATCTGAGATGAAACTGGTTGACCCCATGGAGACAGAGGCAAGTGGGTACCCAAGAAGCTCAGCCTGGCGAAGGGATGCTTGCACGAACAACATGGCAGCTGGTCTCGTCGAGGCACACAGACTGATCAGCGAGCACGGGCACCTGAATGGCATCATCTTGCTCTTCTCTGATGGGTTGATTAACAAGGGCGACTTCTTTGATGGAGTTCAGGGCTTCATCTCCAAAGTTCCAGTTCACACATTTACTCTTGGTGGGGATGCATATAACCAAGTACGTATTTGACCAGGTTTACTTTAATCCAAATTATGTCCAGCTTATTAATCAATTCAATTTGCGCACATATCATGTGTATATGCTATAGGATCTTCTCACCATCGCAATAAATTCACCGGGAGGCACGTTTCACACCCTCCCTGTCCCGGAAAAACCGAGTCTATCGGTGCCTTTTTCGAGGCTGGTGGATACCATCCTCAGTGGCGCAGGTATATGTAACAACAAATATTCGACCCGATCTGAATTCAAGAGTGATCATGATATATGCTTGCTAGGAACACACACACACACACACACACACACACACACACACACACACACACACACACACACACACACATATATATATATATATATATATATATATATATATATATATATATATATATATATATATAGGGAAAATGCATCCTACTACCGGGTGTAGTTACACGGTAGTTACACCCATTCCTCATATGCTACCATGTGATAGTATATACTCTACTTTATTACTTTTAGTATGCTCATATACTATATCTAAGATACTCCAAAGCTAACTATGTGAAAAAATTGCATGTGAGCCCATGTTTTTATAATATTTATGAAATACGTACATATTTGTACGTAAAAAGGAGTATGCTCAAAATATACTACATACTACATAAAAAATAGTATATATATAATTGAGTCAATGGCATATTGATTTGTAGGGAAGTGGCCACTAGACGTGGTGATTTTGTATGCATTTGACAGTACCACCTCAAGCCCAGATTATAAAACTGTGGACAATATCTTTTGGTTGGTGCAAGAGAAGCTCACCCGTCTCGTGGATAGCTGCCTTGGTTACACTTATGTCATGTCAACCCCGAACACGTGCACGTCTGATATGAAAATAGTTGATTCGACCGATACGGAGTTAAAAGGCTACAAAAGAAGCCCGTCCTGGAGACGGTCCGCCTGCACGAAGAACATGGCGTCTGGCCTCTTCGAGGCCCACAAACTGATCAGCTACCGTGGACACTGGAGTAGCATCATCTTGCTCTTCTCCGATGGGCTGATCAACAAGGGAGACTACTTTGATGGAGCCGAGGACTTCGTCTCCAAAGTACCCGTCCACACGTTTACTCTCGGCGGAGAAGCGAACAAGCACGTAAGTACAAGATTGGAGATACACTAATCCAAGTTTCATGAAAATTTAGTAATTACACCAACTCACTCATGTATGACGCCTATATGCTATAGGTTCTTCATGCCATGGCAAAGAATTCCCCTGGTGGGATGTTTCACCCCCTCCAGGTCCCTGATAAGCCGAATCTACCGGCACCCTTCTCGCAACTGCTGGACAACATCCTCAACGGTACCACGAGATCCACCTAGTCCAAAATTCCCGATTCAGGTAATATTATACATCATTATATATTCTCCACAAAGAAAAATAGAGTATTATATATTAACTGGCTACATATTCATGAGTGTGCCAATAAATGAATGGTTACTGATGTGTGACGGTCATTCATGCAGCTAGGAGAAACAAGGAGGGGCACGAGATGATGAAAAACCGCCCAGCAGTTGCTGAGGCTACGAGTCGTCGCCACCTTTGCCACCAATCTGTAGCTACTCTACCTCCGCCATTTCGAATCGTCACCACTCACACGGCTCACCTACACAGCGATAAATTTGTAATTTACATTTTCGGCCCGTATCGAATACGGCCAGTCCTTATTTACTTCTGAATAACTTTTTTCCAATAATAATGTATTAGTTGCATGAGTTTCCTTTGGTTTTCTTGTAATCACGCTTTACTCTATCAAGTTTCCCCTGAAGTTGAACCGTGTTCGCTAGAACTCCATACATACAGTTCTAATATTGGTCCGGTACGGTCAAGAATGATGGTCCATACATACAGTTAGGTTAGCTAGCTGCTGTTAATTTCTACTAATTTCGAAGTCAGCGCCTTGGCGTACAATTTTGATTTCTCAAATTGCTATTAATTTCGAAGTCAGCGCCTTGGCGTACATGTTAGGTTAGCTAGCTGCTGTTTGGCCAAGATGAACATCAACATGTGAATATAAAATGGAGTCAGCTAAACCAGCGCTCAGCGGGTGGTCATGACAAGAAATTGACTAGCAGAGGAGAGATTAACGCGGAGTGATTAACGATGCAGCTACAAATTTCCGCACAAATCACACGCAGACGAGAGATCTTAGCGGCCGCCAGGATACTAGAAGAGAGAATTCTACCTTTTCTCCGTTTTTATTTTTATGATAAAAGTGTATTTTTAGTCCCTTAAGTTTACAAGAAGTCCTCATCTAGCCCCTCAACTTTTTTGGGGTGAATTTCAGTCCCTCATATTTCCAAACAAAAGGCATTTTGTGTAAAAAGAAAGAAGAGGTAAACCACTGACATGTCACCGGTTCTGGAATCCCACTTCAGATTAGCTCCACTGGCATTTCGTCAATGTACCTTTTATGTCTGTGTGGGGTCGGCATCTTGGCAACACCTTGTGCGCTGCCGTGTCACTATGCATATAGACGTCGGCCGGCCTCTTGCCGCTTACCAGCACCCACCACGATGTCGATGTCGACGCTTGGTTCCTCCCCTGCCGCTCCTGCTCGCCCTTGCCGGAGCATGTTCTTGCACCGGCGCGGACTAGGTAGCAACGACGACGACCATCGCCTCCTATGGCCGTGGAATCTTGCATCCCCGTGTGTTGGCCTGTGCCACTCCACTCCCTCCTCTTTCCTCTTCCTATCTTCTTATGAGTGCCACACGCACCAAGACAAAGCTCCCGCTCCATGAAAACTGTGTCTGCGCTAAACCTGCTCCCACTTTTGTCCATTCGCCTTCTCTGCATCCGTTGAGCATACCAGCGTTTACGCAAAAAGGTAGTGTGAGAATTAGAGTTAATGATGACATAGGTCACTACTTCCAGACACATAAAGGCCTAAAACAAGGAGATTCGATGTCCCCTATCTTGTTTAACATTGTGGTGGATATGTTAGCAATTTTGATAGGAAGGGCTAAGGAAAATGGTCAAGTAGGTGGATTGGTACCTCATCTTATTGATGGAGGTGTGTCCATCCTTCAGTACGCCGATGATACAATCATCTTTATGGAGCATGACTTGGCCAAGGCGAGAAATATGAAGCTTGTGTTATGCCTATTTGAACCATTGACCGGGTTAAAGATTAACTTTCATAAGAGCGAGCTGTTCTGTTTTGGTAGGGCCAAAGATGAACAGGATGCTTATAGGCAATTGTTTGGGTGTGAGTTGGGAGAGTTACCCTTCTCTTATTTGGGGATTCCAATCCACCATTGTAGGCTGACAAACAGAGAATGGAAGTGCATCGATGACCGATTTGAGAAGAAAATGAGTTGCTGGAAGGGTAAGCTCATGTCATACGGAGGCCGATTAATCCTAATTAATTCGGTGCTCACGAGTATGCCAATGTTTCTCCTATCGTTCTTTGAGGTCCCAGCTGGTGTTAGGAAGAGACTGGACTTCTATCGATCGCGTTTCTTTTGGCAGGGTGATGAGCTTAAAAGAAAATATTGGCTTGCTAAATGGGATATCATCTGTAGACCGAAAGACCAAGGGGGTCTAGGTATCGAGAATCTAGAAGTTAAGAATAAATGCCTTCTTAGCAAGTGGCTGTGGAAGCTCTCATCGGAGAATGATGCTATGTGGGCTCAAATCCTTCACAGCAAGCACCTCCTGACAAAAACTTTGTCCCAGGTTACAGTCAGGCCGACCGACTCGCCCTTCTGGAAAGGCCTGATGAAAGTCAAACAGGCCTTGTTTAATCGGACGAATTTTGTTATTGGAAACGGCATGAGTACACGTTTCTGGGAGGATACTTGGCTCGGCGAGACACCCTTGGCCATCCAGTACCCGTCTTTGTACCGCATTGTTCAACGACGTGAGGTGTTCGTTGCATCGGTCTTTCAATCTACCCCCCTTAATATTCAGTTCCGACGAACGCTAGCGGGCAATCGTTGGGAAGAATGGCTCCGTCTAGTTAGGAGACTGATGGAAGTCCAGCTTTCACAACAACCCGATGAATTACGCTGGAAATTGACTAAGTCTGGAGCTTTCACAGTTAAATCAATGTATATTGATGTTATTAATTCGAACTCCATTCCTACGTCCAAGCATGTTTGGGATGTCAAAGTTCCTTTGAAAATAAAAGTGTTTATGTGGTTTGTCCATAAACAAGTTATTTTAACTAAGGACAACTTGATAAAGCGTAATTGGACAGGACCTACTAGGTGTAGTTTCTGCGATCGGGATGAGACTATCAAACACCTCTTTTTTGATTGCCCGTTGGCGAAGGTACTTCGGCAGACGGTCCACATTGCTTTTAATATCAATCCACCAAATTCTGTTAATGCATTATTTGGGACATGGCTTAATGGGATTGAGCCTGACTTAGCGAGACATATTCGGGTTGGAGTTTGTGCTTTGCTGTGGACTATCTGGACTTGCAGAAATGATTTGGTTTTTAACAGAATATCATGTATACAATTTTTGCAGGTTTTATTCCGAACTACGGCACTGATCCGTTCGTGGTCGCTACTCACCCAGACGGAGGCCAGTGAGCATTTGGTTACTGGGTCCTTCCGCTGGGAGATGGTAGCTCGGGATATCTTCAACCGGTTTGGATGGCGGTCATGTAATAGGATAGACATTTAGTATCCCTATCTAGTTTTAGCCAGCCGGTTGTGGCGCCTTTCTTGGCTAGTTGATGTTTCTAGCCCTCTTTGGCTCTGTGTGAGCTTTCGGTGTTTTTTTTATTACTTTAGAAGACCTTTGGAACCATGTTGGCACTACTTTATTTGGTTAATAAGATGGCCGTATGCATCTTTCTGATGCAGAGACCGGGAAATCCCCCCTTTTCGAAAAAAAACCAGCGTTGCCCCAACATGCCATTCTCACCCCTATTGCCTCCTTCAAGCTTCACCATCGACATCGTCCATGGTATATGGCCGTGCCCCCCTATAAGTTGGTTACTCTAGCCTCTCCCATCTCGCTACCCACCTTCTAAAGCTCCCAATCGAGTCAGAGCGAGCCAAACCCCTCCCAAACCCCTCATTCTTTCTTTCCAATGTATTTATAATTTTTGATTTTTTCATGCTACTACCAACTTGTATGTTTTATATGTTTATATCATTTTCTAAAACTAGCCTATTAACCTAGTGGCCAGCGCTAGTGCCCTTTTTTTTCTTATTTTGTTGTTTCCCGGAAAAACCATACCAAATTAAGTCCAAACATGATGAACTTTACGGTTATCTTTTCTGGATCAGAAGGGACCCTAGAAGCTTCGGGGGCAGACCATACGCCGCACTAGAGAGGCACAAGCTCACACGGCATGAGCCTCTATTCTTCTGTGATCCGAAACAATTTTATCGCCGCCGCAAACATCTGTTCTTTCGCAATCCGCCGATATTCTGCCGGAGGGGGAATCAATCATGGAAGCCATCTTCTTCAACCTTGCTGCATCCATGATGTTTGATCTTCAATACAATGTTCTCTTCGAAGATCGATTCATTGTAATCCTTTTGCGGTGTGTATGTCGGAATCCGATGAATTGTGAGTTTATGATCAGGTTATTCACTGAAAGTAACCGAGACTTCTATGAACTTTACTATGTGTGATTTTATAGCCTTGTATTTCTCTCTGATCTATCTGTCTAATTTGGTCAATTAGATTGATTTATCTTCAGTGAGGGATGTGCTTGGTAGTAGGTTCAATCTTGCGATGTCCTCACTCTGTGACATGAGAAGCAGCGAGACACATATTTGTATTGTTGCTACTAAGGGTAAAACAATGGGTTCGAATATATTATTTGGTCTTACTTTGTCCACATTATGTTATCATACTCCAAGCACTACTCTGTTTGTTATGACCTTAATACCTTAAGATGCATGCTGGATAGCAATCGATGGGTGGAGTAATAGTAGTACATGCAGATGGTTGTCAGTCTACTTGTCTCGGACGTAAAGCCTATATATTGATCATGCCATGAATAATGTCATAACTATGTGTTATTTTATTAATTGCCCAATAGTAATTATATCCACCATTGCTACCCTCATGAGAGAGATGCCTCTAGTGAAAGCTATGGCCCTCGGGTCCATTCACTTCATATTATTAAAACCCTAAATACCTTGCTGTAATTTATTATCTTTTATTTTATTTCACAATTTATTCATATATCACTATCAGAATTAATCCTTACAATTAACGAGTATAAGGGGATTGACAACCCTCTTGCCCGAGTTGGATGAAAGTATTTGTTTTGTGTGTGCGGGTACAGCTTACAATTTTTTGCGTCTGTCTCCTACTGGTTTAATAAACCTTGGTTCTTAACTGAGGGAAATACTATCTGCTGCTATACTACATCACCCTTCTTCTTCGAAAAAATCCCAACACCTATCACAAGTAGCACGGTGCTGAGCCTGATCCCATCGACATGATTACCCTTGCTCTCATTCCTCTCATCTCTGCCAACCCTTGTCTCCCTAGAGCTAATTCTCAAAATGGTCCAACTGAATAGGGACCAGCAGGAAAACGAAGTTGTGCTGCGACAAGATTTGAGTTGGCCATTGTGTCGGCACGGAGTAGGCACTTCCCAATTGCGCTTCGAACACCTAGGCTTGGGCACCCGCGGTGAGGACGTGCAAGCTTCCTGTGCGTGCAGCGGACATGGTTGGGGGGGGGGGGGGGGGGGGGGCTTCCCTCGATGTATGCATCGGAGGCGGCGGGACAGGAGCAACGTCTTCTCCGGAGGGTAGATTCAGTAAGTATATTTTGACTTTAACCGCTGATATAGTTTTGGACGGAAGTTATCTGCTTATCAGACATGAGACTCTAAATGTTTTGTCTCAAAAATATACTTTTCTCTTTTCCTAGAGGTAGAGAGGTTTAGCAGGAGTTGTGAAATGATATGCCATTTTAGTCATCATCTTTTGATTGGCGCCAATGGGAAATTATGTGTGGAAATTTTGAGATTTTTATTTTATTTTTTGCTTGATCAGTATAGAATGAATTGGTGATGGTGGGTCATAGAATTTGCCTTCTACGGTGACACACAAATACTTCTTTTTAGGAGACGATAATGTTTTCTTAATTTTCTAAACTAAGTACATCGGATTTGATAAATCAAAAAATACATGAACAATAAATATTCTTGGCTTTTATCCAACACTCTAGTTTCCCTTGCCGTTGTTGTTAGGAGGGAGACCGAATAGTTGTTGCCTCACCTTCTCTCCCTACGGCCACCACCTCCTCCCTTCCCCATAATTTGCACCTCCTACCTTCCCGTCCTCCCTTTTCCTTGATGCTGCTGGAGACTACTGACTGGGCTAAGTGCCAATGGTGGTAGTCGAACGCAGCGATGGGGAGATCTCTGCTCTGGTAGTCTCCGGCGATCAGATGCAATCATGGGCGACAACTTGAGATAGAGGATATGGCCATGCAGTGGTGATTCCGGCCGAATAGGCGGTCTCTGGTGGAAAAACATGGTGGCCCTATTCCCTCTGTAGTTAAGAGGGTGGTGGCAGCAACATTCTATATCCTAACAAGGTGGTCCTCTGCGCTCATAGGCGGTTGTCGCAAAGGGCCGGCGAAAACGACCAATGTGTTTGGTGGCCAATTCTGCCACCACAAATGAGGACTGGGAGTATGAGGACGGTGCTGGACTGTCCGAGTGTCCCAAATTGTGGTTTTGGAAGGTGGTGATTGTCCTCCCTTGTCAATCTTTGTCGCATGTGTGCAGCCGACCTTTGTCGTTTTGAGCTTTTGGTGGCGTCTGACACTTGTTGCAGCTTGACTGTTTGCTTGTACGAGCATGGTCTTCTGTGGCGTCACATCTCACATCAAGACCGCACTATCCATGTTGGAATGGTGGAAAGTGGTGACGATAACACATGATGACTTCGATTTCTAGTGATTCTCGAGTGCGTACTCTCAATCTCCGAGGTGAAAACCCTAGGTCTGACCCTTGTTGGTTATACCTATAATGGTGGTTTTTGCTCGTCACCTTGTTAAAGTCATTGCTCGAGTTGGCTCGGACTTTATCTTCATGGTGATAACAAAGGACCCTAGCTGGCCTGTTGTAGAAGAACCTTTCTCCTTGTCCTTGTGATGTCAAGAAATGGTTGGCGCAGAAAGTCATTGTTGTAATTCGTCAATCATTGTTTTGATCGTTTACGAGTTTTTTTCTTCTTGTTTTTACCTCCGTCTAGAAATAGGTTCGGGCTTGTCTGACTTTGCTCTTTACCGATGTGATTTTTTGTATATGTGCATTGGTGTTGACTGTATGCATCCATATGGCAGTATGTTTCATGAATTGTCTTAACAATTAACTAGCAAAAAGGCCCGTGCGTTGCAACCGGAGAAAAAAGATACCACACGCTCTTAATTTCTAAAAAAGGTCTATAATCTGAGAATTTGTAGCTATGACTCAAACAAAGATGGTCTTAACCTATAAAAGCACAGGTTAAGATCTACATGTCTTCTGTTTCAACACGGCTTGCATGCAGATTTAATCCGTATGAAGAAACGGACAAGTGATCATGCATTTGTTCATGTCATATTCGGAATCGGGTGTTGTTACGGGCGAGTAAAGAAAAACGACAAAAACAAACGATGACACATTAGCATACTTCAGAGACATGTGTGCATCAATGGCAGTTTTCAGTTTAAGAATCACCAACTTAGGGTAACTCTTGAACAGTTTTTTCACATGCATATTTCTTAAATACATGAAGAGTTGTTCAAAAGGTTGTTCAAAAGATACATGATTTTTTTAGCATAAAAAGAGATTTCTTTTGTCTGGAAAAGAACATTTTTATATGGTCTTCTGTGGACGCAGGTACTTGCGCCCCTATTTCATCACTATTTCTTGCCATATATGTCATAGGTATTGGTCCTTGTTTTATCACTATTTATATCTTATCAAACTTGTATTTTATTTTATGTGTTGTCATGCATGCCTCCTTTTTACTTTTTTCATGCATGTCCTCTCTTTTTTCTTCTTATATAGGAGAATGGCGCTACATCTCATCTTTACCAGATCTCCTCTGCATTTTATCTTTTATTTTTCTATAGCAGACATGCCATCTTTATTGGATCCTTCTTTTATTTCTTATCCTACATGTCCTTATTTTTTGGGTGTCACTAGCAAATTTATCTTCAGTTACATGTCCCATCCTGATTTTGCTGAGGTGTTCATCCCCAATCTGAATCAGTACCGTATGAAAAAAAGACGGATACTGCATTGTTGATTAACAGCCTAAATAGTATTTTGAAAAATTAACAGGTAAAAAAACATCATATTCAGATTCTACATATATTTCTAATCAAAATTCATATAAAACATGTTAAATTTGAAGTTACGGTTTAGAAAATATGAGTATTCTAATAAACATTTGATCTATACTACAGGTTTAATGTAAGAAAACATTAGAGGATTTTCTCTAAAATAGCAAAACGGATTAAGAATACCTATTTTTTATTAGTAGGTATAGATATGCATGCATCAATACTGATCAGTTGACCATCACTTATAACTATGCCTACCACCAACCGGCAGCTGCATCAAACCTATAAAACCACATAGTACTACGTGCGCCCTAAATATATAAATTAGTCATATGCATGGCACAAAGTGAGAGGACGATTCATTTTAAATTCTCGCTTGTTCATCATCATGTTGATGTTTTGGAGTATTAGGGAGGTAGATATATTTTATCAGACTAGGTTTTACTGCTAGTATTTGTTTGGCAGTGCGTACGCGAGCAAGGACGAGCAGAAAGTTAAATTAAGCAGTCTTCTTCATGGTGTGGGGTTCCAGAAGTCTTCATCATAGTGTGGAGTAGTTATAAATTTCTCTTGATGAGGTTGCAGCGTCGTCGTGGAAGTTAATTAAGCTCCATATATTGAGATGTGAGGTTGGATGTCAACCACCTACGTAAAACCCTAAATCCTGTGTTTCAACTTGGTATTAGCCAGATTGGGGCGCCGCCGCAAGTCCCTCGCGCCGCCGCCCGATACTCTCTCCGCGTAGCCGCTGCACTTCCGATCCCTGCTGCCGCGCGTGCTATCCATCCGCTACTACCGCGCGTGCCATCCATCCGCGTGGCCGCTGTGTCTTGCTACTTCACGTACGAGAGGAATCCTTCCAGCTGCTTGCTTGCTAGCTAGCTAGCTTTGCCCATTGTCGGTGTCAAAACCGGCGGATCTCGGGTAGGGGGTCCCGATCTGTGCGTCTAAGGCTAATGGTAACAGGAGGCAGGGGACACGATGTTTTACCCAGGTTCGGGCCCTGTCGATGGAGGTAAAACCCTACTTCCTGCTTGATTGATCTTGATGATATGAGTATTACAAGAGTTGATCTACCACGAGATCGTAGAGGCTAAACCCTAGAAGCTAGCCTATGATGATTATGATTCTGATTGTTCTCGTCCTACGGACCTAACCCTCCGGTTTATATAGACACCGGAGGAGGCTAGGGTTACACAGAGTCGGTTACAAGGAAGGAGATCTACATCCGGATCGCCAAGCTTGTCTTCCACGCAAAGGAGAGTCCCATCCGGACACGGGATGAAGTCTTGAGTCTTGTATCTTCACAGTCCAACAGTCCGGCCAAAGTACATAGTCCGGCTGTCCGGATACCCCCTAATCCAGGACTCCCTCAGTAGCCCCTGAACCAGGCTTCAATGACGATGAGTCCGACGCATAGATTGTCTTCGGCATTGCAAGGTGGGTTCCATCTCCGAATACTCCAAAGTAGATTAAGGATTGTGTCCGACACTTTACCAATCTAATCTGCTGACAATTTTTTTACGGTGTGCCCTTACGCCGCGGCCTGGCTCAATACGAACCGGTTTTCCTCGGCCTGCCTCGACACATGTTGCGAGGCGGTTTTATTGGCACGCCTTGTCGAAGCAGAGATCGTGTTCCCTTTATCGCGGGATCCTCCATCAATACGGGCGCGGGCAACCCCACGACGCCTGTTGGTATGACTCCGTGTTTTTGGGCAAGTCCCAAGCGGTTACGCTGAGGACACTTGATATTCACCCCCTTTATAGAGGGGCTGAGGCCTATCCCTCTTTCCTACCACGCTTGCGCCTTTCCGCATCTCGAGTTCCAACACCCGAAGCCCAAGCTTAGGCACTTCGGATCTTCAATCATGTCCGGATCCAACCTTCAAGGCCGGTGGATGGCCTCCTCTGTCATAGAGGAGGACATTGCGAAGCTTAGGGAGGTCAGATATCTGACCGCCGACATCAAGCACAGGCTTCCTGCTCCAGGGCAGGTCATCCCTACTCCCGAGCCCAACGAGAGCGTCGTATTTGTTTCTCACTTCCTCCGTGGGTTAGGCTTCACCCTTGATCCCTTTGTGAGAGGGCTCATGTTCTATTACGGGCTAGATTTTCATGATCTAGCTCCGGACTCCATCCTTCACATCTCGTCGTTCATCGTCGTGTGCGAAGCCTTCCTCCACATCACCCCGCACTTCGGCTTATGGCTCAAGACCTTCAATGTGAAGCCGAAGGTGATCGAGGGGCGACACGCGGAGTGCGGAGGCGCTGCAATAAGCAGAAACGCCGACACCCCATGGCCAGAGGGCTTCTTTCCGGAGGTGTCCGATCTATGGCAGCAGAGGTGGTTTTACGTCACGGCTCCCAGAGGCACAAAGTGGGTGGCTACCCTCGACTTCCGCTCGGGCCCTTCGCCTCAACTGGCGTCATGGGCCAATGTGGGACTAGATTGGGGGCCTGCTAATGACGTACCAACATTGCAGAGCCGCATTCGGGAGGTTCTTGAGAGGGACATTAGTCTTGTCAGCGTAATTCAGGTAATGCTAGTCCGACGGATCATGGCCTCTCCGGATGTGGGAATTCAACCTAGAAGGTCCGCAGACTATTCAGCACTTCTTCGGCATGACGCTCGAAGGGAAGTGTAAGTTATTCTTCGAACCACAAGTAAAGTGTCCGGACACCACCGAGGATGCGGGCATGAGCTGCAACCGCCCAGATACCCAAGTAAGTAAGCCAGAAACCGAACACTTCGTTTGTATTTATCATAACATTATTCCGAAAACCATCTGCGACCAGGATTGGCTCAGTAAGGCGGAGAGAATCAGGTGTCCGACACCGCTTCCCGAAGGCTCGCCTAGTCCAGCCATAGCCAGGATGCTTAGTCGTGTGCTAAGCCAAGTGCTCTCAGGGAAATACGAAGGGAAGAACAAAGAAGCAGAGCTTCACACATTGCACATCCAAACCCGGTGAATTACTATCTCCATGAAGGAGGATAGTCGGGGAGGGGAATCTATGTCTCCTCCCCCCGCGGGAAGAAGAGGGCCGCCTCCGAAGACTTGGAGATGGAGGTGCCCAGACAAGGGAAGAAAACTTCACCAGGGGGCCCTGCCCCGGAGGGCGTCCTCACCGCGCCATGCCGGCAAACGGGCCAGCCCTCAGCCGAGCTGTAAGTTAATCGTAAATACAAAGCTACTGCTTCCTCCTCCGAGAACAATAACCATGATCTGTTCTTTGCAGTCCGGCTAGTAGCTCTTCTCGACAGAGTTCGTCTTCGGGGGATCTTCTTCCGGAGATGATGGAGAGTGAAACCCCGCCTGCCTCTCCGCCTCATGGGGCGGGCGACCCCGAGGTGTCGTCACGGAGGAGTCCAGATTCGCCAAGGCCGGAAGCTAATACTTTGGCTGCCCTGAGCCCAGAGTGTTTGGCTCCCACGGGGGGTAGTGAGAAGGGTCTGGCACAGTCCGGCGACCGGCCGGACATGCTGATGGGGCTTCTGGAGCAAGCTGCTCTCTCGATGGATCACCGTTCATTAATGAGCACGGTGCTTGAGAAGATTTCATCCGCCACAAGCGGGTTGACTGAAGCTTTTACGAGCCTGCTCAAAGGCTTTGAGGTATATAATGAAATATGTAATTTTTGGTTGTGGCGCACGCGCTAGGTGTGCTCCGTATAGATAGTAGCCCATCAGACTCTGGTTTCTAGCCCTAGACGGCAAACGAGGATCACATTCTTAAGTAATGATCGCACTGCATTCATGCGCAGGTGGCTAAAGGTCCGGCAGCCGACCGGACCGCTGAAGTCACCGAACTAAGGCGACAGATTGAAGTTGTGGATGCCGACATCACGCTTGTGAACGAGCGGCTTAACGAGTCATAGAGTATGTGCTCTGTTTTCCTTGTTTTTATAGGAAATATTAAGAGGAGCATAATGGTAATGTGATATGCTTCCACTGCAGGCGGAGCTGCTGCCGTGGAGGCCCTGAGGGCGGAGCTTGCTCTAGCCAAGGAACAAGCCCGGGCTAGCAATGCGGCGGCCCTAAAGGCGGCCGAAGATTTGAGAGCCAAACAGGCTGCTCATCGTCGAAGCGAAGATAAAATAGCCGAGATAGCTGTGGAGCTGAAAAACGCCGCCGGCCGGTATGAGCTCCTTGAAAATGAGAATCAGGCGAAGTCGGTTGACCTGAAGAAGGCCCTTGATGCGGCCAAGGAGACGCGTTCCAAAATTAGGGATGCGTGGGAGGAGCTTCGAAAGGCCGGAAAATCGCGGTTGGAAGCCCCTTTTTGTTGCGGATGAAGTTCTTAGATCCAAAGTATGCTCCTCTGGATTGGCGCTGGAGCACTGCAGACGCGTATGCGGATCTGGCGAAAAGTACGGCTGATGCAACCAAGTTTTTCGAGGATCAAAAAGATAGTGAAGTAGAAAGGCTGTTCTGGTCGCAATTCAGTGCTCCAACGTGCCCGTTGCCATTGAGTGAAAGGATGGCCGCTGTGGCCAAGCTCCATAGGTTGTCCGGTCTTGCAATGAGGTCTGTAATAGACCATCTATGGCCGAAGGGGCCGAAGCCGGATAGTTATTTTGGTTTAGTGCAACAATTGCTTGGCGCCGTATCACGAATCGATGCCTTGAAGAGGTCGACGTGCATAAAAGGTGCGCGGATGGCTCTTGCCCATGTTAAAACATATTGGGCAGATATGGAGGCCACCACCATTGCAACCCTGAATCCGGCGGGAAGCCATGATCCGGCCGAGCACTATTTGGAGCAGGTAACAGAAGGTGCTCGTTTAATAGAGGCTCAGTGCTCGAAAAATGTCATGTTCGAGTAACAAATCGTTTCATTGCAAAAACAATTGTATTTTAATTATAGAGGCTATGTTTATACTTTCGCCCGAAAGTGTTATTGTGCCTCCTATGCGGCCGTTTGATGTGTAAATACCCTGAAAGTTAGCAGTCGTTGGCTTCAGCCCCCACGCATACAATGCGGGGGTGTTCGCAAAAATGTGTGTAATCACACTTGATCCAACGTCTTGGTCCGTTAAGGAGGTGATCGCACGTCGAACTAGGCAACCGGAGTATATAGCTGTAACACTTTCACTTAGCCATAGGAGTTTGACGGTGGGGCTACTATATAGCCCCTGGTACCTTCGCGTGCATCCGGATACGGGCACGTATGTACATGACCGGGAAACGGTCCTTCGTTAATGCGGAGGAATCCTAACGATTCCGATGAGTCCTCGAGTGGTTGACCAGTCTCTCGCTATATCATGACAGTCAGTTTTCGGCTTTCTCTACTGAGATGCTCATCAAGAATAACCAGGGCACAATCGCAGTAGTTCTCCTTTGGCCGCCTTAGCCGATAGAAGCGGAACGTAAGGCGGCAAACCCAGGAGTCGGGCAAACCCAACATTTGGCCAAAGACATGATTCGGAGCTGATGCATATAAGGCCTAACTCGCGACGCCGAACACTCCCGAAGGTATTCAGACTTTATAACATATACTAGGCTGAGTAGCGCCCTTGATTATGAACCCTGTATTTCCAGGTACGTGCATTAGTCTGTCGTGGCGAAATGCCAATAACGCCAGTATCCCCTGTGGGTGTATTGAGTACCCAGGGGATGTCAAGAAACAAGAGACAATAAAGAAGGTTTATACAGGGGCTTAATCTAAAGAGAAACCTTTGAGCGGAGCCCTGCTGCACGTCTGCGCCTTTGTCTCCGTTGTGCCGTGTCCTGGGAGGGTATCGCACGAATGGTGCCAGTAAAAAGGAAAACTCATGTAAAAGAGTATGACATAAGCGTGCGAAGAGTTGGTTATTATCAGTGGATAGTAGAAGTGTAAGACATTGGCCTGTTAATAAGGTCAAGCCAAAAGGTGGGCTTTATTGCATGTTTGCAGCCCCTGGTGCCCTCTATGGGATTACATGCATAGCACCGAGCTCAGGTTTATCGGGGCTGTTACCGACGATGGTGTGCCGGACTCCTCTAACCTTGTCCATGGTCTGAACGACCGATCATGCGTTCTGATAGGAGAGGACACTTAGTGTACGGCTGCTAGAGCCACCGCATACTCTTCCGCACGTAAGGAACGCTCTGTGTTTCCGCTAACGGTGATGACACCCCGTGGACCGGGCATCTTGAGTTTAAGGTAGGCGTAGTGCGGTACTGCGTTGAAGCGAGCGAAGGCCGTTCTTCCGAGCAATGCATGATAACCACTTCGGAGGGGAGCGATGGTGAAGAGTAATTCTTCACTTCTGAAGTTGTCTGGAGAACCTGTAATACGAGGGAGCCCCTGCAGCGGGCCTCCGTGCCTGGTATCACCCCTTCAAAGGTGGTGTTACTTTGGCTGATTCTGGATGCACTACAACAGGACCCCTCATATAGCAACACATTTTTTCGTATCTAAATGTCCATATATGCGTTGCTAGCGTCTTTACCAATGGTTTTGGATGCGTAGCCTTGTCCAGTGTTGCTAGCGCATAATGCAACGGTTATACTTCCGTTGGTAAAAGGAACCGTTGCAAGAGTACAACATATAAAACCGACTTTTACAACACTCATATACGTTGGTGGTTAATGTCCAGGAATTCAAATCTCATCTACAGGATTTCAAATCCCATTGCTTGGCCACAAAGAATTTGCAACGCTTCAGGTGTTTTACATATAAAATGTGAATAATATTTTATATATTTCCAGTAATTAAACTAATGCTCCACATATTGATGATAAGTATGTATATCTAGTCGGAAGAAAAAATATATGCACGACAGGAAGAAATCATATATTGAAAACAATTGTGGGATTACAATAGTTGATATTACAGGAGGAATAACATCCAAATGTGATGCATAACCTGAATATTCTCTTGACATCAAAACTTAAACTGAAATCATCCATCAACATCCCTACAACTTAAACTAAAACTTAACCGAGGAACATCATCCAACAGGAAAAGCATCCCTACAACTAAACTAAAACTGAGAACAGCCATCATCGTCTTCATCGTGAACCGGGAACATCGTCATCATCATTGCAGTATACTTGCCACACACCCATATAATCGTCCGTATATCTTTTGAATCTACAAACAAAATAACAAAATGAACTGTTAATACACAATGCATTGACATGATGCAAATAGTGATGGGTTGCCCAGCAAATAGGAAATATTACTTCTTACAATGGGTCATTACTTTCGAAACATTGGTTGCCCGCCTAGATTACAACTATTACAAATAAAAGTTGTGACCTGAAAGTATTCCCTTACAACTCAATATACTACCTCAGGTCACAAAACAAACATAAACAGACTCGGAGAAAAATAAACAGATGTGGTTGTGGCCTAAAAGCAAGCCACTAATAACATAGTACCTACTTATTTGACGGATTAAAAGCATAATAGACACTGCTTGTATGGAACAGTGCAAGCGACATAATGGGAAATTCAGCAATTTAAAAACCATGACAGCAAGAGTTCATGAGGGTAATTCAGCAATTTATGAATCAAAGTGGTATGAGCTCAGTGGTCACTTTAGCAATGTACAAATCAAAAAGGTAAGAGCATCTAAGAAGAAATTACTTGCATTTCCGTCTTCGCAAGCAGTTAACATATGGCGATCGCAGACAGTTACCAAAACTATGACTACGAACACTGCTGTATCTTGGACAAATCTACTCGCAGCTCCAGCCGTCCGTGATGTCTCCTCCATCTCGGCAGTATCGGAACGGATGAGTTCGGCGCCTCACATTAAATTACACACAACAATAGGTACACAATTGATGAGATAGGAGTACATAAATAGTTGAATAAGAGCAAAAAAGAAAGCTAAAAGTGGTTAGAGCTAATCTAAGCAATAAAGGAATAAATAAATAATCACCTCAACGGAAATAGTCTTAGTTGAAGGTAAAACTCAATGATGTACTATGAATGTAGAGACTGGCACATTGAAAACCACCGAATGGCATTGAGTATTTCTTTCTTCGGAAACCTGCGCACAAACAAACAGTGAGCCTCTATTTAATGAATGACTAATATGATGATTAACAGTGAGCTGCTGCCGGTGTATATGTGCATGTGCTTGCTGCAAGCTTTAGTATATGAATGTTTGCACAAGAACATGCATAAAGCTCAGGTGAAGGTTGCATCTAAGTGGGGTATTGGGATTCAGTTTTTTTTTTACACTATGATGTACAGCGGTAGTAGATAAGTATCTTTTTTAGATTAGTAGATAAGTACTTGGTATAGATGAATCCTTTGCATTGACTTGACCCAATTGCATATATAATAACTGCATGCTATGAGAGCAGTGGTGGAGCGTGACCAAAACACAACAGGGGGCCAAATCCATCTAAAAACACACAATATGCATGAAAAAGCTACTCATCATAGAACATGTGTAAGCGATAATTTGTAGGGATCCCATAATTATATGACTAAACAATATGTCGTTTCCATTGTTGCTATATATCTAAATCAGGAATTTATAATGCATCAAATTTTCCAGCATTTAACCGATGTAGTGGACATCTATATGAATAAATTATCATCACACCTCGCTTCTCAGTTTACTCTCTCCGTTCCAATCAAAAAATAGGACATACACTTTCTGTAGTAAACTAACCAAGCGATTAGCCAGGCAAGCACGAAGCACCAACCAGCAGTGTCCAAGGCGTTTGGTTTCAATCAACAAGGAGCCGCAACCCAGCAAGAGGATTAAGGTCCAGTGCGCACAAGTGTTGGTGCGTCCACCGTCAGGCGTGGTGGCTTGCCGGCGTCAGCGGCATGCAGCTCCAAGCCTCCGACCGATAAGAAGGGGATAGACAAGTCGATAAAGAGGAGGAGCCAAGGAGGTCATCAGACGAACGGACGAGTTCGCAATGGTCGGTCGCTCAAATGATGTCAGCAGAGGATGGTTCACAATAACTGTGGCCTAGTAGTGATCTAGCCCTGCAGGAGCAGTCTATCGGAGCCGTGGAGAATCGGGGATGGACGCTGTTCCTAGACTGCTACTGGGCATTATCTCCTGGGCTGTGCTAAAGTAGTGAATAAACTTTGTATAAAATTCTTTTTGTAATTTTGGAAGGGGGGGGGGGCTCGTGGCCCAGTTTCACCTCCACTACCCTCCTCCAGTGTATGAGAGGACAATCACATAACCAAATGACAAAGAAAATGTGTACTGTCTTATTTATCAGTGTTCTGAATCATATCAACAGCATCAAAGCAACATCATAGAAGAAACAATGTGGATTATTAATTCACCTGCTCACTAAACACAAAGATGTACGTGCTTTCCCCAACAGGTCCATGTCCACTAGTATTTGCGCTGGACGTGAAAGCCACCATTAGCAAGCTACTACCTCCACCTGAATAACCTGATCATCAGACTCCCAAAAAGTGTGAAATTGCAACAAAAACTTTGATTAGTAACTCATCAAAACTGCAATACAGAGATCTATTAAGACTGGATCCCTCTTTAAATATTGTAACTCTTGTAATAGACTATTTAACATGGGGTCCGCATATAAGAAGTAGTGCTTCTCTACATAAAAAAATAGAAAGGATTAACGACTCATCTACCAAGGATGGATGAGTTAGCACTTAGCAGCGTATAAGAATTTTTAGAAGAACAGAGGTTAGAGAAAAGGGAAGAGAGAGAGGCCAAAGCCAGGGGAGGGGATTCACTCACCGGACGAGACGACGCCATGGCCACCGGCGCCTGAGCCGACGCCCGAAGCCCTAGCCATCGGGGAAAGGTCGCGGGTGGGCTTTGGTGGCCGCTACCGCCGGATCTAGCCGCATGGAAGGGCGCCAAGGTGTGAGGGGACGTCGGGTTGTACTTCGCGATGGCGGGATTCGCCGGACATCGCCTGAATCAGCCGCCGCAGGTGGCGCAATGAGGAGTCGCATCAAGAGAGAGAGAGATGGGATGTGAGAGGGATAAGTGGGCTGGTGATGCGGCGGATCCGGTATCCTCCGGAGCTGCGAGGTGGGAGGAGGGCAGGGGAGGGCCGGCGGCGAGGGGGAGAGGAGAGTGATGAGGCGGTTGGTGGCGGCGACTTGGGAGAGAGGAGGGGCATCGGGCGATCTGTTACTCGCGCATCCCTCTCTCCTTCCCTGTTTTTTTTATATCTCCCACGATAGGGTCAAAGAGATGTAAAATTGCATTCTGCAACGCATACGTGCAACCTTTAATATGCGTATCTATTATGAATTTTACAACGTATAGCTAAAATGTTGTAGAATGTGCGTTGCTTTATAAAGGGTATTCTTGTAGTGATGGGTCTATCCCCATCCTGCGGATAGTGTCCTGGTATATTAGATTGAGACTACTGCCGCCGTCCATGAGGACACGAGTGAGATGGTATCCGTCGATTATTGGGTCGAGCACCAAGGCAGCCGATCCTCCGTGCCGTATACTAGTCGGGTAGTCCCTGTGATCAAAGGTGATCGGGCAGGCCGACCAGGGGTTGAGTTTGGGGGCGGCAGTCTCTACAGCATATGCGTCTCTGAGCGCGCGTTTGCGCCTTCTCCTGGGTATGTGAGTCGCGTAGATCATGTTTACTATTTTTACCTCTGGTGGGAATTTTTTCTGTCCCATAGTGTTCGGCTGGCGAGGATCATCCTCGTCTTCACTTGGTGTTTCCCATCCCTTGTGTTCGGCATTTAACTTGCCGGCCTGCTTAAAGACCCAGCATTCTCTGTGAGTGTGGTTCGCAGGTTTTTCGGGGGTGCCATGAATTTGGCACAGTCTGTCCAGGACTTTGTTCAGGCCGGATGGTCCCTCTTTGCTGCCTTTAAATGGCTTCTTTTGTTGACTGGGT
Organism: Triticum aestivum; assembly: GCF_018294505.1. Lineage (NCBI taxonomy): Eukaryota > Viridiplantae > Streptophyta > Magnoliopsida > Poales > Poaceae > Triticum > Triticum aestivum. The sequence goes on from NC_057798.1 coordinate 2,721,836, forward strand.
CAAGAGCCCCTGAATCCGGTGTTGACCGCTGTGTTGTCCAGACTTTCTTCCTTGTTTCGACGCTTGTTTTTATTGTGTCGTGGCTTCCCGTTGCCATCCCTGATTTCGGATATGTCTGCGTCGCTGGTGCCTCTACGGGCCAACCAGCTGTCTTCACCAGCGCAGAAGCGGGTCATAAGGTTTGTTAAGGCTGCCATTGTCCTCGGCTTTTCTTGGCTGAGGTGTCTGGCGAGCCACTCATCCCTGATACTGTGCTTGAAGGCCGCAAGGGCTTCGGCATCCGGACAATCGACAATTTGGTTCTTCTTAGTGAGGAATCTATTCCAAAGCTTGCGGGCGGACTCTCCAGGCTGTTGAATTATGTGACTTAAATCGTCAGCGTCTGGAGGTCGGACATAGGTCCCTTGGAAATTGGCCCTGAAAGCGTCCTCAAGTTCCTCCCAACTTCCGATTGAATTTTCGGGGAGGCTTTTCAACCAGTGCCAAGATGGTCCCTTCAACTTGAGGGGAAGGTATTTGATGGCGTGGAGGTCGCCCCCACGAGACATGTGGATATGAAGGATAAAATCCTCAATCCAGACCCCGGGGTCTGTCGTTCCGTCATATGACTCTATGTTCACGGGTTTAAAACCCTGTGGAAATTCGTGGTCTAGTACTTCTTCGGTGAAACACAGAAGGTGAGCAGCCCCTCTGTATCTGGACATGTTGTGGCATGCTGTCGACTGTTGTTGTGTCCGGTGCTGATTCCGAACTGGTATTCGATCAGTCTGATCGTTTTGGTGCCATAATCCGGTGCCGGAGCGTGTCCTGTAGATCCATAGGTGGACCTGGTCGCGCCGGCCTTTTGTCCAGTAGCTCACGTAAATTGTGTGCGACGTCAGTAGTTGCTCTATTGCGGTCATGAAGTGGTTGGTCCGGCCTACTGGCCGTATTGTTCTTCGGCGGAATGGCCTCATCGTCGAATTCTGGCAGCAGCTTGCGCTTTGGGTAGCTCTTTGTGTCGCGATCGTCGCCGTATTTTTCTTCAGTGTATAACACTTTATTCCATCTGTGGTTGAGCGTTTCCTGCGCGGCCTTAAGCCTTTGCTTCTGCTTCTTTAGACTTCTCGCAGTGGCCATAAGCCTTCTGTGGAGGTTATCTCGTTCCAAACGTTTTTCCGGGATGATGAATGCATCATCGTCCGGACTGTGCTCTTCTCCCGAGGCAGGTTGATGAGTTCGGCCCTCGTGATCGCTGTGATCGGGTGTCTGCTCTGGGCTGTGTTCGGCGTGACCTGGCTCATCCTGCTCTGTCGCTGGTTCCATGTGGTCGTCGTTGCCTTTTGAGTTGACTGGGATGTTGATCTTTCTAGCGCTGTTATCGCTATTTTTACTGTGGCTGGACTTAGAGCGGCGTCTGCGCCATCGTTTTGGCTTTTGTCCGGGGGTTTTATCCCCCGGTGTGTCTTTTTTGTCGCCATCGTCCTCTTTAGGCGTGTCCACCATGTATATATCATATGATGAGGTGGCAGTCTAGCGCCCCGTGGGTGGTGGTTCCAAATCGTCCCTTGCGCCGACGTCCATACCGTCGGTGTCATCAGAGTCGAAGTCAAGCATGTCTGTTATGTCATCGACAGTGGCTATGAAGTGGGTGGTGGGTGGGCAACGAATTTCTTCGTCGCCTGCTTCCCCCTCGAGCCGGACATAGTTTGGCCAAGAGTCTCCTGACAAAGAGAGAGACCTTAATGAATTCAGCATGTCGCCGATGGGCGAGTGCTGGAACATATCTGCAGCGGCGAACTCCATTACCGGAGCCCACCCGAATTCGGCGGGCCCGGGGGCACGCGGTCTGGAACCTACAGCCGGACACAAGTCAGGGGGTCCGGTGACACACACTTCCTTGGGGGTGGAGTCTGTGTCCGGCTCTACCGCCGATGAGTATGCTGCCTCCGGGGTGGGGTCGGGTGGGGTCCATCGACCCGTCCACGGACGACGTGATCTGCCCCGGATTTAGGTCCAGAGCTCCTGCAGGTGCGATATCCCGAGTATTGTCTGAGACAGGTCTAAGCCGTGCTCGTCGTGACTGTTCGGCGCTCCTAGCGTAGGCCCGAATCCTTCGAAGATCAAGTCTCCGCGGATATCTGCCGTGTAATTCAAGTTTCCGAACCTGACCTGATGGCCAGGGGCGTAGCTGTCGATCTGCTCCAGATGGCCAAGCGAATTGGCCCGCAGTGCGAAGCCGCCGAACACGAAGGTCTGTCCGGGGAGAAAAGTCTCACCCTGGACTGCGTTGTTGTTGATGATTGAAGGAGCCATCGAGCCTCACAGCGACGACACAGAGGAACTCTCAAAGAAAGCACCAATGTCGGTGTCAAAACCGGCGGATCTCGGGTAGGGGGTCCCGATCTGTGCGTCTAAGGCTAATGGTAATAGGAGGCAGGGGACACAATGTTTTACCCAGGTTCGGGCCCTCTCGATGGAGGTAAAACCCTACTTCCTGCTAGAATTAGCTTGATGATATGAGTATCACAAGAGTTGATCTACCACGAGATCGTAGAGGCTAAACCCTAGAAGATAGCCTATGATGATTATGATTCTGATTGTTCTCGTCCTACGGACCTAACCCTCCGGTTTATATAGACACCGGAGGAGGCTAGGGTTACACAGAGTCGGTTACAAGGAAGGAGATCTACATCCGGATCGCCAAGCTTGTCTTCCACGCAAAGGAGAGTCCCATCTGGACACGGGACGAAGTCTTGAGTCTTGTATCTTTACGGTCCAACAGTCCGGCCAAAGTACATAGTCCGGCTGTCCGGATACCCCCTAATCCAGGACTCCCTCACCCGTATGTTGCCGCTTCTTCCGATCATTGCTGCCGCGCGAGCCATCTTCCACGCCGCCGCTGTGTCTTGCTCCGTTGCCGCCGCGTGATGCTCCATCCGCGCCGCCGCTGTGATGTCATCCTCCGCTATGTCCGTCGGCCAGACTGTCGGCGCCCTCGTCTCTTCCCCCGTCGACACGATCCCGCCGCGCTCGCCGTCCCGACGATCTCCGTCTGCCTCGGTCGCCACAACTTCATGCTCTGGGGGGCATCACCAGCACCGTTCTTGCCGGTGCCAACCTCTACGGACACCTCGTTGTCGGCACCGGCGACGCTGCCACTACCGTCACCAACCCGGAGTACCACCAATGTTGGGTTCAAGATCAGCGCATCAAGGGGCTTCTTCTCACCTCCATGGATGAGGATATTGCATGGTAACTCATTGGCTGCGAGTCGGCGCATGCGGTGTGGACAGCCATCGCCGCCATGTTCAGCACCAAGAGCCGCGCCAATGTCCGCCACATCCGGCGGCAACTTCAGTTGCTGAGGAAGGACGATTTGTCTGCCGCGGAATACATGCACAAGATGAAGGACCTGGCCGACACTATGGCAGCCCCTGGCTCTCCGATCCGCGATGATGAGCTTATGGATGACATCCTCACCGGCCTTGGCTCCGCCTACAACTCCATCACCGCCTCCTTGGGCATGAGTAACGCACCCATGCCCTACTCCAGGTTTTACTCATCGGTTCTGTCTTTCGAGGCGCTGCAAGCACAGCAGAGTGGGGTGGAGGGGTTGTCTCCCTCCGCGAATGCCGTGACCCATTTGGGTTTGTACGGCACAAGCGGATACATGCCCTACTCCGATCCCAATCCTTCCCGGGGGGGGGGGCGCCCGGCTGATGGACATGGCGAGCCAGGGCAGAGCCGCCAGGGCGGTAATGACGGCAACACCGGCGGCCGTGACCGCAATGCTGGTTATGCCGGCAATGGCCGGCAAGGTGGAGGGGGCATCGCCGGCAACAACGGCGGAGGAGGTGGGTGTCGCAACTGCTGGCGTCCCCGGTGCCAAATTTGCAAGAACTGGGGCCATGAAGCCGATGATTGCCGCAAGTGCTATGATCAGGATCAGACCTCCCGCTCCGCCAACTCGGCCTCCACCAACACTGTCGACTTTCCTTGGGTGCTGGATACCGGGGCTACGGATCACTTGACTAATGATCTTGAGCGCCTCCAGGTTCACGAGCGCTATGACGACAAGGATCAGGTTCAGGTGACCAATGGTGCAGGTTTGTCTATTTCCCACATTGGTCATCCATGTTTACCCGGTTCATCTCTTAAACTGCGTAACATTCTTCATGTTCCACACATCATCCAGCATATTCTCTCTATTTTTCGTCTTCTTTGTGATAATGATGTGTTTGTTGAATTTCACCGTCGTTTTTTCCTTGTTAAGGACAAAGCAACCAGGCCGTCATCCTTCACGGTAGAAGTTACGGCGCGGGGGGGGGGGGTCTATCTGGTCCCCTTCGCTCGTTCGTCATCTTCATCGTCTCGCCATGCCTCCTCCGGTGTTTGAGTTTCAATGTCGCAATGGCATCAACGTCTTGGTCGTCCTACAAATAATGTTGTCACTTCCATTGTTCGGAGTCATGAACTTCCGTGTTCTAGTTCAAATAATTCATCGTTAGTTTGTGATGCCTGTCAGCGTGCTAGGAGTCATCAATTACCTTATTCTACTTCATTTCATATCACTACTGTACCTATTGAATTGATACATTCAGATGTTTGGCGTCCCGCTCTTGCTTCGTCGGGAGGGTACGCGTATCATGTTAGTTTTATTGATGACTACACGTGCTTCACCTTGATTTATTTGCTTAAACACAAGTCCGATGTTGAGCAAGTTTTCTACAACTTTCAGGCTCATGTCGAACGCCTTCTGGATTATAAAATCAAGGCCATTCAGTCCGACTGGGGTGGTGAATACCACAAACTCCATCGCCACTTTCAACGCACGAGCACCTCTCCACTACAAAAAAAATACACTTCCATGATGATACGTGTTTGTCACAGTAGGTCGGGTTTTTTGTCATGCATGTACATCCATGACAAATTTATGACAGAATCAAGATAGTCATACCTGTGTTGTCGTAGAAGTGTTCCATGACATTACCAAAATTATCATCACGGAAGTGTCCACTTCCATGATGATAAATCGCTTGTCACAGAAGTGCTTTCGTCAAGGATGACTGACACGTGGCATCCACCGTAACGGAACGCCGTTAAGCTATCAGGTCGGGTTTTGGATCCGATAACCCGTTAACAGCCCTGACCAATGGGGATTTTCCACATGTAAAATCATCATTGGCTGGAGGAAACACGTGTCGGCTCACCATTGGGACAGATGTCATCCGCTCATTGGACCGAAGGCGCCTATGCTACGGTGACACATGGCACAGCCCAACAGAGGCCCATTCCTGTGAAAAGGCCGGCCCTTTTGACTTGGTCAAAAGGTGGCGGGCCGGCCACGGAAAGCCTGTTAACGGCCTGATTGCATATAGCCCATTTACAGCCCGCTAACCCAGGGCCCGTTACACCCTATCCGAATTTGGCCCAGTAGCGTCATCTGGGCCGTCCAATATGATTCCAGCCCGTTTTAACTTCCAGTCCATATGTGGCCCACGACTTCTTTCGGCCCATATGAGGCCCTTTGTAACTCTTGGCCCATTAACGGCCCGTGGTGAAACTGGCCCGTAATGAACAGTGTGTCACTTTATACCCATTAACAGCCCGTTATTCTATTGGGCCATTTCCAGCCCAAGTTATCTTTCGGCCTTCTCAGGGCCCATTGATTCTTGGGCTCATTTGCATCATTTGGTTACATACGGCCCGTTACTGTCATTTTCTGCTTGTGGGCCAAAATCAGCCCGTCGTTACAGTCGGCCCGTTTGCGGACCGTTAATACGTTGGGCTGTTTTCATGTCAAAAAAAACCTGTTGGGCTGTTTTCATAGAGTTATCAAATACGGTCTATTAATGGCCCGTTATAGTCCACGAACTGTACTCCCCATGATTGGCGAAATGATGATACGCCCCGTAGAAGGCCCATGGATCTACGGCCCATATGAGGCCCATGGATCTATGGCCCGTAGAAGGCCCATGGGTCGTACGGCCCGTAGAAGGCCCATGGACCCTACGACCCATAGAAGGCCCATGGACCCTAAGGCCCGTATAGAAGGCCAATGGATCCTACGGCCCGTATAGAAGGCCAATGGTGTTGGAACTTCGCCCACAGGATCGACCACATCAAATCACGATGAACACGCACACACAAAACTGATAGCTAAGGGCTCTTGTCGTGCCCTCTGATTCTCTTTATTTTCTGTTTTCTTCTTTTCTCCCTTCACGACGTTACAAAGCTATAGCCTGCCCATGTATATATACACGTCTGACGAAGCCATCACGTTCAACTCTATCCTAATCCGACTCTATATTCTAATCAGACTCATACTAGTATTGCCTATACTAGACACGCCAACTAAACTCTAATCCAAACCGGACTCCTACTACATGCCCTCATGTTGGCATGCAAGCCACGTCTCCAACTCTAATACGTAATCTGGATTAATCTCTAACAATCTCTCCCTAATCCAAAGTTACCACATCTAGGACTCGACTAAACATGTCATGTCTGTACGCTGAGTATGACCCGCCTGGAAACATGCAGTGCCTCCTTGCCCAGCCATGTTGTGCCACCGCCATTGCTTGGCCGCTGCCTTGCACTCGGTTCGCACCATACTCCTTGTACTTGCTTGCCATAGATCCACTCTCCATTGCTCGCACACCTCCTCGCTTTATGATGGCTTCGCCTACCACCGTCCGCCTTCAGCATCACACCAAATCCACACTGGCCGCAACCAGGACGCTCCACGAGGACGTGGACATAACTCACGGAACACCGTGCACACCGCTTCCACTTCAACGAATCATCACCAAGACGAGCACTTGGACACGACGACGACTGACTGTGCAAACTCGCACGACTCCTTGACTCATCCGACTCGCCCGGACGATGACCTTGATGAGCTCCAGTGCCGCACCTCGGCACCACCTCTCCCATCAACGATCTCCTTCCATCACTATGCCGACGACAACCTTCCGCATCCCTCCTTGTCGCTCTGTTGAACGACGATCGCCAGAACCTCCTCATCGCTGCATCAACCAGCGACTTCATCGCCCGCTCCTCCTTGTCGCTGAATCACCCAGCGACTATATCACCCGCCCCGAGGCGCTAGTCGGGTCGCGACCCCGGGGCAAGCACGCCTTCAAATCGACCTAGCTCTGATACCAATTGTTGGAACTTCGCCCACAGGATCGATCACATCAAATCACGATGAACACGCACACACAAAACTGATAGCTAAGGGCTCTTGTCGTGCCCTCTGATTCTCTTTATTTTCTGTTTTCTTCTTTTCTCCCTTCACGACGTTACAAAGCTATAGCCTGCCCATGTATATATACACGTCTGACCAAGCCATCACGTTCAACTCTATCCTAATCTGACTCTATATTCTAATCAGACTCATACTAGTATTGCCTATACTAGACACGCCAACTAAACTCTAATCCAAACCGGACTCCTACTACATGCCCTCACGTTGGCATGCAAGCCACGTCTCCAACTCTAATACGTGATTTGGATTAATCTCTAACAAATGGATTATACGGCCGGAAGAAGGCCCATGGATCATAAGGCCTGCAGGAGGCCCATGGTTACAACAGCCCGTGTGTTGCCATGATTATTTTGGCCTAGTTACCAAAAATAGGCTATTGTGGCCACTAGAAAAACACAGAAAAAGAACTGCAGTGACTACAAGCAAACAACTAAACAAGACAATAAGGAAATAAATAAGCAAGCAATTAACGCTAGCCTATTACCGCTATTACCCATATTACATGCACTGGGCATCAAAGTTCGCCACCAGTTCAAATATAGGGAACAAAGCAGCATATTACATACACTGGCCGTCAAAATTGGCCACCAGTGCAAATAAACGCGGCAACAAAACAAGAGCATAACTGAAACAACTTCAGAAGAGCTCAAGAAACGTTATCCTGGGTATCCACCATGCTGGCAATAAGCTTAACATGCTGATTAGCGTTGTCCTGTTTGGCGCTAAAATCCTCCAACGCTTGCTGTTGCACCAGAAAGTATGCATCTGAATGCTCCAGGGACTTCCGCAGTCCTTCCGCTTCTTGTCGCAGCACAGCTGATCGATGTCTTTCAGCTTGTAGTTGAGACTCAAGAAACCGAACTGATTCATACAGTGAGTTTGAATAGCTTGTGCAAGCGGTAGTGGCCAGTAACTCGAACACTAAACCAAGACAGGACTTTGGGGTTGTCTCGCTGTCTTCAAGATAGTCTTCCTTAGCTGTTTTATCAGCTTTGTTGGAGACCAACAAGGATGTGTCACTATCCTGAGCCTTATCGGCATTACTTCCTTTACCATTGCTTAATAAGGCACTCTTCTCCAATATTCTGTCAGCATTATAAAAGAAGAAACAAGCAGACACATAACATGTTTAGAATGTACTAGCATATGAAACTCATTTCAGTGAACCAGTTCATTAGTAAGGTGGACAAGATTAAACTACCAAGTCTTCTATTGCCAAGTACTAGTACATAATAAAAGCATCAAACAAACATATATCTATGTCCTATGGTCACTGCATTGTCTTGCCAAATCGAAATAGAGACACGGTTCAAATCATTCAGTTCAAGACAAAGCAGTAGTGAAAGAATACAAAGCGTGGGAAACTACACGGCACAACAAGATTTCAGATGGGTACCATGGGTCTACATGTACAACAACATTATTGGCTCTGTTGTGATGCTAGTAATGTGCATGATATGAAAGTCAACTGTATACACAATTGAAATTGAAATGAAAAGAGCTATTGATAAGAGAAAACCTGTTAAAGAAACATGCGTGAACATACCTGCTGTGCTATTGGAGTTTCGATTGGATCCTTCAATTTAAAAATAAGTTTGTATCAGTAAATACAGTGATACAAGAGCAAAGCAATCATAGTTTAAAAAGGAGCGCTTAAGCGAGCGCTTAAGCGCGCCTAGGCTCTAGGCGTTGGCAAAACGCATTGCGCATAACTACGCTTAATATGTGCATAATTGCGCATAAGCATGCGCTTTGGTCAGTAAAGCGCAAGACGGTGGCAAAACGCACAATTAACGCCTAGCGCTTTTTTGAACTATGATAGCAATGGAATCTTAAATTAGAACAGTTGTTCTTCAGGTTTAGGCACTTGTTCTACATGAACAGAGTACAGTAAGACGCACGAATATAATACTTAAAAATAAAAAATGAGCTCATAGACCTTACCACATTCTTGGTTCGGGACCAGTACAGAACAAGGCATTCCCAGTCATCATCCAGTAAATGTGTCTCAGGAGAACGTAAGGGAATTTGATGAGTTTCTTTGCCGGTGAAGTACGTTTTCTTCAGGTAATTCCGATACTGCCACCAAGAATTCTTGAAGATAGCAGAGGTATTAGCATAGGTTACCTCATCCTGAGTTTCCAAATCAGTCCTTCTCTATAGAGAAAAATGGGAAAATTTGTTGTATTATAATCATCATGGAGGTAGGATGTATGGGACGAAGCAAAGTAATTGCCATGAATAACATTACTTACACATAACTCCTGGACAAACACCTGCAACTGGCATTTTCCTTCATCTTCAGTATAATTTTTCCAAGATGGGAAGATACGCACAGACGATTTAACAACATCAAAGCGATAGATGCTAAACTATGACTAGCTGGTTGTGCTTCCTCCACAGGAATAGGCGTACTAACTGGTGGAGTTGGGGTTCGCCGTGATAGTACTGGCCCTTTGAGCACTGGAGCTGCCTTACTAACTGCTCTTGTTTGGGAGCTCTATGGTGGAGATGGTGCTGTGTCAACAGGAACTTGGTTACTATCGGCTGGGGTTGGGGTTAGATTGGGTGAAGCTGGTTCTTGTGCATGTACAACTGGGGTGCTATCTCCACCAAGAGGTAGCACTGTTTTATTTGAAGACCGTGTTTTTATTCCGCTAGATACTGGCATCACCCGCTCCAATTTAAATGGTTGATAAACAGGAAACATAGTTTAATGTACAGACATTGTATGTGAGACGGATGCAATAGATAGTGTGGAAAAAAGAGGGCATGAAATAGTTGACATGTATATTGTTTAACTAAAACGGATAGCATGACATAATTTCACATATATGATGTCTATCTAATCTGGATAGCATAGCATGACATAATTCAAAGAGATGATGAATAACTAAACAGGATCGCATGACATAATTCACCTACATGTTATCTAAGTAATCAGGATCGCATCATTTAATTCACATATGTGATTTATATGCTAAACAGAGGGCATTCGATATGATGTCTGAACTAAGAACATGGTGTTGAATATTGTGTATATGATGTCTAAACTATGCAATGCAAGACACCGTATGCATGATATTGTGTATATGATTTTTCCATCTCCCACCCAAATGGCTGATTCACGGGAAGAGTAGTTTAATGTACAAACATTATCGACAAATGGAAATGTAATGAAGAAAAGGATGGGCAAGATATCATTCAAATATATGATGCCTGGTTAAACAGGATGGCATTGCACATTTCACATATATTATGGCTGGCTAAAAGACATGAGACTTCATAATTCCCATATATGATATAGAAACTAAACAGGTGGCATTACAGAACATGTCTAAACTAAGGAGATGACATATATGATGTCAAAAGTAGGCACTGCAAGGCAACATATGCATGATATGACTAACAACATCATGCCAAGTTAGAGCAAACACCTTGGGGGTAAATAGGAGTGGTCAGCAGTGTCTGAATCCGCCTCAGAACAGATATCTTCCTCTGGATTACAATCTGGAGAGGGGTGGGGAGGGTTTGCCATTGAACCCACCATGGAGCGATGTCTGCATGACATTGTATTACCGCGCAAAACTCTTATCTTTTTCTCTACATGTTCAGCATGACTGTGTACAATATCTAACATGCATACGAAAAAATATGGTGAGATTATGTAAGGAGAGCATGCAGAAATTTAGAGTGATGGTAACAACCAGTGGATGGATCCCAAAATAATGATAGCAGGCTGATGTTTGCTTTAAATTAGTAAAAAGACAGATGATGATTGCTTTACTATTTGTTTCCCACCCAAGATGAACAACATAGGCATACCCTAGGTGAACCAGTTATTAGAGAGACATACTATTTATTGCTGCCTTGATATGTGCCCCACAACTAATTTAGAACTCAAGTTTGAACATTAATTTGGACGTGACTTGGGAGTCCAAGAGCAGAACAGGACGATAAAGTAGCAGGAAAGTTTAAGCAATGCATAACATAAGCAGAAACAAAAGAGTGCGACCTCTCTTGTGGACCCGTGTACTCCTCAGGTTCATCTGCTGAGTCGATGATGGTGATGTCATTGCGGTGGGTGCTGGCGGCAGGGAAGGAGATCTGAGGCGGCGAAAGACGGTCAGGATTCGTGATGTCGAGTTTGGTGGATGCTTCTGTCGATGGAGCAGCTCAGGTGAGGTGGGAGACGTCGCGGCAAGAGTAGGACAAACCACACAAAGTTCCCTTCGACACGTACCTGTAACTGAAGTAATTCTGTAAGGGCTCATTTGGCTTGCATGATTCTTAAAACGCAGGGATAGGAAAAACACCGGAATAGGATAGGAAAATGCACATGGTAAACAGAGCATTTGTAAACACATGATTTCTGTCAACTTGGGTGTTTGGTTTACAGGAATTGGAAGAGCAGAGGAATGCAATGAAACATGGCCAAAATAAAGAGAAACCATATGAAAACGTGTACAGTTAGAATGTTATTCTGGCACTAATGCACTTGGTCTTGTTTTCATGCATAGGATTTTGAAAAGTATGTCCAGGTGGATGTTTTGCTTCATTGCTTTCAACAAAATGCATGAATAATTGAATAGTAGAGTGCCATTGGAAAATTCCCTATTGCTATGTTTTCCCGTTGAACCAAAATAGCCCTAATGGATCGACGTGAATGTATAGTAATAAGTGATGCAACAAGTGTACAACCTCTTTGCCGTAGCCGTGTCGACCTCAGCATCATTGGGTTGGTCGCTGAAGCAGTTGAGGCAGAGGTGGCTGTCGGAGGTGTGGAGGAAGATCTGAGGAATCTGTAGACGGCGTCCAGGGCACTGCTCTGTTGTGATGGATCGTTCTGTCATTCGAGCAGCTCCTGTGAGCCGTAAGACGTCAAGGTTGAAGCAGCACAAGACAGTCATCGTCAATCTCAAGTGGGATTCTAATAGCATCTCCAATGGATGATGTAAAATGGATGTAAAATTAACATCACCAAAAACCACCTGACTACAACAGATGAGGTAAAAACTGTTGACTCTCAACTTAACTGTCGAAACTAAAATTTACTGTGGAATCTGAATGCTACTGTCGAAACTGAACGTGTTGGTAGCAGAGAGGCACTTGACATGTAGTTTAGGTAGGGCCTGCAGTTCATCTTCAACCTGCACCCCCCTGAGCCGCCTGCCACCACCGGCTGAACCGCCGGCCCCAGCGTCGCCTCGCCGCCCCAAAACAACTCGCCACCGCCGCCCCGGCCAGCCCTCTAGGCCCCCCTCCCCCACCCTGAACCCTAAGATAGATAGTGGGGTACCTCTCTGGCGAGCCCCCGTCCCCGCTGCGGGTGGTTCTTCCTTAACTCCGGCGAGCCCCCCAACCCCTGAAAATCGACTGACCCAAAAGTTGATTCAGTCGACTGAAGGGTGGCTTAATCGGACCAGAGCAGCAGCACGAGCGAGGGGGAGAGTAGCAGCAGTAGCAGCTGGGCGAGCGAGCGATCGAGCGAGAGCCGAAGCAGTAGCAGCAGTGCGAGCGAGTGAGCGAGAGCCGGAGCAGCAGCAGCAGATCCGGCTGGTATGGACGCCGCCGCTGAAGGGGCCTTGCACTGGGGGAGAGCCGCCATGGAGATGTCGCCCGCGGCACCGGCTTCAAGGTTGCCGCTCCATGGGGGTGCGGGATGGAGCACCATCGGCGCCGGGAGGTCGAGTTTAGGAGAAGGTGCGATGCGATGAGTGTATAACATCTTTGGTGGCGTCGAGTAGGCCTCGGCTTCGTCCGAGGAGTCGGTGAGGATGCTGCGGTTTCGGTGGAGCAGGTTAAGGCGGCGCTGTGGGGATGGGGCAGCCACGATAGACGAGGCGATCGTCGGAGCAGCTCCTTGGAGGTGGAGGACGGGGCGGCTGAACCAGCGGGACGGCGAGATGGACGACGGATCCTCATCCGGGCCGGTGGACGAGGGACATCGAGCTGTTGCTGTGGACGACGTCATCGGGGAAGAGGCTCCGGCTGGGCAGCGGTGACGTGGCGGACGGAGGAGGGTGGGGTTTCACGGCTGGAGCGGAGAGGTTATGGCGGCCTGGGATTTCGAATGGCGAAAAGGGGGCGATGGGAGGGGGTGAAGCATGACGTAAGGACGCGCTTGTCCAAAATGTAGGGTGTGTTACAAAAGTACCCCCCCCACCGATTTGAACTAGCGGCCCTTTCGGCTCAGGGTTAGAAGGGGGATTTCGCATGTCGGGATTTGGCAGCTGGAGGGAGTTTTCGCGCGCGTTGTAGTTTCGGGATAGCAAGGCGCGGGTTGTGAAGGCGCCAGTTTTGGGAGCACGATATCTGAATTTTCGGGATATAACAAGACGCGAGTTGAATTTTAGGGACAAGCCTAACATGTAGTAATATTGTACTTGTACGTACCAAATCAATTCGCACTTCCCTCAACCAAAAAGAAAACGAAAAAAATAAAACTATTCACACCACACAAAGAGAGAGTCTTGCCCCGTTTTACTATACAAATGCTATTCAAAGCTACTCCCTCCTTCCATCTATATAGGGCATAATGCGTTTTTCGATGCTAACTTTGACAAAATATTAGAGCAATGATATATGACATGCAACTTACACAAAGCACACTATAAACTTCATCGGTGAAAGGTTCTTTCAATGATATAATTTTCACATTGTGCATGTCATGTACTATTAATCTTGTCAATAGTCAAAGGCGGTCTTTAAAATCTCATTACGCCCTATATAGATTGAAGGAGGGAGTACGAATCCATGTTATGTCCAATTAAATTTTTTCGCTTGCTGTATAATGCATGTAACCTACTCATACCAACATTTTAGTGCATTCCAAATGTCTATACTACCGCTGCAATTCGAACTAAATTTGAATTCATTTCTCTATTTCAATAAGAATCTACAATCATGATTGTTGCCAACTTCAACCATCATTCGTGTATTACCTTAATAACACACCACATGATTACTATAGAGATAGATGTGAACTATGTGTACTACATGAAATCGAATTCTATTTTTTGAATACACTTGATGTTGATTCCAAATGATAGTACATTTGATGTACTAACTATATATTCATAATCTAAACCATGTTCCATACGTACACCGTGTTTATCACACAAAGTATAGTGCCCCGCCCCCTACATTATGACAAGTATTTAGACCTGAGTTGCAAAGCCACACATTAGCCCAAATTATAATCAATGTTCTACATTATGAGATCTTCTTCAAGTATCCGTATCCACTTTTTTATAATGAATTATGATCTTTGTTCGTCTTTTACACCTTCATGATCCTCTTCTATTTGTAGCTAGCTAGCGCTAACTTTCTATCATGCATGCACACGCATGCCCCCCTCACACACCCTTAGCGTCCCCTCCATCGCGCACGTTCATTATTTCTCTTTAGGTCGTCCACCAGCGGTGTGTGTAGGCCCCCAGCTCCTTCTTTCTGGCACACACCGGTCGATATACCTCTCTAGCCAAGTGTGCCTACAACAAACACATATATACTTCCCCTCTTCTCTTCTCACCGTCCATGCCCCCATATGTCCAATACGATTCCACGCAGGTGCACACTCCCGCCCCTCTTTTCATTAATCACATGCTCGCACACTCCTCCCCCCTCGACATGGTAGGCCTCTTGCACCACCTCCTAGCCACACCCTCTCCCCTTGTCTGCCTCTCCGGACCTTATTTGCTTCTAACACATGCAGGCGTGTATATGAACTGATCTCCCTACATATAGCCAGGTCGACTATAATTCGTTTTCACCAAGCACCGATACACTTACCTCGCTAGTTATGTCTCTCCTTTTCTCGGACACACGACGGTTGATCTTCCTATGTAGTTACGCATGCTTACCACAACCATATCTTCCCCCCTCATCATCCTTGAATACCTCCCGACCCGTCTCTCACACGCACGTGCATAGACAGACAGACATCCCCCGCCCTCTCTTATTGATATTGCACTCATACCCTCGTTTGTCTAGGAGGCCTCTCCCACCATTTGTGAGACGCCACTCCACCACCAACCCTCCGACACTCTACCTTTGCCTTTTTCCCAACCTTATTCCTCTGCTACACATATCCATGGATGTCGATCGATCTCCCTCAATACATAGCTAGGTCTCTCTCCTTCCCCACACATATACTAGTCGACCGGTCTCTACCCCCCCCCCACACACACACACCGACAGTCGAACGTTGTAGGTAGGTATCCATGCCACGGAGAAGAACTGCACCTCTGCCCTCTCAAATTCCAGTAGGCCAGCCGCCCTGTATCTTTGACGTGGGCAAACACAAATTCGATGGCACTCTTTATCGATCGCGCAGCCACACACTTCATCCCTGTTTTCAATTCTATCGATATCTCACGTCCATGACTCCGTTTCACACACATTGCATATGTTATGTTTTTCTGATTGAGATATCATCAACACATTGCCTCTATTTCTCACAAACCATCTCTCTCACACCCACCCACGTACGTACCTGCACCTAAAGAAGAAGTGCACGCAGGACGCACGTACTCACGTCTCGTTCCCGGCCACACCCGCGCGGGTACACGGTGGAGTTCGTTTCTGTACGAAAAGGCAGCCCATGTGACAATTTGACCAGTGTAGCGGTTGTTTACTCGAAGGAGGGTCGGGTACCACGCCTATAATATAAAACGATTGCCGTGGGGAAAATGGAAAAATGGGTTTGTCTCTCGTCACACCATCTCACACAAGGCCGCCATGGCCTCTCTCTCTCAGCGTTGGTCAGTGATCCGGCCGCATCCCGTCCGCCGGCGGAAAGGGAGGATGTGCATCGTCTCTCCGTTCGACGGTGTTGAGGCAGCTCATCCCGATTTGCGGTACCCGCCGTTCTCTCTGACCAAGCTCCGGCGCGGTAGGGCCTTTACCACTTGCTCGCTGCCGCCGTATGGGCAGATCCCGGCCGCCGGCGCCCTCCTAGTAACATCCCGACGACCCTCAGGTACAGCTTCCTCCGGCCTTGCTCCACTGCCCATCTTCCCATGTTGCTGCATGTGGATCTTCTTTAGTTGTTTGCTTAACTCGTATCTCGGCCGGTGTACATTCCATCTTGCAATCTCGTCCTCAAACCATTTTTGATAAACCACCATGTGCTATCTTTCCCTTTTTACATGGAACATGCTTCTTTTTTGTCGGCGTATGTGTCTTCAACTCGTGTTATTGGGCAGTAATTATTTCCTTTCGACCTCCTTTTGCAAACAGGGCTATCCATTTTCACCTCGTTGCTATTGCGATCTTTTGGTGAACTGCACAAATCACTTTTCTGAAGAGTGTTTTGTGCAGCTCTGCCAACATGTCACACGGGCAACGTTTTTACATTTCTGTGGGACTGCGGAAAGGGAGATTGGTTTTGCTATCCTCCTCATCCAACTCCGTGCCTAATCTTCTCTAACAAGAAGTTAGTCCTAAAGAGAGATCGTAGAGGTGATCGGCTTCTATTTATATGTGTTATGTTTCATCATCTAGTTCCATTATTATTGTAACCGCACTGACTGGATATCTTTGCAAACAGGGACGGTCCGCCTGATTTTAGTGGAGCTGCACAAAATGATCGGGTTGTGGTGTCCTTCATACACCTCTTTTTTGGCTACAGAGCTGGGTGAAACTAGCTGCCAAGCAATGAACACTGTGCCAAGGAAATGGAGCCATGCCTATGAACATCATCGATCAATTATATTTTTTTCTTTATTTGTACACCTTCTCACAACTTTGTCTTCAGTTGTGATGTGAATATTGGCGTTGATCTGCGAACCATTGAGATGCATTAGCCATGGTAGTTTCATTTGTATTTGATGGAATGTTGTAACGAGATAATCTCGAGGCAAGAAACATGAATCCTAAGTTGAAACCTTTTTTTTCCTGCGGGAACCAGAGTTGAAACCTTCATAGCATCACAGTACAATTTCATCAAAATTATGCGTACATATAAACAAATCCTGAAAGACTGATAGCAATGCCAGAAACAATTCAACTTCGTTTCGCCGACATGCTGCACATCCTTCATCCGGCTCCACCTGCCATGCAGCAATATTGAGTGCACAACACAACTTCAGGGAAAGATTCACCCCGGTCGTTGCGCCGCAGTAGTAATGACTAGTGAGCAGTCAAACCACATAGCCCCACCTTCGCCACAGTAAGTTGCTCGGACGAAGCAACCATCATTTCTCTGTTCCTTGAATCCGCTGGTAGTCCCATATTCCCATAGTAATAAGTTGCTCGGGCGAATCAACCATCACTATATCCGCTCACGTGTGATGACCACACGAGCTATCCATTCAGATTGCATGTTAAAAAAATAAAGGTCGATAACTAATGCGGCAAACTTTCAAAAAAACACTAATGCGGCACCTCGGGCCAACGTGGCGAGATCACATTTTGCACGAGAAATTACACACCTTGTTTCGTTGACATGTGGTCCCGTTCCAACATATCAGTGAGACGACGGCGAGTTGTAGGAGTATTTCCGAACCAACGTGTAGGCCGGGGCGCCCCTTCGTGAATCGTGGCAAACTGGCAACCGTCCACTGACTCTTCGCCTTTCCCTCTCGATTTGGAACTGCTGTCGCATGCTCTTCCTCTCCCTCCTCCATTTTCCTTCAGCCCTTCACCCTTTCTTCTGCCATTGTTCGATCATCTTCTCCATGGAGGGAACAGGACGGAAACGACCCCGTTATTCTTGCCCCGATCTGAAAGATGACGTGGTGGAGGAACTCATTGATCGGTACGACGTCATCACCTTGGCTAGCATGGCAGGTTCATTCAAGCCCATTCTCGACTCAACTAATAACATCATTACAAGGAACCCAAGAGTCAAGGAGCGCTTTGATCTCCCCTATCCTCTTCGCCGTGACCCTGATGACTGGCGCCATCACGACGGAGGCCTCGCCCTGTGCAAGTTGATGCCGCTTGATAATGATACATATGATGTTAAGATGCCATCGCTTGAGGGCAAGGCTTGGGCAGGCGCAAATGGAAATTGGGTTGTTTACATTGGGTCCAACTGCGAGTGGGAACTTGTGAATGTGTACACTCGTGACCGGGTTCCACTTCTAAAAGTCTCAGCAGACTGCCCAGAGGTTGAGCACACCGGTATTGTATGCACGTTCAAATACAATCATGGTGACTGTCTTCTACAGAAGATAGCAATTTCTCGAGTTCCCAACCGCTCTTGGAATTACAACAACAATGAACTTGTTGCTATCTTCGACAAGCTTGTTGCCGTCCTTGCTGGTTTGACTCGATGGACATTGCTGGCTCCTCGATACTAGTACTATATAGTAAGTAGTAGGAGTAGTAGGGTGGCATGGGCCAGAACAAGCATTCACGTCCAGGAGTACGGCACACGCCACCAGCACGACTTCCATCTGACACCATATTTCTTGGAGTCCGTGCTAGAGCAAGCTCTTCAACCTCATCGTTTCTCTAACTCAGCCATCGCGGGGCGGGCGAGGTCGGGGTTTGCCGATAGTCGGTTTCCTCATCTGCGGTCCCACTTGTAAGGCCAACTCCAACGCTCTATCAATATATGGATGTACTCTGCTTTCCAATACAAAAACTTGCATCCATTCTACTCCCTCCGTTGCACAATACATGCCTTCTATTTGTCAAAATATATATGTATCTAGACATGTTTTAGTATATAGGTACATCCATTTTTGGACAAATGGAAGTCAAGTATTTTGGAACGGAGGGAGTACACAATAAAAATTTTAAGTTAGCACAACTAGTCTAATCCGAGAGCACAACCGAAGATTTGGTCGGGTTCTTCCTCCTTTTGCCGACACGTGGGACATCCAGCATCCAGGTCGTGTCATGAAAGAAAATAGAGTGGTAGTTGAAGCCACGAGATGTGCATCTTGGGTTAAACTGTAAATAGAATCTTACTACTCTTGAGTAACTCCAAAAGCGGCCACCTAAGATCTTTATTGGATTTGTTTTTCATCGCCAGCACGTCTAGGTGAAAGATGTGCGGGTTCAGTGGGTCCTCTTGCGTTTTCACTGACATGTGGGGCCGCATGTGAGCAAACAGATGATGGGCTCCGCGCGTCCGCTGGCTGGCTAAGAAGAGAGATAGAGGAGGGCTGAGCACGAACTGCAGGAAATTTGTTCTACGTAACTAGCACCTTGATATTCGCGTGTGGTTGTTTCTAGAATAAAAAAGGAGGTACCCCTACTTATGTTACTCCCACTACGCCTAGCCTAAGGTTAGTAGGTGACCTTGCGCTTGGCTCTTCGCATCTTCCGGAAGTCGATGGTTCTACAGTAGTGCTTCTGCCAATCTGACACCAAATGAACTGCTGTACGTCCACCGCTTGTAAGCAAAAGTTTCACCTCGTGCTGCGAGCCACCGCGCACGCGTTGGCGAGGGAGAAGGCGTAATCAAGCTTCTCGTCGTTTTGCGAGTTGACGGGACACATCAAAGTTATTTACTAGTAGTACGTACTCTCTCCAAAAAAAGGCTGACCATGTCATTGCTACCATCCCGTGCTCCATCGTTGAGTACGTGCACTATTCACGTGCCATCGAGGAGAAAAAATATTGCGTAGGTGCCATCGAAGTGCACGACTCACTTACGAAAAAGGGTTTCCCCCCGCTTTACCCCCTGCACGACTCACTTACGCACTACTTATCTGATTATGTCCGTTTTCTTGCATGACACGTGCACCTTGATGCTAGATGTCTCGCGTGTTGGGAAAAGGATGAACAAAGCTCACGTAAAAGAAAAGAGTTGAAGAGCATAGATTCCCGACGACCGAGGAGGAGCAAGGAACCTCGCGGTATACACAATACACATAGCTTATGTATATTTGTTCGGGTATTTGTGAACCAGCTGCTGCGCGGACATATACATATTTAAATACCCACACACCCATGCTAGCTAGCTCTATGTGCTCTTACAATGGGATCAATGAAATACTTGTTTGGTTATTCGTGTACCGGCTGCCATGCGTACGTGCGTGCTTGTGTGCTGCTAAACGTGCTCGGCTTATATTTACAATAAGTTGTAGACATCCTGAAATAAATTTTTTTGCACAGGATGTTGATTTTATGGATCAGACCGATCCATTTGTTTGTGACTGCAAAAAAGAGTGGTTGGGTTAGATGTTACTGTCATGTTCAATCTGGGTTTTGTCTAAAAATTTGATGAACAATTAATCCTTGGGCTTTTTGTACTATTTGTATGCTTGACTTGCATGTTGTTGCCCTCGTACTCCCCTCTACCTGCCACTACACTGCCGCATCTTCCATGGCTGCTGTTCATTCCCGTCCGAGGCCTTGCCATCGTTCTCCGCCTTGGTTAGCTCGCTGTGCCCGCCGCCGTCTGGCGTTGTCAACATGGTCAACAACTAAGAAGAATCAGGAGATGACTGTACGTTGAGAGGCTCACAGTAGGGACCCACCAGGGTCATTGCATTTCGCAAGCAGGTGCCTCGTTATTACAAGCCAAAAAAAATACTTCCTCCTAATTGTTTGACAACTAGGTTCCATGCCATTGTCAATGTAGTCAATAAATGAGAAAATTACACAACGAGCGGATAACACCAGGGACCCAGCAGCTCGCCCAGTTGTTTTTCGGTTTCAGAGATGGAGCTCAACTGCGCGCTGTGCGGGGGCTGTGGCCCGTCTAGCCCACGCTTACGCTTTTATTAAGCACATGAAGAGCCCAGCTGATATATTTTTTCTTTCTGAAATTGGCTAGCCCAGTTCTTTGTTTTGGAGAATACCAAAACCGAGACCTACTTGCTTTTCTCAGCCCTGCTGGGCTGCAAATCTTTCAAGACGAGGAGGGATAAGAAATGGACTTCCCCAGAAAACGGGCTATAAGTTGTAAGAAATGGGCTGTAAATTTTTAAACCAAAGCCAACCGGCAATTGCATTAAAATATAATTTTTTCAGGATTTGTCTACTCTCTACTCTTATAAAAACCAAAGCCAACTGGCAATTACATTAAAATATCATCTTTTCTCCCACAAGATAAACTACTCATACAAATGCATCTTCATGTTCCGTGCAACGAACGGGCATCTTGCTAGTTAGATTCTAAATTTCATTCATTTTTTTTGCGGAGAATTCTTTTTTGAATTTTATTTTGATATAATTTTTTGAAAACTATTTTTAACGTGACTTGAAATTTCGTGATTAAAAGAGTTCGGACCCCACCGAAATATGCAAAATTTCGTTGAATTTTTTAGCAGTGCCCAGAGTATATGGTCTGTAATGCTAATAAAAAGAATATGGGCTTCAAATATCCTTAAGAATTAGCAAATGGGCTATAAATTATTGAAAATAATGGCTAATGAATTGTATGCTGCTTTCCACAGATTTGGAGGCTGACTTCTGGGCCTACTAGGTTGACGATGACGCTGTCCTAAAATTTTTTTGACGCGTACGCAAGGCTTTGTCAACTTAGTCAACACACAGCAGTGACTGTTGGATGTCCATCCAACGGCCACCGTGCTTCTTCAATCTCTGATCTTCCTGCTCCAGCCGCCCAAACCAGCGCCGGCGGGACTGCCTGCTCCCTCCTCCCGTGGCTGGCTGTCCTGCCGCCAGGCCATCCCTCTAACCACCTACACATCCTGTTATTTTCCGGCGACGTCAGCCTCACCCCGCAGCCGACCAGTCAGCGCTCGTTCTCCCCTCAGCGTGGGCATTCGCTGTGGTGGCTTCGCCGGCTCCGGGTGGTTCTCTTCCTGGGCCTCGCCCTTGTCCACCACGTTTGTGCTCTCGGCGCGGCGAGGTCAACATGGTCAACAAACAACAACCATCGGAAGAGGCTGACAGTAGGGGCCTGAAAGTGCAACTATCGCTAGGTGGTTTTCGTAATTCATAACAACATATAGCTCATCGAGCTAGTGCTATTCCAAGATGAACATTTCAGGAAAGCTCAATGAATGGCATGGCATGGATGATGAAAGTGGATCCCTAAAAATGCTAATGACAAAGGATTGGCCCAAGCTCAAAGGCTCAAGACTCTTCATTTTATATTTTAGTGATCCAAGATCACATTGAGTCTATAGGAAAAGCCAATACTATCAAGGAGGGATGAGGTGTTGCTTAATGAGCCTCTTGCTTCATGTGCTTTGTGATATGCTCCAAAACCCTCAGCTACTTTCCCACATCCACAAATGACCTAAACCCATAGCCAAAATCGGTCACACCAATTCTTCCTATCCGGCGCCACCGATTCCAAAAGTCATAGCCACTGCCACAAACCCTAGGCAAATCGGTTCTACCGATAGGGATCTCGGTCTCACCGAGATGGGATTGTAATCTCTCTGTTTCCTTTTTGTAACTTTTCGGTCTCACCGAAAGAGCGGATCGGTCCCACCGAGATTGCAATGTAAACTCTCTGTTTCCCTTTCGTAACGTTTCGGTCTCACCGAAAGAGCGAATCTGTCCCACCGAGTTTACCTGACCAACTCTCTGGTTAGCTAATTACCAAAATCGGTCTCTCTTAGTTTGTGTAATCGGTCTCACCGAGATTACGTTATGCCCTAACCCTAACCATATCGGTCCTACCGAGATGCAAGTCAGTCCCACCGAAAACCCTAACGGTCACTAGGTTTACTAAATCGGTCCGACCGAGTCTGTTGAATCGGTCCCACCGAGTTTTGTAAATTGTGTGTAACGGTTAGATTTTGTGTGGAGGCTATATATACCCCTCCACCTCCTCTTCATTCGTTGAGAGAGCTATCAGAACAAACCTACACTTCCAACTTACCATTTCTCAGAGAGAACTACCTACTCATGTGTTGAGGCCAAGATATTCCATTCCTACCATACGAATCTTGATCTCTAGCCTTCCCAAGTTGCTTTCCACTCAAATCCTCTTTCCACCAGCTCCAAATCCTATGAGAGAGTTGATTGTTGGGGATACTATCATTTGAAGCACAAGAGCAAGGAGTTCATCATCAACGCACCATTTGTTACTTCTTGGAGAGTGGTGTCTCCTAGATTGGCTAGGTGTCACTTGGGAGCCTCCGACAAGATTGTGGAGTTGAACCAAGGAGTTTGTAAGGGCAAGGAGATCGCCTACTTCGTGAAGATCTACCGCTAGTGAGGCAAGTCCTTCGTGGGCGACGGCCATGGTGGGATAGACAAGGTTGCTTCTTCGTGGACCCTTCATGGGTGGAGCCCTCCGTGGACTCGCGCAACCGTTACCCTTCGTGGGTTGAAGTCTCCATCAACGTGGAGGTACGATAGCACCACCCATCGGAACCATGCCAAAAACATCCGTGTCTCCAATTGCGTTTGAATCCTCCAAACTCTTCCCTTTACTTTCTTGGAAGTTGCATGCTTTAATTTCCGCTGCTCATATACTCTTTGCATGCTTGCTTGAATTGTGTGATGATTGCTTGACTTGTCCTAAGATAGCTAAAATCTGCAAAACTCTAAAATTGGGAAAACTTTAAGTTTTTAATTGGTCAAGTAGTCTAATCACCCCCCCTCTAGATATACTTCAAGGTCCTACAAGTGGTATCAGAGCTTGGTCTCGATTTGCTTTGATTTCCATAGCTTTTGGTGGTCATAGCCTTGGTTTCACAACCTAGGAGAGTATGGCGTCTAGCGAGGGAAATTATCACCGTAGAGGTCCTTACTTTGATGGTACTAATTTTGCTAGTTGGAAGCATAAGATGAAAATGCATATTCTCGGACATAACCCCGCCGTTTGGGCAATTATTTGTATTGGCTTGCAAGGTGAATTCTTTGATGGGAGAGAGCCGAACCGTGAAGCTAATGCGGAAGAATTGAAGATGCTGCAATACAATGCTCAAGCTTGTGATATCATCTTCAACGGATTGTGCCCCGAAGAATTCAACAAAATCAGCCGTCTTGAGAATGCAAAGGAAATATGGGATACTTTGATTGATATTCATGAAGGTACCGAATCCGTCAAGGAATCCAAATTGGATGTGCTCCAAAGTCAGGTTGACAAGTTCAAAATGAAGGATGGTGAAGGTGTCGCTGAAATGTACTCTAGGCTTGCACTTATCACAAATGAGATTGCCGGCTTAGGGAGTGAAGAGATGATTGACAGATTCATCATCAAGAAGATCCTAAGAGCATTGGATGGAAAGTATGATACCGTGTGCACATTGATTCAAATGATGCCAAACTACAAAGATCTCAAGCCAACGGAAGTCATTGGAAGAATTGTTGCTCATGAGATGTCACTCAAGGATAAGGAGGAACTTCACAACAAGTCAAGTGGTGCTTACAAAGCCTCAAGTGAAGCCCCCACATCATCAAGTGAGAAACAAACCTTCAATGAAGAATTGACCTTAATGGTGAAGAACTTCAACAAATTCTACAAGAGTAGAAGCAAAGAAAGAAGCTCCAAGTCAAGGTCTTACAATGACAAAAGATCTTCTAGTCGAGAGTGAAATTGCTACAATTGTGGGAGACCCGGACACTATTCCAATGAGTGTACGGCACCCTACAAAAGAAGAGAAGACTCTCCAAAAAGAAGAAGTAGAAGAGATGAATAACCACCAAGAGAGAGGAGGAGTAGAGATGATCGTTATGAATGAAGACCCTCACGGAGAAGCAAGGATTCGGAAAGGAAGGACAAGTCATCAAAGAGCTACACAAAACGAAGACATCAAGCTCATGTTGGTGAATCGGTATCCGGCTCCGACTCCGACAATCACTCCGAGAGAAGCTATCACTCCGACTCCGAATATACTCAAGATGAAGGTGTTGCCGGTCTAGCACTTGTGTCAACCGACTCATACGACATATTTGAGTCACCAAATGAAGGAATTGTAAGATTCTTTATGGCCAAAGGTCCAAAGGTAACACATCCTGAGTATGTTGATTTCAATAGTGATGAAGATGACTTGCTTGTGGATGATGATTTACTTTTTGACAACTCTAGTGATGAATACTATGATGAAACGTCAATTAATCATGCTAATCAAGATAAAACGAATGACAATGATAAGGAGAAGATTGAGCTTCTAACTAAAGAACTAAACACTCTTAAGTTAGCTCATGAAACTATTTTCGAAGATCATCGAGAAATTTTAAGGGCTCATGAGAAGTTATGCTTTGAAAAGCTCAATCTTGAGCAAGAGCATGAGTTCTTAAAAGCAATCAATGATGATCTCCGTAAGAAAAGTTCTTCTTACATTGCCAAGCGTTTAATCTTATCTACTTACATGCCTCAAGTCAAGTCTAGTAACAAGAACAAGAAAGATTCTTCCTCTAGTAGTAACAATAATAATGTCAAATCCAATATTGTTGCTTCTAGTAGTTCTATTAATTCCACTAATGATTATCTTAGCCAAGTTACACTTGAGCAAGAAAATAGCTTGTTGAAGGGAATTATAGAGAAAGGTGTTTACAAGAGCCTTGCCGGGAGTAAAAAATTCGAGGAAATTGTACGCAAGCAAGGAAGACACCGGAAGAATCAAGGTGTTGGTTTTGAACGAAAGTTCAATGCCAATGGAGTTGAGTGGGAAGAAGATCAATACCCCAAGACGAAGTTTGTTCCTCAACAAGAGAAGTATGATCCTACTTCCTTCAAGGGAACACAAGCACAAGATGATCTTCCACCACAAGACCACAAGAACAAAGGCAAGGACAAGCTTCAAGAAGAAATTGATGCATTTGAAGAAGCACCTAAGGTCTCGGTCAAGTGGATTCCCAAGACTACGTCAAGTTCTACTTCACAAGTACAACTACAACTCCAAGGATTCCCATCAAGATGATGTGGATCCCGAAGAAGAAGAACTAGAGAGTTCTTGAGGGTGACTTCACCAACATTCGTCACTCATATCTTTATGGCAAGGACAAGTGCAATCAACTTCCACATCTTGCACTAGTTCAAGGAGTCACAAACCTTCATGTTGGTAAGGCAAGGGAAAAGGTAACCTAATGGTTTCATGGACATCATCTTGTGTGTGCATCACTCTATGTCTATGGATATTCTTGTTTGTACCTTGTGGGACTAACCCATGTAGGCAAGTTGAAAGTGCAACTCACTCCAAAGGATTGCTCCAAATGATCTACTTCAACTTTGAGCATCCATATCTTCAACACCTACATGAAGTCATCATCGACAAAACCCAAGGTTAGTTCATCCCTCTAAAGGGGGCATCTCACATCTAGGGGGAGCTTAACTCTAAGAATTGAGTCAAAGCAACTCTAATGATGTGAACACACAAATGCTTTATGTAAAAGTGGTAACCCCACTTGAGCTTAAACTATGAGTATGACCTATGATCAAGTGTTTATCATTTGACTCCTAAGTCAATATACTCATATATAGATGACCTAGTCATCGCCAATTGTTTGATAGATGCTAGAATTGGTTGTGCATGCTTTGCCACATATTTCATTTGCCATCTTATTGTGTGAGCATGTTGGTTGCATACTTTACTCATTCGAGGACATCCACTTGTTGTTTTGATTGATTGGCTTCTTTTTCTTTGGCCAAGTGGATGGACAAGAATGCCTAAGAACCTTCTCTAGCTATCTATGCTTTTCTCGTCTCAAACTCTATTCATGCTACATCACAAAATTTGATCAAGTCAGATTCGAACCACTCTGTGTGAGGAGCACTCGGGGTCCCCGATTCGTCATAGACTTAAACTTCCAAAACCTCTTTGTGATTCTCGGTCTGATCGATTCCTCCATTTCGGTCCTACCGAGATCCTTAAGTTGATCTGAGTTTTCAATCTCGGTGCAACCGATTCGAACTTTTCGGTCCCACCGAGTTGCTGTAACTGAACACAGTTATGCATCTCGGTGCCACCGAGTTGTTCCACTCGGTCACACCGACAGGGTCGGGCTATATATAGTCACGGGCAAAAATTTGGAAATTTCTCTGAACCTCTTCGCCCGCGCAATAGCTCGCTCTGCCTCCATGGTCTCCAGATCGTCTCCTTGTCGCCAGCCGCCTCCTGTCGCTGGTTTCTGCCGCCGTCAATGGAATTCAACCCCGCCGTTGCCGCCGTAGCAAGTCTCTGCCGAACTAGGGTATGGACTCGATCACTGTGCTTTCCTCATCTGATTCTCAGCACATTGTGTTCTTATTGATTCTTGCCACGATTGAAACACTCCTATCCAGTCAATGCAATCCTTAGATTAGTTTTGATTCAAAAATTTAGGGTTAGGTTTCCGCCGAAACCATCTCGGACCCACCGAGTTCAAAAACTCGGTCCCACCGATTTGGCTTATGCCATTGCACAAGTGACTCTCGGTCTGACCGAGAATTACTAATCGGTGCGACCGATTTTAGGATTCTGTGAAACCCTAGCAGTCTCGGTGCCACCGAACTGTGACTCGGTCCAACCGAGTTCATCAGTTTAGGTTCCAAAAACAGCTTCGGTATCACCGAGTTTGAAAATCGGTTGATCCGAAATGCTTTCTGTGGAGAACTAAAACTGAATTTTTGAATCATTCTTTTGAAAAATCTCTGCATTTTGTGATGCTCATCCACTCTATCTCATCTATAACTCTTCACAGGGTCAGCAGTCAGTATTTGCAGCATGTCAGACCAGAGTGACAGTCAGAACAGGTCAGAGGAACAGGTGAACATGAGTGAGGGCACTAGTCCCTCCAGCACTTCAGATGAAGGCAGCAGGAGCACCCCAAGCAATTTGCCTAAGGCTGCTACCAAGTAAAGGAGAAAGAAAACCTCGGATTCTGAAGATGAGGATTATAGGGCAGAAGAGGATGAGGCAACCTCCAAGAAGGGTGTGCTCAAGAAGGAATATGGCTCAACAAAGGATATAAAGCCAGGCATGAAGATTAAAAGGCCATCAGGCAGACAACCAATGTCCAAGGCCAGAGCATCAACTCAACTGCCTGAAAGTCCTGATCCCAAAGAGCCAGCTGCTAAAGGCAAGAAGAGGAAGGAAAGGGTCAAGAAGACCATGCTAGAGTTATTGGGCAACCTTCCATGATGGAAGAGGAAGAGATTGTTGCACCAGCACCCAAGGCACCAAAGCTTATGGGTGATGCTATAAGATCAGGGGCTGCCACATCTAAGCCCAAGGAAACACCCAAAGCTGCCCCCAAGGCTAAGTCTGCACCAAAGAGGAATACCAGGAGTATTCCAGCTGCTGAGAAGAACAAGGCCCCAGTGCCTGAGGTTGCTGATGAAGAAGATGAAGAAGGACAAGTTCTCAGGAAGCTCAAGCCCAAGATACAAGACCACAATGATGCCCATCCTGTGGCTGAG
This sequence comes from Triticum aestivum, assembly GCF_018294505.1. NCBI lineage: Eukaryota > Viridiplantae > Streptophyta > Magnoliopsida > Poales > Poaceae > Triticum > Triticum aestivum. Next base: position 2,750,323 of record NC_057798.1, read on the forward strand.
GACATGAAGATCAGAAGAGACAATGGGTTGAGGCTATGGAGGATGACAGATCCATATGCCACAAGGAGAAGAACTGCTGTTGATTACAGGTTCCACACTAGGGAACATTAGGACTTTTATGAGACAATCTTATTGGACAAGAAGCCCATAGTGTGTGATATGAGGTGGGTCGACTGGACCTACATGAAGGAAAATGAAGAGCACTATCCTGGAGTGCAAAACAGTTTTGTTGCTTTGGAGTTGCAGACTTCGTTGGGCAAAAGCTCACCAACTGGAACGATGAACTTATCATGCAGTTCTACTCCACAGCACACTTTTATCAAGATGGCAGGATAGTGTGGATGTCTGAAGGTACAAGGTACCAATCAACTGTTGAGGAGTGGGCAAAGCTGATAAATGCCCCAGAGGAGAATGAAGATGACTTGGATGTATATGCCAAGAAGAAAATGGACCATAATTCCATGGCACACACGTACAAGGAGATCCCAGACACAGCCCTTGAGTCATTCAAGTTTGGATCAGTCCACTACCTTCTGTCAGGGCTGCCAACTATCAACTGCATCTTAAGGCATACTCTATTGCCTAAGTCTGGTGACCACAACATGATTAGAGGGCACGCAATCAACATGTTGCATTTGTTTGATGTGCCACAGAAATTCAAAGTCATGAGCCTTATGGTTGATACCATTAAGAGGACTGCAGCAGACCAGAAGAGAAGCTGTGGATATGCCCCTCAGATTCAGGAATTGATCAACTCAAAGATGGGAACTGGCAAATATATATTGGATAGGGAACACTTTCCACTCTATCCAGACTTTGAAGACGAGGTTGTCATGAATGAGAATGATCCATCGTCAGTTCAAGCACAAGAGAAGAAGAAGAAGGCAAGGAAAGAGAAGGCTGCCAGGATGCCAACTCATGAGGAGGCATCTGAGTATTTCTTGAAGAACAAGCAGGAGCAGCTTGGTTACTTGATAGCATCATCACTGAGGATTGAGAAGGGGTTTGCCACCTTAACTCAGAATAAGGAGAGCCTGGAAAGAATCATGGAACAAAAATTCTATGATCTAGATGTCAAAGTAACTGAGATTCAGTCAGTTGTGGAGCAACTGCAGGATGACATGCAGGAGAGGAAGGGCAAGACAACCACAAATGTCTTTGCCAGAGTGCCTAGAGCTCAGTGGTCAGCTACTGTGCCAGTGCCAGACACTTGAGCAACATCTTCAGCACCAGCTACTGCCACTTCAGCTCTAGTGCAACCAGCTTCAGCATCAACTCCAGCACCCTCTACATCAACTGAAGCCTTCGTCCTTGGAGTTATCCGGACACCACCAACTGAAGATCAAGCCTAAGAGTCGATCTAGCACTATGCATTTTCTATGAACCTTTTGGTAACTTGTTGCCAAAGGGGGAGAAAAATGTATAGATCATAGGCTTCGAGAGAGAGAGTGTGTTGCTTTTGTTCTCTCTTGCTTTGTTGGTTTAAACTTGTTTGCTTTTTGATTGGTTGAGATACTATGCTTGTGAGACATTGATGATCATGTGTTTGATCATAAGCTACACTTATGCATGTTTGATGATTTTATCTTATGTATCTTATGTGATCATTCACTTTGCTTGGTGATGAGTGCATGTATTCAATACTTATCATTTTGAGCGCTCCACCAAGATGTATGTGACATGGAAGAGTAACCCATGAGCCTAATTCCTAGTGCATTTGCAGTCCAAAGCAAATTTTAAACTATGCACAAATTTAGGGGGAGCTCTTGCTTATCACATACTTCTCAAAGCGATGATGTTTTTATTCTTATTATCTTTTGTCGAAGCTTTGATCTATATGTTGTCATCAATTACCAAAAAGGGGGAGATTGAAAGTGCAACTATCCCTACGTGGTTTTGGTAATTCATAACAACATATAGCTCATTGAGCTAATGCTATTCCAAGATGAACATTTCAGGAAAGCTCAATGATTGGCATGGCATGGATGATGAAAGTGGATCCCTCAAAATGCTAATGACAAAGGATTGGCTCAAGCTCAAAGGCTCAAGACTCTTCATTTTATATTTTAGTGATCCAAGATCACATTGAGTCTATAGGAAAAGCCAATACTATCAAGGAGGGATGAGGTGTTGCTTAATGAGCCTCTTGCTTCATGTGCTTTGTGATATGCTCCAAAACCCTCAGCTACTTTCCCACATCCACAAATGACCTAAACCCATAGCCAAAATCGGTCACACCGACTCTTCCTATCCGGCGCCACCGATTCCAAAAGTCATAGCCACTGCCACAAACCCTAGGCAAATCAGTTCTACCGATAGGGATCTCGGTCTCACCGAGATGGGATTGTAATCTCTCTGTTTCCTTTTCGTAACTTTTCGGTCTCACCGAAAGAGCGGATCCGTCCCACCGAGATTGCAAAGTAAACTCTCTGTTTCCTTTCGTAACGTTTCGGTCTAACCGAAAGAGTGAATCGGTCCCACCGAGTTTACCTGACCAACTCTCTGGTTAGCAAATTACCAAAATCGGTCTCACCGAGTTTGTGTAATCGGTCTCACCGATATTACGTTATGCCCTAACCCTAACCATATCGGTCCTACCGAGATGCAAGTCAGTCCCACCGAAAACCCTAACGGTCACTAGGTTTACTAAATCGGTCCGACCGAGTCTGTTGAATCGGTCCCACCGAGTTTGGTAAATTGTGTGTAACGGTTAGATTTTGTGTGGAGGCTATATATACCCCTCCACCTCCTCTTCATTCATTGAGAGAGCTATCAGAACAAACCTACACTTCCAACTTACCATTTCTGAGAGAGAACTACCTACTCATGTGTTGAGGCCAAGATATTCCATTCCTACCATACGAATCTTGATCTCTAGCCATGCCAAGTTGCTTTCCACTCAAATCCTCTTTCCACCAGATCCAAATCCTATGAGAGAGAGTTGAGTGTTGGGGAGACTATCATTTGAAGCACAAGAGCAAGGAGTTCATCATCAACGCACCATTTGTTACTTCTTGGAGAGTGGTGTCTCCTAGATTGGCTAGGTGTCACTTGGGAGCCTCCGACAAGATTGTGGAGTTGAACCAAGGAGTTTGTAAGGGCAAGGAGATCGCCTACTTCGTGAAGATCTACTGCTAGTGAAGCAAGTCCTTCGTGGGCGACGGCCATGGTGGGATAGACAAGGTTGCCTCTTCGTGGACCCTTCATGGGTGGAGCCCTCCGTGGACTCGCGCAACCGTTACCCTTCGTGTGTTGAAGTCTGCATCAACGTGGAGGTACGATAGCACCACCTATCGGAACCACGCCAAAAACATCCGTGTCTCCAACTGCGTTTGAATCCTCCAAACCCTTCCCTTTACTTTCTTGCAAGTTGCATGCTTTAATTTCCGCTGCTCATATACTCTTTGCATGCTTGCTTGAATTGTGTGATGATTGCTTGACTTTTCCTAAGATAGCTAAAATCTGCAAAACTCTAAAATTGGGAAAAGCTTAAGTTTTTAATTGGTCAAGTAGTCTAATCACCCCCCCCCCTCTAGACATACTTCAAGGTCCTACAGGGCCCACACAGAAAAATGCCTCATTATTACGCGCAAAATAATGATTCCTCCACCTGATATCTGGGACCCACCGGAAGGGTCTCTGTATTTCGCGAAAAAACGTTCCCCCGCTGTCAGCTCGGACCCACCGGAAATTCCTCCTTATTACGCACAAAAAAATGAAGACTCCCCCTGCTAGCTGGGACTCACCTTGGTGGGAGGCTGACTTGTGGGCCTACTAAGTTTACGGGGACGGAGGGCTTTGTCAACATAATCAATATGAACGACTCTAGCTCCAGTGATCGTACGATGTCCATCCAACGGTCGTAGTGCTTCTTCAACCTCTGGTCTTCGTGCTCCAGCCGCCCAAAGCAGCGCCAGTCGTGCCGCATGCTCCTGCCTCCCGTGGCCGGCTGTGATGCCGCGGAGGCCTCACCGCCCCCTACTACTCCCACCGCTGGCTAGGCCATCCCTCTACTCACCCACACCCCCTGTTATTCTGCAGCGACGGCAGTCTCACCCTCTTACTCCTCTTCGCGTGGGCATCCACTGCTGCGTCTTCGCCGGCTCCGCGTCGTCCCCTTCCTAGGCCTCGCCGTCGTCCACCGTCGTGGTGCTCTCGGCGCGGCGTGGTCAATGTGGTCAACGACCAACATCCATCGGAAGAGTACTGTGCGTGGAGAGGCTGACAGCTGGGTCCACGGCAGCCGCAAGGATGTGCCTCCTTATTACGCGCAAAATAATTATTCCTCCACCTGACAGCTGGGACCCACCAGACGGGCCACCGTATTTCGCGAAAAAAATGTTTCCCCCTGACTGCTTTGACCCACCAGCTACACCTTCGCACGCAAGGAAGTGCGTCCGGGACAAAAAAACGATTCACCCTCCTGGCTGCTGGGACCCACCAGCTACATCTTCGCACGCAAGGAAGTGCGTCCGGGCAAAAAAAACGATTCGCCCCTGACTGCTGGGACCCACCAGCTACATCTTCGCAGGCAAGGAAGTGCCTGACAGTCGGAACCCACCTGGTCGAAGCATACGTAGCATTGTCATTCTGGTCGCGAACGTGTACGTATATATATACTGGTCTTTGTAGAGGCGCGCACGTGTTGTAGTAGAGGCGCGTACGTGTCGTAGTAGAGGCGCGCACGTAGCATGTACACGTACGTACAGCGGCCAGGGTGCAAGAAAGAAAATGCAGCCACGTATGTGTACATACGGGCGGGTTCTCGAACGCCTACTCGCGCATGCGTACATGGCTGGGTCGAAACGGAGAAACAGCGTCGTCGTCGTGTTCATGGGGAGCCAACCGGCTGGGTCGGAACGGAATGCGTGGTCGTGTTCATCGGGAGGGCTTGGAGGAACAGGCGATGGAAACGAGGCCTGGCGTACCACAAAACGCGGAGGAAACGGACCTCCTACATTCGGAACGGGGTCCTGTTGATCGAGAGGGGTGTGGCGTACCACAAAATGAAGGAAACGGGCCTCCTACGGTCGAAACGGGGGTGCTGTTGATCGGGAGGGGTGGGCATACTGCAAAACGGAGGAAACGGACCGCCTACGGTCGAAACGGGGGTCCTGTTGATTGGGAGGGGTGTGGCGTACCGCAAAACGGACGAAACGAGCGCTACGGTCGAAGCGGGGGTCCTGTTCATGAGGGGTGTGGCGTACCGCAAAACGGGACTCCACGGGATACTGTTCATCTCCACGGTCGACCTCCTCCAGCCTCCACGAGCTCCTGTTCATCCAGCCTCCACCGCGCGCTACTCCACCGGCTACTGTTCAACCACCTCTCCACGGGCAGCCCTCCACCGTCTACTGTTCATCCAGCCCTCCACACCACGGGGTCCTGTTCAACCACCCCTCCACGGCCACCCCTCCACCGTCTACTGTTCATCCAGCCCTCCACACCACGGGGTCCTGTTCATCCAGAGGCAACGCCACCGCTCACTGTTCATCTGTGACGCCCCCGATTCAATCGTACACTAATCATGCACGCAAACGTGTACGATCAAGATCAGGGACTCACGGGAAGATATCACAACACAACTCTAAAACATCAATAAGTCATACAAGCATCATAATACAAGCCAGGGGCCTCGAGGGCTCGAATACAAGTGCTCGATCATAGACGAGTCAGCGGAAGCAAAAATATCTGAGTATAGACATAAGTTAAACAAGTTTGCCTTAAGAAGGCTAGCACAAACTGTGATACAAATCGAAAGAGGCGCAGGCCTCCTGCCTGGGATCCTCCTAACTACTCCTGGTCGTCGTCAGCGGGCAGCACGTAGTAGTAGGCACCTCCGGGGTAGTAGTCGTCATCGACGGTGGCGTCTGGCTCCTGGGCTCCATCGTCTGGTTGCAGCAATTGGGTAAAGAAAGGGGGAAAAGGGGGAACAAGGCAACCGTGAGTACTCATCCAAAGTAGTCGCAAGCAAGGAGCTACACTACATATGCATGGATATATGTGTAAAGGGCCATATCAGTGGACTGAACTGCAGAATGCCAGAATAAGAGGGGGATAGCTAATCCTGTCAAAGACTACGCTTCTGGCAGGCTCCGTCTTGGAGCATGTAGAAGAGAGTAGACTGAAGTCCTCCAAGTAGCATCGCATAGCATAATCCTACCCGGTGATCCTCTCCTCGTACCCTGTTAGAGAGCGACCACTGGGTTGTATCTGGCACTTCGAAGGGTGTGTTTTATTAAGTATCCGGTTCTAGTTGTCATAAGGTCAAGGTACAACTCCAAGTCGTCTTGTTACCGAAGATCACGGCTATTCGAATAGATTAACTTCCCTGCAGGGGTGCACCACATTACCCGACATGCTCGATCCCATTTGGCCGGACACACTTTTCTGGGTCATGCCCGGCCGCGGAAGATCAACACGTTGCAGCCCCACCTAGGCATAACAGAGAGGTCAGCACGCCGGTCTAAACCTAAGCGCACAAGGGTCTGGGCCCATCACCCTTAGCACACCTGCACGTTGCGTGGGCGGCCGAAAGCAGACCTAGCCTAGCGGCGTTCCAATCCAATCCGGCACGCGCCGCGCCGTCGTTGACGTCAAGAAATGCTCCGGCTGATACCACGACGCCGGTTGCCCATATCTTGTCCCACGTGGCAGTTAGTGTGTATAAGGTCAACGACCCAACTCAGATCAAATACCAAGATCTCGTTAAGCGTGTTAAGTATCCGCAAACGCGGAACAGGGCCAGGCCCACCTCTCTCCTAGGCGGTCTCAACCTGCCCTGTCGCTCTGCCACAAAGATCCACACAGAGGGCCGTTGGGACAAAGGTCCTTTCAGCCCCCAATCCGTGAATCACTCGCGGGTGCTCCACAAGCCGACCCGACTTTAGTCACCACATGTATCATGTATAAAGTATATAGTATATACCCGTGATCACCTCCCAAGTGATCACAACCCAATAGTATAGCACAGCAGACGGACAAGAATGTAGGGCCACTGATGGAATACTAGCATCCTATACTAAGCAGGTAGGAATGCAGGTAAAGGTATCAACAGTAGTAGCAAGGACAGGCTATGCATCAGGATAGGAATAACGGAAAGTAGTAACATTCTACACTACTCTAATGCAAGCAGTATAGAGAAGAATAGGCGATATCTGGTGATCAAAGGGGGGGCTTGCCTGCTTGCTCTGGCAAGAGAGAGGGGTCGTCAACTCCGTAGTCGAACTGGGCAGCAGCAGCGTCGGTCTCGTAGTCTACCAGAGAGAAGAGGGGGAAGAAACAATGAATACCATGCAAACAGATGCATATCGATGCATGACATGACAAGTAACTATGCTAGGGGGTGCCCAATCACGGTAGTAGGTGATACCGACGAATGGGGAAATCATCCGGGAAAGTATTGCCGGTGTTTCGCGTTTTCGGGCGGAGGAGACGGAGGGGGAAAGTTGCGAGTTCGATAGGTCATGTGGCGGACGAACAGGTTGCGTATCCGGAAACCTCTCGTCGTTTTGAGCAACTTTCATGTACAAAGTATTTTCATCCGAGTTACGAATTAAAAGATATGATTTTCTAAAGATTTAATCATTTTCTGATTTTAATTATTTATTTAAACCCAACATTATCCAAAACAATGTTTGCTGATGTCATCATGACGTCAGCATGACGTCAGCAGTCAACAGAGGTGTTGACTGGTCAACTGACGTGTGGGTCCTGCATGTCATTGACTGTTAACTAACCTAACACATTAATTAACTAAACTAGGTGATTAGGTTAATCTAATCAGGATTAATTAAGTTAATTAATTCTTTAATTAATTAACTCATTAATAATTTAATTATTTTATTTATTTATATATATTTTTTCTAAATCCTCTTTTTTTAATTCCGTTCTCAGGGGCGTGGGCCCCGTTTGTCATTGGCCCAGAGGGGCCTTAGCGGTTACGGGCATGCGGGCGTGCGCCCGAGTCCACCCAGGAAGGGGGCAACGGGCGCCTGGGCGGGGGCTCGCCCGCAGGGAGTGCGACAGGGCGAGGCCAGCGGCCAGGGCGGCCGAGGTGGCCGGCCGGCGTGGGGGAAACGGAGTGCGGGGCCGGCGACGAGCGGGCCCGCGGGCGGCAGGGGAGCCGGGCGCGGTGGTGGTGCGAGAAGGCGAGGACAGCCGGAGCGACGGAGTGGGGAGGCGACGACGACCGCTCGATGAGCGCGGGACGACGAGCGCATGGGTCGACGAGGCCCTGGTTGACGATGTCGAGGTGGCGGGGCGCCGCCTCTGGGTCGGGGAGGCGACGAAGAGGCGGGCGATGGGTGGTGCGGGCCGGGACGTTGCAGGCGCCGGGGGTGGTGCACGTGTGCGCGGTGGACGGCCAACGGGCGTGCAGCGTCGGGGGTGACCACGGGCGCGGAAGCCGGACGGCGCTGGTGGGCGTGGGCAGCGCGGTGGCCATGGGCGCGTGGGGCGATGGCCGGTGCGTCGGTCGCGGTGAGCACGTCGTGGGGGGAAGGGGAGAGGAAGCGGGGCTCACGGCGGGTCGTAGGGACTAGGCAACGGGTGTGAGGAGGGCGACGGGGACGAGGCGTCGACGGAGAGGACGACGGGGTCGACGCGGAAGCAGGCCGGCTGGGAGGCGGTCCTGCGAGGCGGCGGCGTCCTGGCGTGGGGGGGCAGCGAGCTCCGGGCGCCGGCGTCGGGGACGGGATCGGGCCCTCCCGATCCAGATCCAACGAGGGATGGGGGAGTGGGCGACGTGGGGGGGAGTGGGGAAGTGGGTGGCTCGCTAGGGTTTCTGGCGCACCGGGGGGGGGAGTAGTAGCGGGCGCGGTTGGGCCGGCCTAGCGGCCCTGTAGCCTGCTGGGCAGAGGCCCAGCTGGGGGGGGGGGGCCTTTTGCTTTGCTTTGTTATATTTCTTTTCCTTTTATTTATCCCTTCTCTGTTTTTTTAATGTTTAGCACCTAATTGATTTTTATAAAATATGGGAGCTAGCTCATAAATTGTAGTGCATTAGATCCTAGCACCAAAAACTAGTCTAGGTGAAATACCATTTCTCATTAGATTTAGATTAATTAAAAGGTTACTAAATAATGTATTCAGCCACTGTTTGAGGTTGTTTAAATGATTAAGCAAATTTCAATAATGTTGTCTACAATTTTATCCTAGCCTCTGATTTATCTACTATTTAGTGAACATTTTAGTTTTAATATTGGAAGACCTTTGTTGTTTGCCTATATTTTAAATTTGAATTTGAATCGTTTTGAACTAATGCGAGTTTATCAACAATAATCGAAGTGACATGGCATCATTACCAGAGGGTTACTGTACCTTGATTACCCGGGCGTCACATCATCCAACCCCCCCCCCCCCCCCCCCGTAACGCTCACTGTTCATCCAATCGATCGGCTTCAGTTAGCAGCAGTAGCGAAGGAATCGCTCGATCAGGTTTAGTTAAATGCCATCGATCGACTGCTCGGGTTCAGTAACGCGTAGTCTGCAGTGCAATCGCTCGGGTTCAGTTAGAGCCCAACGTCTCGCTCGGGTTCAGTTAGAGCCAACGCCTCGCACACACGCGCGTACCTGTATGAGAGAAACGTGCATCGCTCGGCCCTCGAGCTCCCACCGTAACCGGTAACTCCCCGAAATTTTCCTCCCCCTCACTTCTACCACGGTTTTTTCCGTCACGGACGGCCCAAAGAATGTCATGCAGCTGCATCTCCGGCCCGCCCATGATGAAAAGCCCATTTTCTGTCATGATTTTTTGTCATAGAAGTAGGAGCCCACCACACCTATGATGATACCGGGTTTTGTCACAATTATCGTCATAGAAGTGTCATATGTATGACATAAAAAAATGTCGTTCGGCCCAAAATGTCACGGATGTGTCTTTTTTTGTAGTGCTCACCGAGTGTCATGTCCACATACCTCTCAGAAGAAGGTATTGCTGCGTGCAAACACCGACATTTGGTCGAGACCGGCCTTGCCTTGCTTGCTCACTCCTCTCTTCCACTTCGGTTTTGGGATGAGGCTTTTCTTACGGCATGTTACCTCATCAACCGTATGCCCGCTCTGGTTCTCAACAAGGACACACCTCTGTTCCGTCTGTTTCATGTTCAGCCCTACTACTCCTCCCTTCGGATTTTTCGGTGTGCTTGCTGGCCTAGACTCCGCAAGTACAATGCTACAAGCTTGAGTTCCGTTCCAAGATGTGTGTCTTCCTTGGCTATAGTCCTTTGCATAAGGGCTATAAGTGTCTTGACCATACCTCCGGTTGTATATACATCTCTCATGATGTTGTTTTCAACGAGACTGTGTTTCCTTACTCCCAACCCGGTGTCTCGGTTGATCCTGTTTCTCTTGAAGATGCCTTCACTTTTCCCTCTGATGAACCGGTTTCGGATGTCCATGTGCGTAAATATGACTTTTCCCTCAGGTACATGTTGCTGCTCCGCCGCCTCCTGATGAGCCCGACGTGCATGCTCAGGATGTGCCTGTCCCGCCGCTCGAGGCAGGCGCGGATGCCTTGCCAGATGGCGACCGTGGATGTGGCTGGGTCGCCACCCTCGCCAGGTGCGCCGCCCGGGCCGCCACTTTTGCCTGGACCGGTCCAGCCCACCGTCGTCTCTCGGCCCGTGTCGCCCCTTGCTGAGGTCTCCTCTGCCGCGACACCCTCGGCCGAGCCCTCGTAGCCGCCGTCTTCTCCTACCGGCGATGCAGCTCCGGCGCATGCTATGGTTACACGCCTCATACGCGCAAGTAGAAGTATTACACTGATGGCACGGTTCAGTATGACTCTCGCCGCCATGCCTTCTTCGTCGCGCCAGTTTCCCATCGTGATGCTCTGGGTGAACCTGCCTGGCGTGCCGCCATGTTCGAGGAGTTTGCTGCTCTCCGTCAGACTAACACCTGGGTGTTGGCGCCTTGGCCACCTGGTGTGAATATTGTGAGCTGCAAGTGGATTTTCAAAACCAAGCATCATCCGGATGGGTCTGTTGATAAGCACAAAGCTCATCATGTTGCTCGCGAGTTCACTCAACAACATGGAGTTGACTATGGAGATACTTTTAGCCCGGTGGTGAAGCCTGCCACAGTTCGCTTGGTTCTGTCTCTTGCTATGTCTCGTGGTTGGAGCCTCCGACATAATGATGTGAGCAATGCCTTTTTACATGGGTTCTTGGCTGAAGATGTGTATATGCAGCAGCCACCCGAGTTCGGGGATGCCACGTATCCCTGTAATGTCTGCAAACTTCAGCGGTCTATTTATGGTCTCAAGCAGTCGCCCCGTCCCTGGTATGCTCGTTTGAGTCAGCGCCTTTCGCAGCTCAGTTTTGTTGCCTCCTGATCAGAGGCATCTCTGTTCATCTTCTCTCAGCATGCTATACAGATATACATGCTGGTGTACGTTGATGATATTGTGATTACTGGCTCTACCCCCGCCGTGGTCGATCGTCTTGTGCCGTCGTTGTCTACTAGCTTTCCCATCAAAGATTTGGGTCGCCTCGAGTACTTTCTTAGTTTGGAAGCGTCCTTTCATTCAGGGGGCATGACATTGACGCAGAAAAAGCATGCTTTGGACCTTCTTCATCGCGTCAACATGGAGAACTGCATGGCCACTTCCACTCCGCTTGCTACATTTGAGATTCTCTCACGTCATAGTCGTGCACTACTGGGTAGAGATGACTCCTTTCGGTATCACAGTGTGGTTGGAGCACTTCAGTATTTGACCCTCACTTGTCCTGATATCTCCTTCGTAATGAACAAAGTGTGTTCGTTCCTGTCTCAGCCAACAGAAGATCATTAGGAAGTAGTCAAGCTTATTCCGAGATATGTCAAAGGTACGCTAGACATCGTAAGTCCAAATTTACTGGAGTGAGTATATTCACCGATGCAGACTTGGCAGGCTGTGTTGATGATAGGCGCTCTACTAGTGGTTTTGCTATATTTGTTGGACCCAATGTTGTATCTTGGAGTTCAAAGAAGCAACCCACAGTCTCGAGGTCAAGCACCGAGGCAGAGTATAAGGCATTAGCCAATGGCGCGGCTGAAGCCATTTGGATAGACTCAGTTCTCACAGAACTTGGAGTCCCATGGCAGCGCACTCCTATATTGTGGTGTGATAACTTAGGGGCAACTTACCTGACGGTGAATCCAGTGTTTCATGCTCGGACTAAACACATTGAGATTAATTTCCATTTTGTGAGAGAACGAGTAGCTGCTTGTGAACCGGAAGTCAGGTTTATTTCTACAGATGATCACTTAGCGGATGTATTTACTAAACCCGCTACTAGACAGATGCTAGACCGCTTTAGAACCAATCTGAATCTTGTATGTAGTTCAGATTGAGGGGGCATGTAAAGTAGGGTCTAGTATATTGTCCTTGTACATGTATTTGTATAAGTATGTAATTGTAACTGTGATCATCTATATACTGAGACGTGGGGCTGGATGTCAACCACCCATGCAAAACCCTAAACCCTGTGTTTCAACCATAGTTTTAAATAGCGCACTAAGCATCTTAGCGGCGGACCACTTCCAAATGCTATAGCGTGCTATAGCGGATTGAAAATGTTTGTTCTTTTGTTGGACCAAAATCTTTTAGCACAAGACCTTTTGTAAACGCTATAGTGTGCTATAGCGGAGCTATACCGGGCTATTTAAAACAGTGGTTTCAACTCTTGAGAGCGTTTTAGCTGCTGTTGTAGAGGCTCTCGCATGATCTCTCGTCACGGAGCCAACTCTCCAGATCTGGCACCGACCACTCATCCACTTATGTCATGCCCAATTTGATGATGATATAGACCTAGGGTAGGGTCATAGGCCTGACCTATACGCCATACCCAAGGTCACTACCCTAGAAGCAAAGATATCCTAGAGACAACAGGGAGTACCGATTGAAGGCGTCGAGTGCAATCCACTGGACCAGTCATATCACTCGGGTACCCCTCCCTCCTGATATCACTCGACCATACAAGAAACCACTCGACCTACTGAAGATCAGGAGTCGCTCAGGACAGCAACGGTCAGGCGTTCACTCCGTAGTCTTTAAGATCATTAATAGCACTTTATTGCCGGCGTTATCAGTAACGCCCTATCTTTATGTACATTGAACCCCTGTAACGGAGGTGGGCTGGGTCCTGGCGCACTCTATATAAGCCACCCCCCTCCTCTGGGACAAGGGTTCGCACCCCTTGTAACACACACTCCCATATTCCAGTCGACCACCTCAGGGCACCGAGACGTGGGGCTTTTACCTCCTCCGAGAGGGCTCTGAACTCGTAAACACTTGCGTACAATCTCACCGTAGCTAAGACCTTGCCTCCTCATACGTACCCCCTATACTTACTGTCAGACTTAGTACCACGACACAATTCTCATGGCAGAGTTCCATAGATCACTTCAAACGGGGTCCTCCTGAGTGCCAAATGAAAGGGGTTGTTGTAGCAATACTCAGCTAGGAAAAAACCATTTAAGCCAATTTTTTGAACATGCATGCACTGAGCACCTTAGATATGTCTCGAGGCATTGATTTACCCTTCCGTATGACCATCCGTCTATGGGTGGTACGAGGAACTCATGCGCAGTTGAGTTTTGGACAGCCTGAATAGTTCCTGCCACACTGTGCTAGTGATGATACGGTCCCTGTCCAAAATGAGAGCTACTAGCGTCCATGCAACTTAAAGATGGTATCCATGAATGTGGTGGCTGTTGGAAATATGCCCTAGAGGCAATAATAAAAAGGTTATTATTATATTTCCTTGTTCATGATAATTGTCTATTGTTCATGCTATAATTGTGTTATCCGAAAACTGTAATACATGTGTGAATACATAGACCACAACATGTCCCTAGTGATCCTCTAGTTGACTAGCTCGTTGATTAACAGATGGTTACGGTTTCCTAACCATGGACATAGGATGTCATTGATAACGGGATCACATCATTAGAATAATGATGGACAAGATCGTGTAGTTCGTCTACTAAAGCTTTTCTAATGTCAAGTGTCCTTTCCTTAGACCATGAGATTGTGAAACTCCCGGATACCGTAAGGGTACTTTGGGTGCGCCAAACGTCACAACATAACTGGGTGGCTATAAAGGTACATTACGGGTATCCCCGAAAGTATCTGTTGGGTTGGCATGAATCGAGACTGGAATTTGTCACTCCGTATGACGGAGAGGTATCTCTGGGCCCACTCGGTAGGACATCATCATAATGAGCTCAATGTGATCAAGGAGTTGTTCCCGGGATGATGTGTTACGGGAAAGAGTAAAGAGACTTGCCGTAACTAGATTGAACAAGGTATCAGTATACCGACGATAGAATCTCGGGCAAGTATCGTACCGATAGACAAAGGGAAATGTATACGGGATTGATTGAACCCTCGACATCGTGGTTCATCCAATGAGATTATCATGGAGCATGTGGGAGCCAACAAGGGTATCCAGATCCCGCTGTTGGTTATTGACCGGAGAGTTGTCTCGGTCATGTCTACGTGTCTCCCGAACCCGTAGGGTCTACACACTTAAGGTTCGGTGACGCTAGAGTTGTAGAGATATTAGTATGCGGTTAACCAAAAGTTGTTAGGAGTCCCGGATGAGATCCCTGTCAGGACCCCGATTCCAAGTCACATCGATCTAGCCGGTAACACCTCATATCACTTTGCGGCCTCACGCACGGTATTCCCACGGGTGTCGCCTTACCATGGCCGGGACCGTTTGCGCATTTTGGCTCACGTATATGATAGTGTCGCTAGCATCCATATGACAGAGAACCCGGGCCGACATGGCTAGTCGTGAAGCCAAAGCGGCACTCTCCCATGGGGACAGGCATACATGAATCAACTTCGAGCATGTCGGTCAGCAGCGTGTGAATCCGGGCTGTAGCACTGGCCTAACAGGACTCCGGGAACCCGGGCTGTAGCAGGCTAGGTAGGACTCCGAATGTCACTGCGTGACATTTCCCCGAAGGGACAGACACAGGAACGAAGTGAAACACATGCCGGCCAGTGAAGCGTCCTTGGAAGTAGTGCTGGGCTAGCAGGACTCCGGTGAACCGGGCTGTAGCGGACTACTATAGCTCAAGGAAGCACTAGACTACATTTCCCCATAAGAGAGGCTGCCAAGGATAAACAACTAGATTGTCGGATCCTACACATACCAAGCATTTCAAACATACACACAATATGCTCGATATGTGTAAATACAACATGGCATCACAACATAACTCTACGACTCAAGTATTTATTCATTAGGCTCCGAGGAGCGAGATATTACAAACATGGGTCTCATGACCCAACATTCAGAGCATACCAGTCAAACACATGCGGAAGCTTAACATGTCTGAGTACAGACAACTATAAATGAAAAAGGCTGATAAGCCTGACTATCTACCAGATCCTGCCAAGGGCACAAGATCGTAGCTGAGGTATCAAGCTAAACATCGAAGTCAACGCGGAACTATTAGCGAGAATGAAGTCTCTCTGCAAAACATAAATTAAGCAAACGTGAGTATAAATGTACCCAGCAAGACTTACATCAGAACTAACTACATATGCATCGGTATCAACAAAGGGGGTGGTGGAGTTTGACTACAGCAAGCCAGCTTTGACTCGGTGGCTATCCTAGCTACGACTGCAAGTAACTCTTTTGAGGTGGCACACACGAGTCCACATATTCACCATATCAATACACCACTATGGATCCGCTCCTGTCTCTCTACGAGAACGCCATCCATAACACTCACGCTTATCTTGCGCATTTTAGAGTATCCACTTTCACTTGTCTATGAACTGATATAGGCAACCCAGAAGTCCTTTACCGTGGACGCGGCTATTTGAATAGGTCATTTATAACCCTGCAGGGGTGTACTTCTTCACACATGCTCTCGCCACTTACCACCATGTACACGTCGTGTATCTCGGCAACCTTCAAGCGGAAGCCTGGCGAGGGAGTCGGCCACGACCTGACTAACCACACAAGTCTCTAGTCCAGGTTTATCGCCTATTCGGGTTCCATCCGCGAGGAGATCCGGCCGGAGTTTCGCTCACAGCCCCAAACGATGTGTGCAGGGTTCCCGAGACACCAAACGGGCGCCCGGTACACCGTGCCACGGTGTATCTACCGCATCATAGCCCACCCCTAGGGTCAGCGCTACGCACGGCCTCCAACACATATCCTACAAACACCAGAAACTAGTTGCAACTCCTGGACAGAGGACAAGGGCGATTAATAAGTCGAGAGAGTCAATTAAGGATCCCAATGTGTGGTAGTAACTGTTCATGGATCACAAACACAGAACTCAGTTCCTGAGGACGGTTTCAATGAGACAACCCACCATGTACTCCTACATGGCCTCTCACCGCTACCTTTACCAAATCGTGTTCACACACTTAGCTCACACACAGTAGGACATGTTTACACACCTCCGATTCATCCCCGATGAATCAAACCTGACTCAACTCTAAGCAGTAGCAAGCATGACAAACAAGCATGAATGAGTAGGCACATCAGGGCTCAAACAACTCCTACTCATGCTTGTGGGTTTCATCTATTTACTGTGGAAATTACAGGTCATGCAGAGGAAAATGGGTTCAGCTACCGCAGCAAGTAACAGATGAATCGTTGTTGTCCTAATGCAATAAAAGAGAGCAGGAGCGAGAGAGTGGGATTGTATCGGAATGAACAAGGGGGTTTTGCTTGCCTGGCACTTCTGAAGATAGCATTGAGTCTTCATCAGTGTCAATGATCACAACGTTGGTACAACGTCTACCGAGGGAGAACAACACAGGCGAACAGAGAAGAAACACAATCTATGCAATGCACAATATGATGCATGATCATGACATGACAATATGCTGTGTTTTGAGCTAATGCAACTAGCAACATGTTAAATGGAGTTGGTTTGAACCCTAGGTTCAAATTCAAACTCCATATGTGAGAGTTTAAATGCCATTTGTATGATTTGGCCTAAACAGCAGCCATAAGCTGTTCTAACATGCATGAAAAAGGTACAGATGGATAGATTGGAATTTTCTGATCATCTTTCATATATAAATCTTTGCATTTGGAGTTACGGTTGATTTTCTATGATTTTTAGAAGTTTAGGCAATTTTCTGGATTTTCTAATTACTTAGAATTAAACTAATTCCAAAAAATGAATTATTGCGTCAGCACTGCATCAAGCTGACCTCAGCAGGTCAACTGACCCGGTCCAGGTCAAACCTGACCAGTGGGACCCACTGGTCAGTAGTTAGTTAGCTAACAAAAGTTAGTTTGTGTTAAGCTAATACTAATCCTAGTTTAGTTAGTGGCCTGGGGCCCACATGTCAGTGAGTCAGGGGGAAAGTCAAACCCTGGTCAAGCTGGGTCAAACCCGCCGGACCAGGTCAACGGCTCGTCGCCGACGACGACAGAGACGGCGGAGGGCTTCGGGAATCGCCCACAGGCGACCAAATCGACCACGGTTTGATCCTACGCGTAGCTGGGGCTCGCGCGCATCTAGTGGGGCAAGCGGGAGGAGCTGGGGTGGAGCGAGCTCGCCGGAGTCGAGCTCGTGGCGGCGGCCGGAGTACGGGCGCACTCGGGAGCGGGGCTACGGTGCCCGTGGGGTGGCGTGCTTGGCTCCAACGGCACCTACGCGCCGCGGTGAGCACGTGGGTGTGCTCGGTTGGGGGTTGCGGCGGCTGTGGCCACGGCGGCGAGAGGCTCGGCGGCAGCACGGTTCGGTCTCCGGCAAAAAGCACGGCTAGAGGAAGGGTTTGAGAGGGGAAACAAGGGGGAAATGACGGAGGCTCACAGAGGGGTCAAACGGAGTCAAGGTTGAAGCCGGGGAAGCACGGACGGCGGCGAATCGAAGGCGAGTTCGCCGGCGGCCGAAGGTTGAAGAAGAGATCGAAGGCGACGCTGCAGGGCTTCCGGCGGGGCGTGGTTCGATGAGAGGGTCGAGGACGACGTCGCGGAGCTCGTGGGCACAACAGAGGGGCGAGGGGGTAGCTGTGGCTGTGGTGGTTCTCGTCGGCGGCGGCCGCCGCATTCGGTGGTGCGAGGGAGAGAGCCAGAGGAGGGGGGAGGAGCACGGGAGAGAGTGAGAGAGGGACCAGGGAGGCTGCGTGGCGTCTCCAGAGCGTCGACGGGGAAAGCGGCAAGCAGGAGGTGGCTGGGCGGCAGTGCGCGCGCGTGGGGCAAGCGCCCGTCCTTCTGGCAAGGAGGAAGACGACAGGAGGAGGCCAGTGGGCTGGGCCGCTAGGTGGGCTGGCCAGCTGGGCCGCAACAGGTAAACCAGGTGAGTCTCTGCTCTTTGCTTTCTGTTTTTGTTTTTCTATTTTTTTTCCGCAACTGTTTTGAGCTTAGGAAAAATACCAAGGCATTTCCTAAAATCCTGAAAATATTCATGGACACTTGCTGAATTATTTCAGTGGCCCAAAAATAGTTCCAACATTATTTGAGCATTTAAATTATTTATGGTGTTTAAATGCCCAAGGTCAAATAGCTTAAAATTTAATTCAAAAATCCAGGAATAGCCTATAAATATGTTCATCATTTTTGGAAGAAGTTTTCACCTTTAACAGAAGTCATGAACATTTCCAAAGGGCATTCTGGGTTATTGAAAATATTTTTTATTGAACCTAGTTGAATTCATTTGGTGCTAGGGTTTCAACAATCCCATTTCAATTTTCTTTGGAATTTAAACATGATGGCATGATGAACAAGCAAAGTCAAGCAAAGGCTGAACTGGGGCTGTGACAATCCCGGACGTCACGAGGAGCTCCGGAATGGTCCGGAGGTAAATATTTATATATATGAAGTCCAGTTTCGGCCACCGAGAGAGTTTCGGGGGTCACCGGTATTGTACCGAGACCACCGAAAGGGTCCTGGGGGTCCACCTGGTGGGGCCACCTATCCCGGAGGGACCCATAGGCTGAAGTGGCGTGGGAACCAGCCCCTGGTGGGCTGGTGCGCCCCACCCAAGGGCCCAAGGTGACTAGGGTTGGAAACCATAGGGGGCCGTTGCCCCCTCGAGGGGGCATGCGCCCCCCTGGTTTGGAAACCCTAAGGGGGCCGTTGCCCCCCCTCTAGATGGGATCTCCAAGGGGGCATACGTCCCTCCCCCTAGCCCCTATATATAGTGGAGGGGAGGGAGGGCAGCCGCACACTAAGCCCTGGCGCCTCCCTCTCCCTCCCGTGACACCTCTTCCTCCTCCAGTGGCGCTTGGCGAAGCCCTGCTGGAAACCCGCTGCTTCCACCACCACGCTGTCGTGCTACTGGATCTCCATCAACTTCTCCTTCCCCCTTGCTGGATCAAGAAGGAGGAGACGTCTCCGCTCCGTACATGTGTTGAATGCGGAGGTGCCGTCCGTTCGGCGCTAGGATCATTGGTGATTTGGATCACGACGAGTACGAGTCCATCAACCCCATTCTCTTGAACGCTTCCGCTCGCGATCTACAAGGATTTGTAGATGCACTCCTCTCTCTCTCGTTGCTAGATGACTCCATAGATTGATCTTGGTGATGCGCAGAGAATTTTAAATTTCTGCTACGATCCCCAACAGTGGTATCAGAGCTAGGTTTATGCATAGTTTCTATGCACTAGTAGAACACAAGTTTGTTGTGGGCGTCGATTTTATCAATTTACTTGCCACTACTAGTCTTATCTTGTTTCGGCGGCATCATGGGATGAAGCGGCACGGACCGACCTTACACGTACGCTTACGTGAGACAGGTTCCACCGACTGACATGCACTAGTTGCATAAGGTGGCTACCGGGTGTATGTCTCTCCCCTTTAGTCGGATCGGATTCGATGAAAAGGGTCCTTATGAAGGGTAAATAGCAATTGGCATATCACGTTGTGGTTTTGGCGTAGGTAAGAAACGTTCTTGCTAGAAACCTATAGCAGCCACGTAAAAACATGCAACAACAATTAAAGGACGTCTAACTTGTTTTTGCAGCATATGCCGTGTGATGTGATATGGCCAAAAGGATGTGATGAATGATATATATGTGATGTATGAGATTGATCATGTTCTTGTAATAGGAATCACGACTTGCATGTCGATGAGTATGACAACCGGCAGGAGCTATAGGAGTTGTCTTAATTATTGTATGACCTGCGTGTCACTGAATAACGCCATGTAATTACTTTACTTTATTGCTAAACCGTTAGCCATAGTAGTAGAAGTAATCGTTGGCGTGACAACTTCATGAAGACACGATGATGGAGATCATGGTGTCATGCCGGTGACGATGATGATCATGGCGCCCCGAAGATGGAGATCAAAAGGAGCAAAATGATATTGGCCATATCATGTCACTATTTGATTGCATGTGATGTTTATCATGTTTTACATCTTATTTGCTTAGAACGACGGTAGCATAAATAAGATGATCCCTCATAATAATTTCAAGAAAGTGTTCACCCTAACTGTGCGCCGTTGCGAAAGTTTGTTGTTTCGAAGCACCACGTGATGATCGGGTGTGATAGATTCTAACATTCACATACAGCGGGTGTAAGCCAGATTTACACATGCAAAAACACTTAGGTTGACTTGACGAGCCTAGCATCTACAGACATGGCCTCGGAACACAAGAGACCGAAAGATCGAACATGAGTCGTATAGAAGATACGATCAACATGAAGATGTTCACCGATGATGACTAGTCCGTCTCACGTGATGATCGGACACGGCCTAGTTGACTCGGATCATGTATCACTTAGATGACTAGAGGGATGTCTATCTAAGTGGGAGTTCATTAAATAATTTGATTAGATGAAATTAATTATCATGAAAATAGTCTAAAACTTTGCAATATCTCTTGTAGATCAAATGGCCCACGCTAATGTTTCCCTCAACTTCAACGCGTTCCTAGAGAAAACCAAGCTAAAAGACGATGGCAGCAACTACACGGACTGGGTCCGTAACCTGAGGATTATCCTCATAGCTGCCAAGAAAGCATATGTCCTTGATGCACAGCTAGGTGAAGCACCTGTTTTCCTAGCAACTCAAGACGTTATTAACGCCTGGCTGTCGCGTAGTGATGATTACTCCCTGGTTCAGTGTGGCATGCTTTACAGCTTAGAACCGGGGCTCCAAAAGCGTTTTGAGCAGCACGGAGCATATGAGATGTTCCAAGAGCTGAAAATGGTTTTCCAAGCTCATGCACGGGTCAAGAGATATGAAGTCTCCGACAAGTTCTACAGTTGTAAGATGGAGGAGAATAGTTCTGTCAGCGAGCACATACTCAAAATGTTTGGGTTGCACAACCGCTTATCTCAGCTGGGAGTTAATCTCCCGGATGATGCGGTCGTTGACAAAATCCTTCAGTCGCTCCCACCTTGCTACAAGAGCTTTGTGATGAACTTCAATATGCAGGGGATGGAAAAGACCATCCCTGAGGTGTATTCAATGCTGAAATCAGCGGAGGTGGAGATCAAGAAGGAGCATCAAGTGTTGATGGTGAATAAAACCACTAAGTTCAAGAAAGGCAAGGGTAAGAAGAACTTCAAGAAGGACAACAAGGGAGTTGCCGCGCCCGGTAATCCAGTTGCCGGGAAGAAGCCAAAGTGTGGACCCAAGCCTGAGACCGAGTTCTTTTATTGCAAGGGAAACGGTCACTGGAAGCGGAACTGCCCCAAGTACTTAGCGGATAAGAAGGCCGGCAATACCAAAGGTATATGTGATATACTCCCTCCATTCCCTTATACAAGGCCACTATCAAAAATACATTTTGTATCAATACAAGGCCACCAACAGTAATCGAGGCAAAAATTAATGATGTTTTCTCGTACTTGGAACTTTTTAATACTTACATGCATGTAGTCATAATGACACTCAGCCACTTCCTTTCCATTCATTCGTTGCATGCTTGTGGTGTATTAATGATCCCGGTTAACGAAAAGAAAAGTTGACTTGCAAAGGAGTCATTAAATTTTATCTTGGTACCTGTAATATGAGTTTATGGCCTTGTATAAGGGAATGGAGGGAGTACATGTTATTGATGTGTACCTAACCAGCGATCTTAGTAGCTCCTGGGTATTTGATACCGGTGCGGTTGCTCATATTTGTAACTCAAAATAGGAGCTGCGGAATAAGCGGAGACTGGCGAAGGACGAGGTGACGTTGCGCGTCGGGAATGGTTCCAAGGTCGATGTGATCGCTGTCGGCACGCTACCTCTACATTTACCTACGGGATTAGTTTTAGACCTCAATAATTGTTATTTAGTACCATCTTTGAGCATGAACATTGTATCTGGATCTCGTTTAATGCGAGATGGCTACTCATTTAAATCTGAGAATAATGGTTGTTCTATTTATATGAGAGACATGTTTTATGGTCATGCCCCGCTGGTCAATGGTTTATTCTTATTGAATCTCGAACATGATGTTACACATATTCATAGTGTGAATGCCAAAAGATGTAAGGTTGATAATGATAGTCCCACATACTTGTGGCACTACCGCCTTGGTCACATTGGTGTCAAATGCATGAAGAAACTCCATGCAGATGGAGTTTTGGAGTCTCTTGATTATGAATCATTTGACACGTGCGAACCATGCCTCATGGGCAAAATGACCAAGACTCCGTTCTCCGGAACAATGGAGCGAGCAACCAACTTATTGGAAATCATACATACTGATGTGTGCGGTCCAATGAGTGTTGAGGCTCGCGGTGGTTATAGTTATGTTCTCACCCTCACCGATGACTTAAGTAGATATGGGTTTGTCATCTTGATGGAACACAAGTCCGAGACCTTTGAAAAGTTCAAGGAATTTCAGAATGAGGTAGAGAATCAACGTGACACAAAAATAAAGTTCTTACGATCAGATCGTGGGGGAGAATATTTGAGTCACGAATTTCGTACGCACTTAAGGAAATCTGGAATTGTTTCACAACTCACGCCGCCTGGAACACCTCAGCGTAACGGTGTATCCGAACGTCATAATCGCACTCTATTGGATATGGTGCGATCTATGATGTCACTCACAGATTTAGCGCTATCATTTTGGGGATACGCTCTAGAGACAGCTACATTCACTTTAAATAGGGCACCGTCTAAATCCGTTGAGACGACACCGTATGAATTATGGTTTGGGAAGAAACCTAAATTGTCGTTTCTAAAAGTTTGGGGATGCGATGCTTATGTCAAGAAATTTCAACCTGAAAAGCTCGAACCCAAGTCGGAAAAATGCGTCTTCATAGGATACCCTAAGGAAACCATTGGGTATACCTTCTACCTCAGATTCGAAGGCAAGACTTTGTTGCCTAGAACGGGTCCTTTCTGGAGAAAGAGTTTCTCTCGAGAGAAGTAAGTGGGAGGAAAGTAGAACTTGATGAAGTACTGCCTCTTGAACCGGAAAGTAGCACAGCTCAGGAAAATGTTTCTGTGGTGCCTGCACCGGATGGAGAGGAAGTTAATGATGATGATTAAGGTACTTCGGATCAAGTTGCTACTGAACTTCGTAGGTCCACAAGGACACGTTCCACACCAGAATGGTATGGCAACCCTGTCCTGGAAATCATGTTGTTAGACAACGGTGAACCTTCGAACTATGAAGAAGCGATGGCGGGCCCAGATTCCAACAAATGGCTTGAGGCCATGCAATCCGAGATAGGATCCATGTATGAAAACAAAGTATGGACTTTGACAGACTTGCCCGATGATCGGCGAGCGATAGAAAATAAATGGATCTTTAAGAAGAAGACAGACGCAGATGGTAATGTTACCATCTATAAAGCTCGACTTGTCGCTAAGGGTTGTTGACAAGTTCAAGGGGTTGACTACGATGAGACCTTCTCACCCGTAGCCAAGTAGAAGTCTGTCTGAATTATGTTAGCAATTGCCGCATTCTACGATTATCAAATATGGCAAATGGACGTCAAAACGGCATTCCTTAACGGCTTTCTAAAAGAAGAATTGTATATGATGCAGCCGGAAGTTTTTGTGGATCCTAAGAATGCTAACAAGGTATGCAAGCTCCAGCGCTCCATCTATGGGCTGGTGCAAGCATCTCGGAGTTGGAACATTCGCTTTGATGAAATGATCAAAGCGTTTGGGTTTATGTGAACTTATGGAGAAGCCTGCGATTACAAGAAAGTGAGTGGGAGCTCTGTAGCATTTCTCATATTATATGTAGATGGCATACTGTTGATGGAAAATGATATAAAACTCTTGGAGAGCATAAAGGCCTACTTGAATAAGTGTTTTTCAATGAAGGACCTTGGAGAAGCTGCTTACATATTAGGCATCAAGATCTATAGAGATAGATCGAGACGCCTCATAGGTCTTTCACAAAGCACATACCTTGATAAGATATTGAAGAAGTTCAATATGGATCAGTCCAAGAAAGGGTTCTTGCCTGTATTGCAAGGTGTGAAATTGAGCTCAGCTCAAAGCCCGACCACGGCAGAAGATAGAGAAAAGATGAGTGTCATCCCCTATGCCTCAGCCATAGGGTCTATTATGTATGCCATGTTGTGTACCAGACCTGATGTAAACCTTGCCATAAGTTTGGTAGGAAGATACCAAAGTAATCCCGGCATGGAACACTGGACAGCGGTCAAGAATATCCTGAAGTACCTGAAAAGGACTAAGGATATGTTTCTCCTTTATGGAGGTGACGAAGAGCTCATCGTAAAGGGTTACGTCGATGCTAGCTTCGCCACAGATCTGGATGACTCCAAGTCACAAACCCGATACGTGTATATTTTGAATGGTGGGGCAGTAAGCTGGTGCAGTTGCAAGGAAAGTGTCGTGGAGGGATCTACATGTGAAGCGGAGTACATGGCAGCCTCGGAGGCAGCACATGAAGCAATCTGGATGAAGGAGTTCATTACCGACCTAGGAGTTATTCCCAATGCGTCGGGCCCGATGACTCTCTTCTGTGACAACACTGGAGCTATTGCCCTTGCCAAGGAGCCCAGGTTTCACAAGAAGACCAGACACATCAAGCGTCGCTTCAACTCCATTCGTGAAAATGTTCAAGATGGAGACATAGATATTTGTAAAGTGCATACGGATCTGAATGTCACAGATCCGTTGACTAAACCTCTTTCGCGATCAAAGCATGATCAACACCAGAACTCTATGGGTGTTCGATTCATCACAATGTAACTAGGTTATTGACTCTAGTGCAAGTGGGAGACTGTTGGAAATATGCCCTAGAGGCTATAATAAAAAGGTTATTATTATATTTCCTTGTTCATGATAATTGTCTATTCTTCATGTTATAATTGTGTTATCCGGAAATCGTAATACATGTGTGAATACATAGACCACAACATGTCCCTAGTGAGCCTCTAGTTGACTAGCTCGTTGATCAATAGATGGTTACGGTTTCCTAACCATGGACATAGGATGTCATTGATAACGGGATCACATCATTAGGTGTGATGGACAAGACCCAATCCTAAGCATAGCACAAGATCGTGTAGTTCGTCTGCTAAAGCTTTTCTAATGTCAAGTGTCCTTTCCTTAGACCATGAGATTGTGCAATTCCCGGATACCGTAAGGGTACTTTGGGTGTGCCAAACATCACAATGTAACTGGGTGGCTATAAAGGTACATTACGTGTATCCCCGAAAGTATCTGTTGGGTTGGCATGAATCGAGACTGGGATTTGTCACTCCGTATGACGGAGAGGTATCTCTGGGCCCACTCGGTATGACATCGTCATAATGAGCTCAATGTGATCAAGGAGTTGTTCACGGGATGATGTATTACGGGAACGAGTAAAGAGACTTGCCGTAACGAGATTGAACAAGGTATCGGTATACCGACGATCGAATCTCGGGCAAGTATCGTACCGATAGACAAAGGGAATTGTATACGGGATTGATTGAATCCTCGACATCGTGGTTCATCTGATGAGATTATCGTGGAGCATGTGGGAGCCAACAAGGGTATCCAGATCCCGCTGTTGTTTATTGACCGGAGAGTTGTCTCGGTCATGTCTACGTGTCTCCCGAACCCGTAGGGTCTACACACTTAAGGTTCGGTGACGCTAGAGTTGTAGAGATATTAGTATGCGGTTAACCGAAAGTTGTTCGGAGTCCCGGATGAGATCCCGGACGTCACGAGGAGCTCCGGAATGGTCCGTAGGTAAATATTTATATATAGGAAGTCCAGTTTCGGCCACCGGGAGAGTTTCGGGGGTCACCGGTATTGTACCGGGACCACCGGAAGGGTCCCGAGGGTCCACCGGGTGGGGCCACCTATCCCGGAGGGCTCCATTGGCTGAAGTGGCGTGGGAACCAGCCCCTGGTGGGCTGGTGCGCCCCACCCAAGGGCCCAAGGCGCCTAGGGTTGGAAACCCTAGGGGGCCGTTGCCCCCCGAGGGGGCATGCGCCCCCCTGGTTGGAAACCCTAAGGGGGTTGTTGCCCCCCGAGGGGCCATCCCCCTCCCCTCTAGATGGGATCTCCAAGGGGGCATACGCCCCCCTAGCCCCTATATATAGTGGAGGGGAGGGAGGGCAGCCGCACCCTAAGCCCTGGCGCCTCCCTCTACCTCCCGTGACATCTCTTCCTCCTCTAGTAGCGCTTGGCGAAGCCCTGCTGGAATCCCACTGCTTCCACCACCACGCCGTCGTGCTGCTGGATCTCCATCAACTTCTCCTTCCCCCTTACTGGATCAAGAAGGAGGAGACGTCTCCGCTCCGTACGTGTGTTGAATGCGGAGGTGCCGTCCGTTCGACGCTAGGATCATCGGTGATTTGGATAACGACGAGTACGACTCCATCAACCCCATTCTCTTGAACGCTTCCGCTCGTGATCTACAAGGGTATGTAGATGCACTCCTCTCTCTCTCTCTCATTGCTAGATGATTGATCTTGGTGATGCGTAGAAAATTTTAAATTTCTGCTACGATCCCCAACAGTGGCCAGTGTAAAGGCCGTGAAAGGGTGTTTTATCGGCAGGAAAAAACTTATCCGCCACTACAAGAATCACATCGTATCCGCCACTACAAGGGTGTTTTTTTCTTTCTCGAGAGACACAACTTTGCTTCTTGTGGAGGCACGAATTTGCTTACGCGGGAGGAGCAGTTGTGTCTCCTAGAAAAGGTTAAAAAATGTATTTTTCCTTCTACGACAGGCACAGATTTACTTCTCGTGGATGCACAGATTTGCTTCCGCGAGGGGCACGGTCATGCCTCTCGAAAAAGAAAAAAAATGTGTTTTATTTTTCCTTTTGAGAGAGGCGCATATTTACTTTTCATGAAGGCACGGATATGCTTCCGCGAGAGGCATGGCCATGCCTCTCGCTGGAGGCAAAAACACATTTTTCTCTTCTAAGAGAGGCACACTTTACGTCTCGTGCAGGCACGAATTTGCTTCCGTGAAAATCTTCGGTGAGAGGCTCAGATTTGCTTGCACAAGGGCACGGTTGTGCCTCTTCAGAATGAGAAAAAGGTTCTCCCGGTTCAGTTTTTTCGTCCGTTTTTTTCTGGTAAAAAGGTTTGTTGAAACTTATCAACATGTGATCTAGCTTCGAAGAACTCGGCGCAAGGAATCCAATGGTGGAAATGGTTTGAAATTTGGACACTGGGTTTAAGAGATAAAATGTTTTGAATAAAGGAATATAAAAAATGAGAACTTCTGGGTTGCGACAAAATGGCACCGATGTAAGGCGCCAGTTGTCATTACATGGGGTGGTGAGAGTGACCTTTCCAAAGAGTACTCCTTAATTAGTGATTTCACGCTTTTGTAACCTGGTTTAGGAAACTTCTAGAAGGTTACGTGCCAGTTTATTCTATTTGTAAATTGTTTGATTTGTTTTTTTGAGAACACTCAAATCCAGCTCTGTCGTATTTATAAGTTCTGGAGAATACCTACGAGGTATGCTTAGAGCATCTATAGAACGATTCACAAAATCTGACCCCTTAAACGCCCGCGAACGTGCCCGTGTCCACGAACAATGAATGCTCACATCTCAAATAATCGTTTCCACAACCGGACACCTGAATTTTGAAACAGCGAATCCCTTACAATTACATGCACGTGAAACCTAATATTAAGCGGAGCCCCTCCGGCTCAGCCGTGCCCATGTCCGGTGGCTGGCTGCTCTCCTTGAAGTGTTCGTGGGGTCGTTAGCGAGGTAGAGTAGGATATGGGACACCCACCGGCTCACGTCCGGCGGCCGGCTTCTCTCCTCATATTGTTGGTGCAGTCGCCGATGTCTACCAAGTCCTACTCTTCCTCATCGGAGCTTGTCGCTAGTTGATGTGAGGTCGAAAACGGATTCGTCGTGGTCGGAGGCCGAGCCCGTGCACCACGACACGGCTACGGCGCCCGGTGTTACATGCCATCCGTATCGGCACCGGAGAGTGCTACTCCTCCTTGACGACGTCTGTCACGCCCTCATGCACCTCCACCTTGCAAAGCAGGCACGCCATGACCTTCCTTCAGCGGACAGGGCATGGATGGCCTCGTCGTCGGCGCACCAACGAAGGGGTTGTGTGTTAGCCACGGTGTTCGGATGCTAGACAGGGCGCATCACCTCCGTCGAGGCAATGACGATGCGCCTCGCACCGGATCCATGTTCCCGGACGCGACGGATTCCCAGCAGACCAAGTCCTACCGCTGTCGGGCATTCTGCTTGCGGGCACGACGGAGTGCAATGCGGATTCGGATGAGGTCCCAGTTCGCATATCGGCTAACGGAGGACTCGGATCGGCTGCCCTCCATGCTGGAGAAGGCCGGACATGAGCTTGTGGGTGGAGTGGACTGGAGGGGAGTGGCTAGGGTTTTGTCCGGGGCAAGAATTGGGACAAATATTTGTGGTGTCGGGTGGGCCAGCGTGCGTCGGCAACAACGTGGCGGAGTTGCTCGGACCTTCACATATCCGTCTCAGATTTGGGCCGAATATGAGCGGTGTTTGTCAGCTCGGACGTTTAAGGCCGTTTTAAGGCTCCCGTCAGAGTCGTTCTTTTCTGACCGGTCATTGACCGGGCTATCCACATGGACGTTTTTAGGGGATTTGAAGCGGCCGGTTGTAGATGCTCTTAGGCCTCCAAATTAGAGAATTTGGTTCTTCTGAATCATTGGACGGCTAGTAACAATTTTTACTTGTATATCCACTGAAAAGATTTTGTGCAACGGAGCCAAAGAACGAAGCCGCGGGTTATCTCTATCATGTTGTTTGTCCGTAGTGCGTTGCTACGGACAAAGAACTAAGGACGCCGATATCCACCACACGTGTGATATATTCAACATGCGCCCACATATCATGTATGGTGTGAGCAGAAGGCAGCCCACACGGGCTGTGTGTGGACGTATATTAGAATTTTCCACACATGTGGGCACGGCTACTTCGTGCCACACGCCCAACAAGTACTACTCATCTCCAACCCGCGTGTGTGGCAAGAAGCAAAAATGCCCACACGTCCCGGCGTAACTACGTTAGGTACCCCGCGGGATGACGATTTAGTTGCCATCTTGGTTGGCAGATGTAGTTATCTGGAATGGCAAGTGTAGTTGTAAAAGCATGGCAACTCTATCTGTTTTGGTTAACTATAGTTGTCATGTCTAATTATGGTAGTTACCGCGTATAATCAAACCGTAGTTGCCGTGTGTGATTAACTACTTGCCATATATGGTAAAACAATAGTTGCCATGTGTGTTTACCTAGTTGCCACGTGTGATCCAACCATAGTTGCTATGTATTGTTAATCACAGTTGTCATGTTTGTTTATCTGGTTGCCACGCTACGCGCAACTGCAGTTGCCATCTAGCAAAGAATCACAGTTGCCATGTGTGTTTACCTAGTTGCCACGTTCGCATAACTGCATTTGCCATCCACAACACGCGCATGAACTAGGTGGTGGCTGTGTGTGCAGAAACTAGTTCGCCCACACAGCGTGGTGCAGGCGTGTGGGCAAACTCTCCAACGCCCACACACCAGCCCCGTCCTACGTGGCACACCAAATTCACCTTTCGTGTCAAGATCCGTGCAAAAGGCAGTGAACGACGATCTAGAGGTGTTGGCGATTTGGGGAACGCCCACATGTGTGGGCGTTAGTGTTTCCGAGAACTAAACAACTTTGCCATCCACTGTTCAAAAGTTAAAAGAGCACCAGTTGATTAATCTCCGCCTAAAAGCCAGATAGAAATCAGAAGTACTAATAACAAAGATCAATCGTGCATTATTCCTGATTTTGACGGATGTCAAAAAGCTCAGAGTATAGACATCATCTATACATATATTACTCCTTGCAGAGTGCATAGCAAGAAGCAAAAGAGGGGGGCGTCACCCAGCGTATGGTGGAACACGACCTCGCTCCAGCATGTGGAACCCTACCATGCCGTCCTCGGTGCCGACGTTGAAGCGGCGGCATCGTTCTTGGGCGACGCACCACCACCACCGGAAGGCCGCCCTCTCACTTGCCGCGAGAAAGTTTGCACGACCCTCTTTACTCTCGCTATGATTGCAGCCACCATCTGGGCCGAATACCTGATATACGTCAGCGCCCCGTCGATCTCCGTCCACCTCACAGGCCTCGACGGCATCAACCTGGCCAGGCCGGCGCCCGTCGTCTCGCCGGCGTTCAACCTCATGCTGTGGATGAACAGGACGTGCGCCGACCGCGCCGACATCGCCGTGTCCTACGGAGGCGCCGCGCTTGCCTGGGCGCGCGTGGCGCCGCAGGACTGCGGGGCGGAGCGGACAGGGAGGGACGTGGCTGTGGTGGCGCGCGGTGCGAGGGTGGGGCTGTCGAGGCCTGTTCGGGAGCGCATGGCCGCGGAGCAGCGGCGCTACGGGGCGGTGGATCTGGACGTCGAAGTGGTGATCTACAACGACGGGCCAGATCCCTTCTTCCACCCGTTCGCCCCCGACAACCGTGACAAGGTGATGCTCTGTAAACTGAGGACTGATGGACGGCAGCCGTCGGAGTCGCCGCCTTGTCCTTGGTATTCATTGATGCCAGTAACCGTGTTTGATTAGATTAGATTGCATGGAATAATCCTTCAGTACGCGAGTTTCTCTCGAGCAAACACCTGCAGGTACCATTATTTGATGCCTTGTCGATCCTTTTGTTGATGGAATTTATGTTGATGTTTTGTATGTGGTGAAAAAAAGTTGAAGATTTGATCCTTTTATTGATTGATTTGTTACTGCACAACATATTCCAAACAAAAAAGATGTGACAACCTGTGAACCCAACCCAATGCAACAAACCAGACACTATGACTCCTATCATCCTATATGAGTTACAATCACGTGCCTAGAGCATCAAACCGTGGCACTTCCATATCAGAAATTCGGGCCAACCCTCCCACCCCCGGGGCTCGGGGCAAAACCCTAAATCCGCCGCCGGTGTCGGGGTTACGATCCTGACAATGACTATTGGGGGTACGAATAAGGGGCGGAGCCTAGCTACGACGCAGTTGTTCTAGTGGACTTTCTGGTATATGCATCAGAATGCTGGTACGGTCCAGGGACCTACCCATAGTGGCGTGGGGGCCCATGTGGGCTCCATATGATGGGTCCTTGACCCTACCTACAATAGGTGACCTCATCATTAGCCCCCGAATCGGTTGAGGTTTCATAGGACGAGCGGGCCGATCCTTTGTTTAAGTCCGAGTGCTGGGGGAGCATTCGAAATACGTTTTCGAGTCGTGGCCCGCTGTTCCTTGGACGAAAACACAACATATTCAGCACTACATGTTTTCCCAGATGACCGGGTATCGTTGATCGCCGAGAAAAACCTGGTGGCATTCGTTTGTCTCTCTGAGGAGATAGACTTGAGCCCTGAGTGACGCAATGCCATTATAACTCGAGTGGCGACGCCAGCGCATGGTATGACCCTCCGAAGAGGTGCCACTCCTTATCTCGGGGAATGCCATGCCGCATCACCTCGTCTGTAAAACACATTGTGTGTGCAGCGCCCCTGACCCGGGCCACGTCGTGCTGGAGATTGGTTATCATCCGAGCACAATGCTACTCCCGGGCTCTATCGTTCCTATCATGCCAGGCTTGGTATCCGTCCCATCCAGCTGGCGTGTGTCCTCTAGATCCGTAAATGGATCTTGGCTATGCCATTCTGGCGGTTAAGTTGTGCCGCAGGTTGTATGGATCTTCTTGCTATACTGGCTCCTTACCCGACCGGCGAGGGAGCATTGGTGGGTCTTCGACTTCTCCAGCCATCATGTCCTGTCCTCGAGGGGGGCGGCCGAGCTGGTTTGCCTGAGTGCATCTGGGGGTATGGGCTAGGGGCCTCGTCGTCTAATTGCGGAAGCAAACGCCGCCATGGGTAGCTTTTGTTTTGATCCTTCCACTGATTGTTGAAGCCCACTTCGGCTGGTAAGACCCTCTTCCACATATCGTTCAGGGTATCATGTTCGGCTTTTAACTGTTGTTGCTTCTTCTTCAGGTTTTGGGCGGTGGCTAGGAGTTGCATCTTGAACCGTTACTGGTCCATAGTGTCCTCAGGGACGATGAACTCCTCTGGTCCGAGGCTATCCTCCTCTTCGAAAGGAGGGAGGTAGTTGTTGTCCTTGGAATCACCGGGGTCCTCGGGGTCGCCCAGGTCCTCATCGCCTTCAGGAGCGACGCGCTGCTGTTCGAGAGTGGTGTTGTCGCTGAGCTCCTCCATATTGTCCCGAGTATCATCATCTCCGGTGAAGTTTGTGTATGTGTTCAGGTTGTTGTCCCTGCCCTTTCCACGCCCCATTGATCGCCTTCGTTGGCGTCGGTGTTTGGATGACTCCTTACCTGGGTCATCACCTCCTTGGGGGTGTTGACCATGTAAATGTCGTAAGTGGAAGTGGCAATCTACTTTCCCGTGTTGGGTGTGTCCGGGGAGGGAGCCGTATAGGTCATGACATTGATATCCTCGTCCATGTTGTCGGCCTCCTCGAAGGCATAGTCCGGCATGTCGGTTAAGTCGTCAACAGTGGCTACTAAGTGGGTGGTGGGTGGGACGTAAAGTTCCCTGTGGCTAGCTTCAAGTCTGATTTGATAATAGACCAAGGACTGGCCATCCCTGATGCTCATCATCTGGATCCAATCTAACGCCTTGTTTAACAGCGAGAGCTCCGTCGGATTCATCCTCTTATGTCTTTCGGAGTTAACCTCCGGTATGCCTGCATAGGGGATGCGTTTGGCAAAGGTTGACCTCTTGTCCTCGGTCGCTGAGATCGGATCCGAGCTTAAAGCCAGATCCGAGATAGAGGCCCAGCCGGAGATGGGGTCGGAGAGAAGGTCTGAAGTTGAGACTTCAGGATTACTGAGCCCCTTAGGTAAAGCTGAGAACCCAATAAAGATCAAATCGCCCCGAGCGTCAGCAACGTACTCCAGGTTGCCGAATCTGATTTCCTGCTCAGGGGCGAAGCTGCAGACCTGGTCAAGGCGACCGGTCGGGTTAGCATGTAGAACGATGCTGCCAAACGCGAAGAGCTGGTCGGGCACGAATATGTCACCGGTGCAGATTCCATCAGCGATGACTAAACGAGCAATTGATCCTTTGACGATCCTATAGCGGAACTCTCAATGAAAGCACCAACGTCGTTGTCAAAACCGGCATATCTCGAGTAGGGGTTCCCGAGCTATGAATCCTGGATCGATGGGTAACAGAGAATGTAGAGACATCATTTACCCAGGTTCGGTCCCCTCAAGGAGGTAAAGCCCTATGTCCTGCCTGGTTCTATTGATGTGTTTCTACAACAATTATAGAGATGAACTAAACCCTAGGTGGGTATGGAGATAATGATTCTCCACTCCTCTACGGGCTAAACCCTCTAGTTTATATAGACACAGGGGGTGCCTAGGGTTACATATGGTCGGTCACCATTAGGGGATAAACATGTCGGTTTTGCTATCCTGCCTTGGAGGATTCGCCAAGTATTTGAAGGTGTCCTTCCAGAGCACGAGTTCGCTGTAGTCTGGTTTTCCGTTGATGAATCAAATAGCATCTCACCAGTCCGGCCCATGAGAGATAGTCCGGCAACCCAAGGACCGCTTAGTCCAGGACACCCTCATAGTGCATTGCATATTATGCAATGAGGATGCAAGTGCCCCAACTCTACTATATTTGGTCGATTGAGAATCATTTTGCATCCATCATTTTGTCATGAAGAGTTCTGGTGTACTATATGTTGGGGAATGTAGCATGCAATTTCAAAAAAATTCCTACGCTCACGCAAGATCTATCTAGGAGATGCATAGCAACGAGAGGGGGAGAGTGTGTCTACGTACCCTCGTAGACCGTAAGCGGAAGGATTTGACAACGCGGTTGATTTAGTCGAACTTCTTCTAGCTCCGACCGATCAAGTACTGAAGGTACGGCACCTCCGAGTTCTGCACACGTTCAGCTCGATGACGTTCCTCACCCTCTTGATCCAGCAAGATGTCGAGAAAGTAGATGACCGGCGACGTGCCCGGCCTCGCCGCCTTCTACGAGGAGGTGCTGGGCTTCGAGCGCGTCCCGGCCCCGACCTACTCCGACTTCCAGGTCGCCTGGCTCCGCCTCTCGGGCTCCCCCGACGTCGCGCTCCACATCATCGAGCGCGACCCGACCGTCGCCACCGCCGCCGCCGCCCCGGGGGCTGCGCAGAGGGGCGCCACGCCAGCGCAGCTGCCCAGGCGGCACCACCTGGCCTTCTCCGCGCAGCTGCCCACGGCTCCTTCCTCTGGGGCTAGACGCACCTCCTGCGCAACATCGTCCGTCGTGGCACCCCCGCCCCCGGCGGCGGCGGCAAGCGCAAGGATGCGGGGGCGTCCGGCCTCATCGACGACGAGATGACCATGGTGGCCACGGAGGTGGTGAGGCTCAAGAAGGAGCAGAGCACCAGCGACGACAGGGTGGCCGCCATGTGCCACCGCGTGCAGGAGACCGAGCGGAAGCCCAAGCAGATGCTCGCGTTCCTCCTCACCATCGTGTCCGCGTTTGGGCGAGGCTGCTACTTGATGGCGACTTCGGCAACGTGTCCGCGTTTGGGCCGGACGCCATCGACTTCGCGGGGTTCTACACCGACGATGCATTCACCAATGCGCCGGTGCCGGTGGAGGCGGCCGCCGGGTCGGGCGGTGGTGGCGCCGGCTGCACGTTTGCTTTTGGAGTGGATAGTGGGTACTGAGTAGTGACGCCCGAAAGAAATTGCGCCGCCCGCGTGTGCTAACTGCTTGGTTTATGGCCGAATTATTGGCATTGCGTGAGTCTGCCATTTTGACCGCTACAGAGTGGTTCAACATTGAAGTATCAACATTTATCAACAATTATCCTAGGGTTAAAAGAAACAATTAAATAACATGTTTATTTTTATTATCGGGCAGTGCCATAAAACCACTATGGGAAGTACCACTGATTCATTATGAGCAGTACTGTTTATATAACTTAAGCAATACAAAACATTTTTATTACCTGGTGGTACTATTGAATCACTCTGGGCAATACAATTTATGTATTTTAAGCGGTACAAAAACTTTTTATTAGCAGGCAGTACGAAACTAATATTTGACAAAAGTACAAAATACATGTCAAGGGGAGTTTAGTTCTGTGGAAATAATTTACGGGCAGTACAATTTATTCATTTTGAGTAGTACAATTATTATTATTATTATCGGGCAGTACGAAACTCATATTCCACGGAAGTACAAGGTAAGTGTGAAGGGAATTTGAGTTCTCTAAAAAAAATTATGGGCAGTACAATTTAATCATTTTGAGCAGTACAAAAACTTCTTTATTGCCGGGCAGTACGAAATCCGTATTCCACAGAAGTACAATATTATGTTTCCTTGGAACAGGAAAAATCTCAGTATTTTGAATATTGTTCAAAAACCATGAAGAATTTGAAAAATGTTAAAACACAAAAAAGTTGCTAAATTTCAATACTTTTTCAACGTAAAATGTACTTCTCTTCATCGTGGCATTCTATGGTATTCTTTTTACTCCGATGGGCGACGAGGAGATTGAATGCAATTTTGACCTCCTGAGTGCAGAATTACGGGAAGTACAAAGGTAGCAGTAATGGGAAGAACATATAATATTTAGGTAGAAGTACAGAGCAGTACAACATGCGAGCGAGGAAGTACCTGCTGAGAATTATTCCTACTAGGGAGGCAGTACCATAGTTACACTGAGAGAAGTACCGAGTAGTTTGAAGTAGCAGTACAGGGTGTCCTTTATGCTAATTTGGTACTCACCTTTTGCAGCTGCTACTTGGAGCTGTGGAATTAGCAAGCTTAGGGAAGTGCAAAAAGGTTCTCTGTAGTGAAGAGTAGCAGTACAGAATATCTTAAAGCAGCAGTGCAGATAAAAATGCAAAACTAGCCTTAATAAAAATTGTGTAATTGAGAAGTACAAACTCTATAAGATCAAGAAGTACGAAACTGATATTCCCAAGAAGTACAAGATACATGTCAAAGCAAACTGACTTATGTAAAATAATTTACGAGCAATACAATTTAATCATTTTGAGTAATAAAAAAAATAATTGCAGAGCAGTACGAAACTCGTATTCCACAGAAGTACAAGGCAAAAATGTGTTCTTTTAAAATAAATCCGAGCAGTACAACTTATTCATTTCGAGGAGTACAATTATTATTATTATTATTATCGGGCAGTAAGAAACTGATATTCCACAGAAGTACAAAGGTACATGTGGAGGGAATTTGAGTTCTCTGGAAAAAATTATGGGCAGTACAATTTAATCACTTTGAGAAGTACAGAAACTTCTTTATTTTCGGGCAGTAAAAAAACGTTTTTAAATTTCAGTAGCTTTCCAAAGGTATATCATTTGCGCTATTCCGAGAAGTGGTCAAAAACTTAATATATAATTAATGTTTCGTCTATTTTGAATGAATCTCGGTATTTTCAAAACTGCTCAAAAATTATGTAAAATTTGAAAAACATTAATACACGAAAAAGATGTGAATTTCAGTACCTTTCCAATGCCATATCATTTGCATCATTTCGATATCCAAAAATGATCCATGATCATCTTTTAATAAAACAGATTTTTAGTATTTTCAAAACTGTTCCAAAACTGTGCAAAATTTGAAAAAACTTAAAACATGAAAATGTTTGTAAATTTCAGTAGCTTTTCAACGGTATATCATTTTCTACATTCCGATAAAGTGGTTAAAAGAATTTCGTTCAAAACACTTTTCATTCAGCTTGTGATGATTTCTGTTTTTTGAAAATTCATAATAAAAAATAAAAAAGGTGAAGCAAGTTACAATATATAAGAGTTGAGAATTTTCTGTAGCTTTCCAATGGTATATCATTCGCGCAATTCCGATTAACGGTTTAGAATCTATTAGTGAATTACTACGCAAGTACAGAAGAGCAGTACCGACTTTACGAAAAAGAAGTACGGTTGTGTTATGCAGAAGCAGTACCAGATCTTTATTCCGGGCAGTATGTGATTATTGCAGAATATTATTCTATCATCGATTGTAGAATAGACGGCATGTATATGTGTGTATATATATATATATTTATTTATTTATTTATTTATTTATATATATAGGTTGGAGGGGAGAAGGGGCAGCCACGGGGGCACTACTAGAAAAAGGGCTATAGATGGGATTGACACTAATGACGCACCAGACAAGCGGTGCGCCATTCTGATACGCCATTAGAGTTGAAACTACTAATGGCGCACCTGGCCCAAGGTGCGCCATTAGTATCAAAAAAAAAATTTGAACTAGTGCGCCTGTCCAAACATACTAATGGCGCATCCAGACTCAGTGCGCCATTACTAGTTGTAACTAGTAATGGCGCACCTGTCGGAAAGTGCGCCACTAATGTTGTTTTTTTTATTATATTTTTATTCCTTATTTTGCAAAACTACTAATGGCGCACTGTTCCACCGTGCGCCATTACTAGTTTAAACTAGTAATGGCGCACTGTGTGCGCCATTAGTATGTCTTTTTTTAATTTTGCAAAACTACTAATGGCGCACCACCAGAAGGTGCGCCATTAGTAACCTGGATTACTAATGGTGCATTTGGAGTTGGTGCGCCATTAGTAAGTGGGCAGCAACAAGATATTTTGGACAGCCTCTCCTACCCACACACACTTTCTCCCCACTTCATTCTCTCCACCTCCTCCTTGTCTTGGGTGCCTCCTCTTTTTCACCTCATTTCCACCATAGATTCATTCAAATTAAGTGGTTAAATTACCTTGTTTTGATAGGTAAGTAAGGGGGGAAGCTATATTTATGTTGTTCTCCCTACAACAATGTGCACATGCTCTTTTTATGGCCTAGCTAGATCTATGTATGTTCGTGGTGTTGCATATGTTTGTGGTGTTGCATATGTGTTTGTGTTTGGAGGTGTACCGGTATTTGAAATGTGATAGTTGCCAATATTTTGCCGGAATGTTTATTCATTTCTGGTTCGGCGAGAATTTTGGCATTAAGCATTCTTTTTGGTCCTATTTTTAGGGAAAGTCATGCCAAATTTTTTCTTGGTTCTAAAATATCGTTTTGCTCTACCCCACAGGCGACCATGGTCCGCACGATGACCGAAGGCATTGTGAATAGGTTTTTGAGGTCCGCGAAAACCGAGATGCTTCAAAAGAA
Source organism: Triticum aestivum (assembly GCF_018294505.1). Classification (NCBI taxonomy): domain Eukaryota; kingdom Viridiplantae; phylum Streptophyta; class Magnoliopsida; order Poales; family Poaceae; genus Triticum; species Triticum aestivum. Next base: position 2,788,829 of record NC_057798.1, read on the forward strand.
CGAGACGGAGATAAGATGTCCGTGTCGAAGATGCAAGCTGAAGAGCCTTATTGCGGACCCGGATTCCGGGCAGGTGCGGGACCACCTGCTCTTGCGTGGTTTCATGGATGGCTATTGGTGGCAAGGTGATGAAGATGACTACGAAGTCGTCCATGGGGGCCGGGCAAGAAATGAGGAAGGGCAGCAAGACAACCACCGCGGCTCGGGCGGGCGAGAAGACGAACACTAGTAGAAAACAGGGCTTTCGTCCAGGCCAGTTTATCCCATTAGTCCTGGTTCAATCCAGAACCGGGACCAATGGAGCTATTTGCCCCGGTTCGTGAGCCCAGGGGGCCGGCCGGGCCACGTGGGCCATTGGTCCCGGTTCGTCCGGACCTTTTGGTCCCGGTTGGTGGGACGAACCGGGACCAATGGTCCTGGCTCCTGGCCCACCACTATTGGTCCCGGTTGGTGGCATGAACCGGGACCAAAAGGGTTACCTTTAGTCCCGGTTCATGCCACCAACCGGGACCAATAGTGGTGCCTATATATAGCCCCTCGCGCAAGAGCAGAGCACACTGCTCTGTTTTTTCTGGCCGAGGGGGAGAGGGCTTGGTGGTGCTCTAGCTCACCTCCTATGCACACAAGGTGTTCGATGGAATGCCCGAGCCACACTACTTAAGGTTTCTCCTCTCCAAGCTCGACCGCCAAGCTCCATTTTCCTCAATATTTATCTAGGTTTAGCGGTCCGTCACGCCCCGTCCCCGTCTTCACCGCCGTCGATCACCCGCGCCGATCTCATCGCCGGCACCACCGTGGTGAGCCTCTTGTTCTTATCTTCTTTCTGAAAGGAAAAATATTATTACTTGTTTGTTTAGATAGATACTTGTATTATTTTCTTACTTTTATTATTGCATCTTATATAGTGCGCCGATGGTTTTGGTATCCGCCCCCGTCGGCCCTCGTCCTGTCTATGATTCGGATGTGGTATATATTATCTTTTCATAACTATTGGTTCATTTATTGTTTATGAAAATTATGCCGACCAACGTGACATAGATTTTATTTATCTAGGAGGTTGTTGAACCGGAAATTCCAACCGACCCTATTGTCGAGAGGTTAAATTTAGTTGAAGAAGAAAACAATTTCTTGAAGGAAAAAATAAAAAAACTTAAGGAGGAGAAGATGATATTGGAGTTGCATGTTGCGGATGTCGTCGATGATCACAAGATCAAGATGGATGCAATGCGCTTGAAGATGAGAAAGATTAGAAAATATGCCATTCATACCGAGGCTTGGTATCATTATGCCGTTGGATCAGTTGTTACCTTGGTTGCGATTATGATCGCATTTGTTTTCGCATTGAAATGTTTTACATAGTTTCAATGTATGGTTTAATTAATTTAGATGCTCTGCAGAGCTTTATGTTGTTAGATGAGAACTATGTATCTACTTTGGTTTTTATGTGATGATGAACTTCTATTAATTTGGTCACTTAATTATCTATTCATGATGTTCTGTAATGATTTTTGACACACTTAATTATATATAATGCACGCAGATGAACCGGCAATGGATGTACGGTGACAGACACACCTCCGAGTACATTAAGGGCGTGCATGATTTTCTCGAAGTGGCTGAGGCAAACAAGCAGAATGGTTTTATGTGTTGTCCATGCCCTATATGTGGGAATACGAAGTCTTACTCTGACCGGAAAATCCTTCACACCCACCTGCTTTACAAGGGTTTCATGCCACACTATAATGTTTGGACGAGGCACGGAGAAATAGGGGTTATGATGGAAGACGGCGAGGAAGAAGAGTACGATGACAACTATGTGCCCCCTGAATACGGTGATGCTACTGAACATCAAGATGCACCAGACGATGTGCACGATGGTGCTGCAACGGGCGAAGCTGCTGAAGATCAAGAGGAACCAGACGATGTGCCCGATGATGATGATCTCCGCCGGGTCATTGTCGATGCAAGGACACAATGCGAAAGTCAAAAGGAGAAGCTGAAGTTCGATCGCATGTTAGAGGATCACAAAAAGGGGTTGTACCCCAATTGCGAAGATGGCAACACAAAGCTCGGTACCGTACTCGAATTGCTGCAGTGGAAGGCAGAGAATGCTGTGCCTGATAAAGGATTTGAGAAGCTACTAAAAATAATGAAGAAGAAGCTTCCAAAGGATAACGAATTGCCCGACAGTACATACGCAGCAAAGAAGGTCGTATGCCCTCTAGGATTGGAGGTTGAGAAGATACATGCATGCCCTAATGACTGCATCCTCTACCGCGGTGCCTACAAGGATCTGAACGCATGCCCGGTATGCGGTGCATTGCGGTATAAGATCAGACGAGATGACCCTGGTGATGTTGACGGCGAGCCTCCCAGGAAGAGGGTTCCTGCGAAGGTGATGTGGTATGCTCCTATAATACCACGGTTGAAACGTCTGTTCAGAAACGGAGAGCATGCCAAGTTGATGCGATGGCACAGTGAGGACCGTAAGAAAGACGGGAAGTTGAGAGCACCCGCTGACGGGTCGCAGTGGAGAAAAATTGAGAGAAAGTACTGGGATGAGTTTGCAAAGGACCCAAGGAACGTATGGTTTGCTTTAAGCGCGGATGGCATTAATCCTTTCGGGGAGCAGAGCAGCAATCACAGCACCTGGCCCGTGACTCTATGTATGTATAACCTTCCTCCTTGGATGTGCATGAAGCGGAAGTTCATTATGATGCCAGTTCTCATCCAAGGCCCTAAGCAACCCGGCAACGACATTGATGTGTACCTAAGGCCATTAGTTGAAGAACTTTTACAGCTGTGGAATGGAAACGGTGTACGTACGTGGGATGAGCACAAACAGGAGGAATTTAACCTAAAGGCGTTGCTGTTCGTGACCATCAACGATTGGCCCGCTCTCAGTAACCTTTCAGGACAGACAAACAAGGGATACCACGCATGCACGCACTGTTTACTTGACACCGATAGTATATACCTGGCAAGCTGCAGGAAGAATGTGTACCTGGGCCATCGTCGATTTCTTCCGACCAACCATCAATGTCGAAAGAAAGGCAAGCATTTCAAAGGCGAGGCAGATCACCGGAAGAAGCCCGCCATGCGTACCGGTGATCACGTACTTGCTATGGTCAATGATTTACACGTAATCTTTGGAAAGGGTCCCGGCGGACTAGCTGTTCCGAATGACGCTGAGAATCACGCACCCATGTGGAAGAAGAAATCTATATTTTGGGACCTACCCTACTGGAAATACCTAGAGGTCCGCTCTTCGATCGACGTGATGCACGTGACGAAGAACCTTTGCGTGAACCTGCTAGGCTTCTTGGGCGTGTATGGGAAGACAAAAGATACACCTGAGGCACGAGAGGACCTGCAACGCTTGCACGAAAAAGAGGGCATGCCTCCGAAGCAGTATGAAGGTCCTGCCAGCTACGCTCTTACGAAAGAAGAGAAAGAAATATTCTTTCAATGCCTGCTCAGTATGAAGGTCCCGACTGGCTTCTCGTCGAATATAAAGGGAATAATAAATATGCCAGAGAAAAAGTTCCAGAACCTAAAGTCTCATGACTGCCACGTGATTATGACGCAACTGCTTCCGGTTGCATTGAGGGGGCTTCTACCGGAAAACGTCCGACTAGCCATTGTGAAGCTATGTGCATTCCTCAATGCAATATCTCAGAAGGTGATCGATCCAGAAATCGTACCAACGCTAAGGAGTGATGTGGCGCAATGTCTTGTCAGTTTCGAGCTGGTGTTCCCACCATCCTTCTTCAATATCATGACGCACGTCCTAGTTCATCTAGTCGACGAGATTGTCATTCTGGGGCCCGTATTTCTACACAATATGTACCCCTTTGAGAGGTTCATGGGAGTCCTAAAGAAATATGTTCGTAACCGCGCTAGGCCAGAAGGAAGCATCTCCATGGGCCATCAAACAGAGGATGTCATCGGGTTTTGTGTTGACTTCATTCCTGGCCTTAAGAAGATAGGTCTCCCTAAATCGCGGTATGAGGGGAGACTGACTGGAAAAGGCACGCTTGGAAGGGACTCAATAATATGCAGGGACGGATATTCTTGGTCTCAAGCACACTACACAGTTCTACAGAACTCTACCTTGGTGACCCCGTATGTCGATGAACACAAGAACAGTCTGCGCTCCAAACACCCGGAGCAGTGCGACGACTGGATTACATGTGAACACATCAGGACTTTCAGCAGTTGGTTGGAAACACGTCTCAGAGGTGACAGCACTGTTTGTGATGAGCTGTACTTGTTGTCCAGGGGACCATCTTCGACTGTAATGATTTGGAAAGGATACGAGATAAATGGGAATACATTTTACACGATTGACCAAGATGAAAAGAGCACCAACCAAAACAGCGGTGTCCGCTTTGATGCAGCAACCGACAATGGAAATGACACATATTATGGTTACATAGCAGACATATGGGAACTTGACTACGGAGTAGATTTTAAGGTCCCTTTGTTTAAGTGCAAGTGGGTCAATCTGTCAGGAGGCGGGGTACAGGTAGACCCACAGTACGGAATGACCACAGTGGATCTGAAAAATCTTGGGTACACTGACGAACCGTTCGTCCTAGCCAATGATGTGGCACAGGTTATCTATGTGAAGGACATGTCTACCAGACCGAGGAAAAGAAAAGATAAGGAAGCGAATACATCATACAATGAGCCAAAGCGCCACATAGTTCTTTCAGGAAAAAGGGACATCCTGGGAGTGGAGGGCAAGACAGACATGTCTGAAGAGTATGAAAAGTTTCATGAAATTCCCCCCTTCAAAGTCAAGGCTGACCCAAGCATCCTGATAAACGATGAAGATTATCCATGGTTACGGCGCAATAAGCAAACGACACAAGCGAAGAAAAAGTGAAGACTTTCTCCCGCAACTATTATGATGATAACATGCCAACTTTGTAACAGACGAGTATGATACCATTGTCCGTTTTGTACATGCACATGCTATGCCAACTTTTTCAGAGTTCATTTGAAAACTATGAATTTTAAAACCTCGCCAACCGAAGGGCGCTCACACCGGTTTATAAATAAAGCAACAAAGAAAACAAAAAAAGAGTTTCCAAATTTGAAAACTAATGGCACTAACAGAAAGTTTATAATTTTTCTAAAACTAAAAGCAAAAAGAATTAAAAAATAAAGCAAAAAACAACAAAAAATAAATAATGCAGAAAACAGAACAAAAAACTGAAAAAAATAAAAATAGCAACAATAAGTATTTTGTTGTAAGTAGAAACAAAATAAAATAAATAAAGCAACAAAGGAAACAAAAAAAGAGTTTTCAGATTTGAAAACTAATGGCACTAACAGAAAGTTTATAATTTTTCTAAAACTAAAAGCAAAAAGAATTAAAAAATAAAGCAAAAAACAACAAAAACTAAATAATGCAGAAAACAGAACAAAAAACTGAAAAAAAATAAAAATAGCAACAATAAGTATTTTGTTGTAAGTAGAAACAAAATAAAATAAATAAAGCAACAAAGAAAACAAAAAAAGAGTTTTCAGATTTGAAAACTAATGGCACTAACAGAAAGTTTATAATTTTTCTAAAACTAAAAGCAAAAAGAATTAAAAAATAAAGCAAAAGACCAAAAGAAAAATAAACCAAAACCAAAATAAACTAAATAAAGCAACAAATAAAACAAAAAAACAAAAAAAATGCCACCTACTGGGCCCCCACGGCCTGAATACGACTAGAAACCCTATGGGCCAGGATTCAGGCCCGTGGAAGGCCCAGTAGGCCCACAGGCACAGATGGCAGAGTTAGGCCCGAAAGCCTGCTTTAGAGAGGAGCTCGAGAGGGGAGCCGCACCGCACCTTATAAACTGGTGCGGCTCCCTCTCAACTAGCGAGGTGGGACTAAACATTTGGCGCGGGGCAGCACAAGGCCTTTGGTCCCGGTTGGTGGCACCAACGGGACTAATGCCCCCTTTAGTCCCGGTTGGTGCCACCAACCGGGACCAAAGGCCGCCGCTTCCCGCCCTTTGGGCTGCTGAAAATTGGCCTTTGGTCCCGGTTGGTGGCACCAACCGGGACTAAAGGGGGGCATTAGTCCCGGTTGGTGCCACCAACCGGGACTAATGCTCAGTGTATATAAACAACACTTGTGAAAATTTTCAGTTTCATCGCGCATTTGCCCCCCGACGACGCCGCCAGGCTGCCCCGCCGCCGTCGCCGTCGCCCGTGCCCCCGAGCCCACGCCGTCGCCGGCCGCGCCCTCGAGCCCAGACGCCGTCGCCACCCCGCGCCGCCCCGACGCCGTCGCCACCCCGCGCCGCCCCGACGCCGTCGCCACCCCGCGCCGCCCCGACGCCGTCACCGCGGGCCACCCCGGCCGCGCCGTCCCGACGCCGTCGCCGCCCCGCCTCTGCCTCGCCGTCGCCTCTGCCTCGCCCCGCGCCGCTTTGGTCAGGGCCGGCACCGCCCCCCTCTTCCCCCTTTTTTTTGCAAATATAGTTTTTTTTCCTGATTATGTGTGTATATGTATGAGTGTATATGTATATGTGTATATCTGTTTATATGTCTTTTTTTTAGATTTTTTTGTTTTTTGCATTTTTATAAAAATGTATATATGTTCTCTGTGTATATATATGTTTTCGGTTCATAGATTTTTATTTGAACATTATTTTGAAAAAAACAAGCAATACTACTTCATGTATTTTTAAGAAGGAAGAAGAAGAAAAAGAATGAGAAGAAAAAGGAAAAAAGAAGAGGAAGAAAGCAGAAGAAGAGGGAGGAAGAAGAGGAGAAATAAATAAGAAGAGGAAAAAGAAGAAAAAGAAGAGGAGAAGAAGAAAGGAATAGAGGAGAAGAAGAAAAAATAGAAAATATTCTATTTTTTCTTCTTCTCCTCTATTCCTTTCTTCTTCTCCTCTTTTTTTCTTCTTTTTTTCTTCGATCTTCTCCTCTGTCATCGTCGATATACCCCTCCCGATAACTTCAACATGAGAGGAGAAGAAGAAAGAAAGGAATAGAGGAGAAAGAAGAAACTTTGACACGAGGGGGGGGGTACCGATACCCCTCCCCGATAACATTATTTTCCCATGTATATGTATGTTATTTCGTTCTCGATATAACGAGGGTGTCGAGGATCACCGAGGGGTCGAGGGTCGGGAACTAGCGTAGAGGGTCGAGGGTCGGGAACCAAAAAAGCTCCGGAACTACCGAAGAAGCTGCAATTTAGGCACCCGAAAGTAAGTACTATATAGTAGCATATTCCAGGCATCTCCTAGTGATTCAAGCGCTAGTTTCATCAATACCATTTAGCATGCTTGCTAATTATCAGTTTGATTGACCTCTATTTCTTGTAAAGTGGTTGTGGCGGGAACAAGGGAATGATTTCTGTGGATACTACATTTGCGAGTCCATCCGCCACACGACCTGTGAGCGGGGCTACTCCGACAAACAATATGAAGTTCTTAAATAACAATATTCACAATTTTATTTTATTACCATCATTTGTGTTGAGTTTCATTCATTCATATATATATATATGTATTGACCCCCTTCTTAAAATTAGATGTTTCGGATGCGGGATGAACTCCTAGCACCAGATCGCATGCGAGCAATTCAAGAGGAATTGGCGGCATTCTTTCTTGACCACGTGATCGCTGAAGACGGAGAATACTATGTGGACCATGCGTCCGTATTTTAGGAGATTATATATTTGTAAAAGATAATTATTGTATATATGTAGCCGGTAGTGTCGGATAGATATACGAGAACTTGTTTGTTCGACCAATCTCTCGGAGAAGGAGAGGTGGTCGATATCACTTCTCTCTGTATGCATATATGTTCATGACGATCTTCTGTTTGCTTACTAGCTAGCTAGCGTGTCTAGCTAGTCCTCTCTATACGTATGTATGTATGGTACGTAGCGTCGACCAAGCACGGACAAAAGAGAGGACACTTCTCTCTATTAATTAGCTAGCTATAGCACAATATATGAAACACCTAAATTAACCCCCCAAAACCCCCCAACCCCCCCCCCCTTTCAAAAAAAAAACCACAGCCACATAAACGCTGACGCGTGGATGCCTATTGGTCCCGGTTGGTGCCACCAACCGGGACCAAAGGCCCTCCTGCCTGGGCTCAGGGGACAGGCCACGTGGAGGCCCTTCTGTCCCGGTTCTGGATTGAACCGGGACTAAAGGGGTCAGGGCATTAGTACCGACCCTTTAGTCCCGGTTCATGAACCGGGACTAAAGGCCCTCACCAACCGGGACAATAGGCCCTTTTTCTACTAGTGGAAGAATCCCCAGGAGATGATCACGATGGTGATGCTGTACACGGTCATCATGTAGAAGATGCAGGACATGATGATGAGGAAGATGCCGGAGCAGACGACGGGCATGATCATGAAGATGATGATGCCGGCGGAGCAGACGACGCTGGACCATCGATGGGCTGGGTGCAGGACCCTCATATTCAAGAGCTGCTTCTCAAGCAGACGGATAACTCAAGAGCTGCCGCCCGAGAGAAAGCCAAGATGGATCAACTTGAGTTAGACGCGGTTACTCCATTGTATGAAGGATGTAGGCCCGAGGATACCCGCCTGAAAGTAACGCTCATGGCTCTGGAGATGAAGGTAAAACACAAAATGACCGACGCATGCTTCGACGAGAACATGTCATTCTGGCACGAACGTCTTCCCAAGGGGAACAAGTGCCCGACCAGTTTGGAGGAGGCGAAGAAAATCGTGTGTCCTCTGGATTTACCGCACGTGAAATACCATGTGTGCATGAACAATTGCATCATTTATCGGGACGAGCACGCGGAGTCTACCATATGTCCGGTGTGCGGCGTCACTCGATACAATAAGAGGAAGAAAGCTTCTCGAAAAGTGGTGTGGTACTTTCCGATCACTCCTCGTCTTCAGCGGCATTTCGCGGACCCTAAGGTAGCAAAGCTCCTGCGTTGGCACGCGGATAGGGAGGAGAAGAAGCGAGAAGATGACGCAAATGATCCGGAGATAGATAAAAAAGACAAGATGCTGAGTCACCCTAAGGATGCGAGCCAGTGGCAAGCGTTGAACTTCGAAGACCTAGAATTTGGGAACGATCCAAGGAACATCGTGCTGGGCGCGAGCACCGATGGAGTCAATCCGTTTGGCAGCCAGAGAAGCACACATAGCACCTGGCCTGTGTTTGTGTGGATGTACAACCTTCCCCCCTGGTTGTGCATGAAGAGGAAGTACATTCACATGAGTATGCTAATTGAAGGACCGAAACAACCAGGGAACACCATCAATCTGTATCTGGGGCTGCTGAAAGAGGAGCTTGACACGCTATGGAAAACGCCAGCCAATACATGGGACACCGCAGAGAAAGAATATTTCCCTATGAGAGCCGCACTGCTCACGACGGTGCACGACTATCTCGGTTACGGATATCTCGCGGGGCAGGTAGTCCACGGATTTTCTGGATGCTTAAGGTGCATGGATGACACAACGTATCGCCAGCTAGATAGAGATCCCGGGTCTTCGAAAACCGTGTTCATGGGACATCGAAGGTGGCTTCGCGACGATGACCCGTGGAGGAAACGCAAGGATCTGTTCGATGGTGAAACCGAACCCCGAAAACTCCCGTGTACGAGGAGCGGCGAGGAAATAGACAAGCTGTTGAAAAATTGGAAAGACTGCCCACTGCCGGGAAAGAAGCAAAAGGCGCCAGAGCCGGGAAAGAAGCGAAAGGCGCCAGAGCCGCTGCTGAAGGTATGGAAAACGAGGTCTGTTTTCTGGGACTTGCCGTACTGGAAGATCCACCGTGTGTCTCACAGCCTTGATGTCATGCATATCACGAAGAACGTGTGCGAGAGTCTGCTTGGTACCCTGCTCAACATGCCAGAGAGGACCAAGATGGGCCGAAAGCAAGGGCAGACTTGAAATCAATGGGCATCAGGCAGGAGCTTCACGCTAATGATGATGATGATGATGATGATGATGATGATGATGATGATGATGATGAGGCGAAGCAGGACACAGTAAGTTGTCGCAAAGGCAAAAAGGCCAAGAAGACCGGAAATGACTACCCTCCCGCGTGCTTCACTCTAAGTCAGGAGGAGATCGAGCAGTTTTTCACCTGCCTCCTAGGAGTAAAACTTCCTTACGGTTACGCTGGGAAGATAAGCAGATACCTAGACCCAGCAAAGCAGAAGTTCAGTGGGATGAAGTCTCATGACTGTCACGTGCTGATGACGCAGATACTTCCAGTTGCAATCCGTGGGATCATGGACGCGCACGTCCGTGAAACGCTATTTGGCCTATGCAACTTTTTCGACGTCATCTCTCGGAAGTGGATTGGTGTGAGGCAACTCAGAAGGCTACAGGAAGAGATCGTGGTGATACTATGCGAGCTTGAGATGTACTTCCCACCCGCATTCTTCGACGTTATGGTGCATCTGCTGGTCCATATAGTGGAGGATATCATCCAACTCGGGCCGACGTTCCTGCACAGCATGATGCCGTTCGAAAGGATGAATGGTGTCATCAAAGGATACGTTCGCAACATGTCACGTCCAGAGGGAAGTATAGCCAAGGGCTTTCTGACCGAAGAGTGCATCTCCTACTGCACGAATTATCTAGGCATTGAGAACCCCGTTGGTCTGCCCGTCAACAGGCACCTCGGCAGGCTCGCTGGATGGGGTCACCGTGAGGGTCGCCGCGAAATGCATGTCGACTTAGAGGGTCGACTCGCCGACTTTGAAAGAGCAAACCTAGTCGCGCTATAACACATAGACGTGGTCGATCCTTGGGTGGTAGAGCACAAAACCTTTATTAAGAAGACGTACAATGACCGAGGCCAACAGAGGACGGACGGAGATATAATCAAAGAGCACAACTCATGTTTCACGCGTTCGTTCAAGCAGAAGCTTCTGTCGTACCCTTTACATGAGGATTCTTCCGCGGAAGAACAACTCATATTCGCCTTGTCACAGGGCGCCGAGCACAACCTGATGACCTATGAGGCGTACGATATCAACGGCTACACATTCTACACCGAGGCCAAGGACATGAAGAGCGATGGTTATCAGAACTCTGGGGTAACGATGGAATCCTACACCGGTAATGACAAGGACAGATACTACGGAAGGATCGAGGAGATCTGGGAGCTGAGCTACGCTGGAGAGAAGGTCCCGATGTTCCGTGTCAGATGGGCGAAGAACGTCCTAAAAGAAGACCGGTATTTCACCATCATGGTTATACCCGAAGCCAAATCCAAGACCGTGGGCGCAAACGTCACCGCGAAAAATGAGCCATGGGTACTGGCTTCCCAAGTTGACCAATGCTTCTTCATTACCGACCCGTCAAAGCCCAGTCGTGTTGTCGTGAGGAGAGGCAAAAGGAAGATCATCGGAATGGATGGAGTAGCCAATGAGCAAGACTTCGACAAGTACGGCGACCCGAGGATCGAACATGACGACGATGATGAAGTAGCAGCATACACCACAAGAAGAAGCAGGACCACCCTACCTAAAGGACGTCCGTTCCACAGAAGAACACCATTTGCGAAAAAGAAGGGCAAGAAGATTGTGAATAGATAGCTAGCTAAGATCGATTGTATTTAAATCGTAACCTTCATTTCTCGATTGTATTTCATGGGCACTTTTTGAACTATCATGAATATTTTTAAATTTCATGGACACTCGATCTCGATTCCCCTCCATCTCGATCGCTATCCCACCTCGCCAGATCCGGTCCCCCTCGCCGCCGAGCACCCCCCGGTTCACCGGCCGCCGCAGCCGACCCCCCGCACCCTCGATTCCCCTACTCAACCGCAGCCGCCGACCCCCCGCACCCTCCCCCGCTCCACCGGCATTACTGTTTGATGATATTTTTTAAAAAATTATTACTGTCTTATAAAAAAATATTACTGTTATGATCTAAACAAGTTTGAACATATTTAAACACAAATAAGTATCAAACAGCATTTTAAATGCATAAAAAATTGTGGAGCCTGGGAATCAAACCCAGGACCTCCTGGTGTGAGAACTGGCTGCTGACCAGTCAAGCTAGTAGAGGGAACTTGATGTGGATCAGGTCAGGTGGAAGATAACCTGTTGGCTCGAGCAGAAATCAAAAAAAAAATACTAATGGCGCACCAGGGCGAGGTGCGCCATTAGTATGGATGTACTTATGACGCACCGAGGTGTGGTGCGCCATTAGTATTGTGCCACCCCCATCCATATTTCCTCCCCGGCCCAAACCTATCCCCTCTCTCTCCCTCGCCCTCGCCCTCGATCCCCTTCCCCTCTCCTCTCCCGACGCTGCTGCCCCGCCGCCTCGACGCCGCCCCGACGCCGCCTCGATGCCTCGACGCCTCACCCTGGTGAGTTCCCTTTCATCCAAGGAGGAGAAGGTGCTGCTGCTGTGGATCCTTCTTGTACCTCCCGTCTCCATCTAGCTGACCCTCGTGTCGTCTCTGCTCTGCAGGTAGAGCGCGCCGGCGAGCGACCAGGACGAGGACGACGCCGGGAGAGGAAATCAAGAGGACGAGGACGACGCCTCGCTTGTCATTCGTTGAGCTGCAATTTCGGTATGCTCTGTTTACCTTAGAAAAATCAAGAGGAAATTGTTGTCCACCGTAATCCTGTTGCACAATCTTCAGTTAGCTAGTTGTTTGTTTTACTTCAGTTTCGTCAGAATAAGCATGCATGTACGAGGATCTTGTTCTTGTGAATGTTGCAGCTCGTAGCTTTTGTTTTTGTTAGAGGAAAACAGTAGCTAGCTAGCTGCAACATTAGAAATTAATATACCCAAAGAAGAGCACTATTGAAAGTGAAATTTTCTGTACTGAACACTTTCTAGATAAGACATGACTGAACATAATTATAACGCCATGACGAAGTTGTACTCGACTGTTCTGTAGGTAATCGTAACGGAGGAAGTTAAAGAGGGTTGGTCGCACCTGAAGAACCAAGGAAGCATCGACTGGTCTGAAGGTAATCATCCCGGGCACTATTGATGTTACTGAAGCTAGCTGTATGATTTTCTCAGTTAGTAAGTGGCGTGATGCCAAGAGGTGACACTGTGGGTAGTACTAGTACTAGTGTAGAAGTAGGATTTCTGTTGCATGATGCCAAGACGTGACACAGACTCGTACTAGTACTAGTCTAAAGTAGGATCATATGTGTGTGGATGTGGCTATTGTAATCCTGAATGTAGGGACATGAGGTTCTTTCACATGATAGTTCGAATTACTATGTGGATTTTGTTAAAGAGTTCAGAACACTAGTTAAACTGAAAGAAATATTGCATTATAACTCTGGCTAAGTATTGAAACATAATACAATTCTGCTTATGTGTTGCATCTTTTGGAACTATATTTGAAAATGATTGCTGCTAGATGTTAATTTGCTGGTACTAGCTAGAATTTGGCACTGAAAAGCAAAAGCAAAAGCTAATTAACTGCTGGGTAATAGCACTGGTACTAGGTAGCTAAAATATGTGTTCTGAAACACTGAGAGTAGAAACACTTACTACATACATATGCTCAAGAAACAGTTACTAACCAGAAAAGGTTTTGACTTGAAATGTTAATAGCACAGAGAGCACCACAAGTTAAACACCTCAATCTGTTAGTATTTGTCTGCATTTTCTCACATTCTTCTTGTATCTGATCCAGTATTGCTTGTAGTGGTTTGTCCAAAATGTTGAATGATACTGCTTGGAGATGCATATATTGTTTCACCTCTTCACATGCCAATGTATTTTTCATGTTGTGATGGAGGCCTTTTTTGCCTTGTCCACCCGAGAGGCCCTTAAGTTTGCTGGAATGTCAATTAACTTCCGTTCCAGCAAATTCGGGTACTCCATATGTCCTATTTTCAGCAAAGGTCATGCTGAAATTTTCCGTGAATTTTAGCATGACTTTGCTAAAAATAGGACATATGGGGTACTTGTGACTAATGCATGGGCCAGGGTACTTGTGACTAATGATGAAAGCTTAGGCTTTTAGGGTGCCTCGGCGTCGAAAAACCCTCAATGATAAAAGCTTAGCTTTTAGGATGCCTCGGTGTCGACAAACCCTAAATGATGAGACCATGATCTTGTTCCTTGACAATAACCAACTTTTTGACCAAACTTTGTTCCTATTTAGAGAGAAACATGGCCAACAACGATGAGGCCGGGGGTTTGGGCGGCAAGGCATTCTGGGAGCTGTCCCAGGAGATGGAGGAACAACCTCACTTGTACGAGGACGCCGCCTTCCCCACCGATCCTGAGACCACTGATGGTACCGCCGAGGATGACCCCACTGATGCCACCACTGATGGTGCCGCCGAGGATGCCACCACTGATGATGGCGGCGCACGCACAGATGGCAGCCAACCGAAGAGGCAACGGAAGGACCGGCGCCCGACCGTGCTCTGCACCCTCAAGGAGGAAGTTACTGAAGTGGACTCCGACGGGAATCCAACGGCGCCCGAACGAATAGTTAAGGGGTACTCGCTTCAGCTCGGGTGCATTCTCCGGAGCACCGTCTCGATCAACACCGAGAACCTGAGGCATCCTGACCGAGGGAATTTGCGCAACCTCCTCTTCACGAAGCTGCACGAACGATACAAGTTCCCCGCTGAATTTGAAAACACAAGCCTCAAAGGGAATAAAGTGAACAATGCTGTCCTCACGAAGATGAGCAAGGCCCTGTCTACTTGGAAAAGCAATGTGAAGAGAATGATCGAGAAAGGTGAGAGTTATGAGAAGATCAAGGAGAAAAATCCTTCGATCACCGAAGATGACTACAACGACTTCAAGATCAATTGCTCGAGCACCGCAAACTCCCAATCAAGTCAGTGGGGGAAAGAAATGCGGGAGCTGAACTTAGGGGAACACACACTCGGTCCCGGCAGTTACAGAGTGGCGGAGCCTATATGGGACAAGGAGGAGGCGGACCGTGCCGAGCAAGGCCTACTGCCCCTCTTCGATAAATACGGTGACAAGCAGACCAGGAACTTTGTCAGGGCCCGGTACAAGAAGGACCCGAAAATAAAGGAGCTTACCACGGATCCGAAGACCAGGGCGCTTGAGCTTGTTCTGGTAAGGAATACACCCTCGCGTAATTAGCTCCATATGGTTGCATTCTAATTAATGAAGCCAAATTTCTTAATGGTTCACATTCCTTCCGCAGGCGACTGAAAGCAGTAGCGCGGGGTCGACTAAGAGCAACCCTTGGGACACCACTCTAAATAGGGCGTTGAATGTAATGAAGAACAAGGATAAGCTCAGTAAGCCGACGTCAGCTGGTTGTGTGGCCGGCAAAGGCTTGTCGACAAAATGGTCGTCATACTATAACAATGGTGGGCGAAAGGAGAAAAAGACCAGCTCGGAAAGCCAGGCACGCGAGGTTCAAGAACTCAAGGCACAGGTGGCACGGATTTCGGAGATTGTCCAAGAGCAAGTGCAACAACAACTTGGAGCGAAAATCACCGCCATTGTGCCTACCTTGATCGAGGGGTTGAGTGCGTGGATTGCGGGCGGCCAACAGGGGTCGCCCCCGATTCCTAGCTTCACGGCCAGCAACTCGCAGAATGCGATGGCGGGGCCATTGGTGTCTCCGGCGGAGGCGGCATTAGTGTCTCGGACGCCGGCACGGGAGCTTAATGCACCCGGGTGTACGCCGGCCGGCACCTCTGCAGCAAGCGGCCCCTCCGTCAACTGCACGCCCGCCGTTGGCGGTGCCTCGACATTAGCCGAGCTCGATGCCATCATCACGGTAACTAATTAAGCCTCTCTCGGCCGAGGACTTCATCTCCTTGCCTTTGACTGGGCATCCCTGACGCCCTACATGTTTTCGCAGGGCGCCGCCGACGTTCCGTGCACTCTCCTGCACTTCGTGAACAATGAGTTGGTCGATGTCGCCAAGGGCAAAATCGTTCAACCAGGCAACCCCTTGTTCCACGGTACCCAGATGCCACCCAACTTGTTTAGGGTTCAACTGGTTCGGGTGCTGCCAGGCTGCGACGAGTTGTTACCTCCGATTCAACCCGTCGGGGCCGACGATGATGACGTGATGACCCTCAGTGCCTGCCTGAGGTGGCCCCTGCTTTGGCCGAAGAGCCAGATTCGTTTGGGGGCGGGGGACACCACCCCAAAGACAACACCGCCAGTCGTGCCGGCGCCAAGTTGGCCCCATGGCAAGACCGCCGCAACTGTGCCGGGCATCCCTATGCCACTGGATCCAAACATGCATATGGCACAGGATCAGAACGACGACGACGACGATACATTTGGCAACGTCGATCAGTACTTTGCCGATCATGGGTACGATGGCGACTTCATGGGGCCTCCTTCTCAAGAACCCAACCCAACAAAAGACGTGCGCGATCTAGCTGGTACCGCGGAGAAGCCAAGTTGCAACAGGCGTCGTCTGCCGTTCAGCTCTCAGGAGACGCCTCCAGCTGCCAACTTCACCGAGCCTCAGATAGGCGAGGTGCGAAATATTATCAGCCCCAACACACTCAAGAAGGCGGTCCGTGAGCAGAACTCGGTCCCATTACAGGAGAAGAAGAAGGCACGCAAAAGAAAGACTAACAAGGGTGCGAGCCAGCCGGCACCGAGTACGATCCGTGCTCAGGACGGGCCACCTTCACCTAAGGATATCTCGAGGAGGGTGCATGTGGCGGGTAGGGCGATGCTACCGCCAAATATGCTCACTGCTGCAACCGGTGCTATGCGGAGTCTGCACGACAGTGTTCTTTCTTTGGAGAAGCGGCGTCTCAGAGAGAAGGATGTGGCATACCCGGTTTTTGTGGCCAAGGTGCCAGAGGGCAAGGGCTTTGTGGATGGCGACATCGGGGGTACGATCGTCCTGCGGTTTGATGACATCTTTGCTATGTTTAACCTTCATCCGCTGCACTACACCTTCGTTCGGCTATTTTCGCTGAGTATGTAGATGCGGATCATTCGCGACATGACCCCGGACATCGCGATAATCGACCCCTTCTACATGTGTGCCAAGATCTTGGGCAGCGCTGGGGACCGGCAAGTCGCGAGTTCTTACCTCGAAGGCGTCATTCTGGCAAACCAAGATAAGGACAACTTCCTCGTGCCTTACTTTCCCGAGTAAGTCCTCCCCTCAACCGGCCCGTAACATATGAATTCTTAGATTTCGATCGTTTTTCTTTTAACATTCCGTGTTTTCTGCAGTGACACACATTGCACGCTCATCCTCCTAAGCCCCAAATATTCCATGGCCACGTATTTCGACCCGGACCGTCAGTCGAACGTAGACTACACAAATGTCAAGAAGGTTCTTGATGATGTTCTCCCCGGCTACGCCAAATCTGGAGGCACCTTCTCCAGGCCTATTCGTAAGTACGGCAAGCACGTGTTCTCCCACAATACGACGTTCTACTGCATCAAGCAGCCGCCTGGCGGTCAGAAGGGTGCCTACTACGCCATCCATCACATGCGGGCGATCGTACGGGACCATCATCAACTTCTGCTACCGAGTAAACTCAAAGATTGGGCCGCGAGCGTGTCGGCAATCTAGGACGCGGACATCAAACAAGAATTCTTTCGCATCCAGTCGGAGTTTGCGGAAATCATCCATCAAGATGTCCTTCGTACCTTGGGGCAGTTCTACCTCAGAAATCAACCGTCCAACAGTGACATCGACACAATGCTACAAATGTAGGCTGACAACGCCCGTTATTTCATGACTCCCACGATAGACGGTGGCTTCATCCACGCTCCGGTCCCTTGAGTCGAGTCAAAAGCAGTGATGTTGTGTCTAGTTCTGAAACATCGATTGGCTCATGTTGTAATTAAACTTTAATGAACTTGTAGTATGTCTCTTTGGTTTCGAGAGTCGTTCAACTTAGATGTAATCGATGCTATTAATGTCTTGTTTTTCTCTTTCGATCGTTCTGTTGCATACTTATATATTGCTTATGTATTGTCTGTGAATTGGTACTACGTTTCGTTTGGCTAGTGCATAGCGATGCCGTCGTATGTCGTGTACAAGGGTAAGGTTCCCGGAGTCTACGACGACTGGGAGGAGTGTCGGAGACAGGTTCACCGATTCAGCGGTAACAGTTATAAAGGGTACACCACTAGGGCCGAGGCCGAATCTAGATATGCCCGCTATCTAGCGGGAGAGGGGAGGGAGAGTTGGAGGAACCAGATGAAGACGAGTTTCATCGTGATGACCGCAGCTCTCTTCTATGTGATGGTAGTTTAGATGATCGATATCGACTTGTAATGTGAAGACAAACTCGCTACTCGCAGTCTCGAGACTTGTAACATAATGTTCTATCTTTGTTCGGTCTTTTCAATTCGGAGACTAATATGATGAATTGTATTCGGAGACTAATATGATGAATTGTATTCAGAGACTAATCTTTTATTGTATTCGATGAATCTGTTGTTGATGTGTGTTGTCTATATTTTGTCCAATTATACATTTTGTAACCTGTGCAAAAAATAGAAAATTAAAAAATAAAAAACCCTAATATTCATACTAATGGCGCATCACATGACAGTGCGCCATTAGTATGCCAAAGGATACTAATGGCGCATCATTAAACAGTGCGCCATTAGTATGCCGAAGTTACTAATGGCGCATCTTGTTGTTGTGCACCATTAGTATGCCAAAGCACCTGGGTATACATGGCCCCCTGGGAGGCATACTAATGGCGCACTGTTGTATATACTAATGGCGCATCTGAGGTCCGCAATTAGTATACCAGATACTAATGGCGCACCAGTGGTGCGCCATTAGTAAAATATACTAATGGCGCACCACTAATGCGCTATTAATGGCCAAATTAGGTGCGCCATTAGTAGGTCTTTTCCTAGTAGTGGGGCGCCCCAAGTAGGAGGAATCCTACTTGGGGTCCTCTCCCAATTCGGCCAACCCCCCCCCCCCCTCCTATTCCTATTCAGAGTAGGAAGGGAAGAGAGGGAAGGGGAAATCCTATTCCCTTTTTTCTTTCCTCCTTGCCCTTTCCTTCTCCAATTTGGCCAGCCCATATGGGGGGGTCCACCAGCCCCTTTGTGGCTGGTGTGTTTCCTCTCTTGGCCCAATAGGCCCATATCTTTTGTCGGGGGTGCGCGGAACCCCTTCCGGTGACCCGATACATACCCGATACCCTCCGGAACACTTCAGGTGTCTGAATACTATCTTCCTATATATCAATCTTTACCTCTCGACCATTTAGAGATTCCTCGTCATGTCCGTGATCTCATCCGGGACTCCGAACAACATTCGGTCACCAAATAACATAACTCATATAATACAATATTGTCATCGAACGTTAAGCTTGCGGACCCTACGGGTTCGAGAATTATGTAGACATGACCAAGACACCTCTCCGGTCAATAACCAATAGCGGGACCTGGATGCTCATATTGGGTCCCACATATTCTATGAAGATCTTTATCGATCGAACCGTTATCACAGCATACGTTATTCCCTTTGTCCATCGATATGTTACTTGCCCGATATTCGATCGTCGACATCTTCATACCTAGTTCAATCTTGTTACCAGCAAGTCTCTTTACCCCTTCCGTAATACATCATCCTGCAACTAACTCATTAGTCACTTTCCTTGCAAGGCTTCTTATGATGTGTATTACCGAGAGGGCCAGAGATACCTCTCCGATACTCGGAGTGACAAATCCTAATCTCGATCTACGCCAACCCAATAAACACCTTCGAAGATACCTGTAGAGCATCTTTATAATCACCAAGTTACTTGTGACGTTTGATAGCACACAAGGCATTCCTCCGGTATCCGGGAGTTGCATAATCTCATAGTCGAAGGAATATGTATTTGACATGAAGAAAGCAATAGCAATAAAACTGAACGATCAATATGATATGCTAACGGATGGGTCTTG
Source organism: Triticum aestivum (assembly GCF_018294505.1). NCBI lineage: Eukaryota > Viridiplantae > Streptophyta > Magnoliopsida > Poales > Poaceae > Triticum > Triticum aestivum. The sequence goes on from NC_057798.1 coordinate 2,808,702, forward strand.
TCCATCACATTTCTCCTAATGATGTGATCCCGTTCATCAAATGACAACACATGTCTATGGTTAGGAAACTTAACCATCTTTGATTAACGAGCTAGTCTAGTAGAGGCTTACTAGGGACACAGTGTTTTATCTATGTATCCACACATGTATCAAGTTTCCGGTTAATACAATTCTAGCATGAATAATAAACATTTATCATGATATAAGGAAATATAAATTAACAACTTTATTATTGCCTCTATGGCCAATTTCCTTCACTAGATATAACTCATTATGTTTGTTTATGCTACGTTCGTTTGCATCAAATCGTGCCATTGTCATTCGCACGACAATGCCAATTGTCCTCTAAAATTTGGAACCAGGTATCACTGAACTGGTTGCTCGGTGCGCTGACATTCACTATCCTTGGAGTAACTGTAGTCACAGATCTTGGCATTCAGCCAGTCACATGGCAGGGAAGATCACAACAAAGACCACCAAGGATTGGGTGGTCTCAGGCTTCGTCGTTGTAGGCAGCCTGACAAGCTTACTTCTCAGTTACTCGCGATTGTGAGTGTTTCTTCATTCTTTTTTACAACGTGCGTCCATGTGAGCCTAATGCATCAGATACAATGACCTCACAATTTGATTCCAGGCTGGTCTATTTTGCCATGTGAAGGGAGGGCACCGCCGGTAGCCTCGCGACGATCGTGTCGTCCGTGGCCTGATAACCCGCAAGTATACGGGATAGTTGTAGCCTCTTTTGATAAGTAAGTGTGTCGAACCCAACGAGGAGCTAAAGGTAGAACAAATATTCTCTCAAGCCCTATCTGCCACTGATACGACTCTATGCACGCTTAGTGTTCGCTTTACCTAGAACAAGTATGACACTAGAAGTACTTTGTAGGTGTCGTTGGATAGGTTTGCAAGATAATAAAAAGCATGTAAGTAAAAAGTAGGGGCTGTTTAGATAAAGAAGCAAGAAAGTAAATATAGTGAGTATGGAAAAGTGGTGGTAGGAGTTGTGAAATTGCCCCTAAGAAATTGACTATAGCATTAAAGTATAGCATTAAAGTATAGCATAGCATTAAAGTATCAAGTCCCCTTTATCCCATACGCAAACAACCTACTTACTCGGATCTGTGCTTCTATCACTCACGCCACCCACCATAAGCAAATCATGAACATATTGCAAACCCTACAGCGGGAATCCCTCACGCTTGCGCGACACGGAGGGCACAGTAGGACAGCACCAATAATAAAACATGCAATTCAAACCAATCATAGCAATTCATCAATCACCGGTAGGACAACGAAAATCTACTCAGACATCATAGGATGGAAACACATCATTGGATAATAATATGAAGCATAAAGCACCATGTTCAAGTAGAGGGTACAGTGGATTGCGGGAGAGTGGACCACTGAATATAGATGGGGGAAGGTGATGGAGATGTTGGTGAAGATGGTGGAGGTGTTGGTGAAGATCGCGGTGATAATGATGGCCCCCGGCAGCGCTCCGATGCCACCAGAAGCAAGGGGGAGAGAGCCCCCCTTCTTCTTCTTCTTCCTTGACCTTCTCCCTAGATGGGAGAAGAGCACATTATTTTTATAATACAATGGAATTATACAAGGGGATAATTATTTTTGATGAAAAGTTTCTGTAATTAAGATTCACAAAGTTTCCGTGAGCATGAACAAAGTTCAAGGCTAGCTCCCACTTCAACAATGCTTGTCTTTCTCACTTTTACTTTCCTTTTTGAAAAAAATTAGGTTCCCCTCTTTATTTATTTTTGTTTTTAGACTATATAAAAGCACTCAACAGAAATAAATGACTCTCTAAAACTTCCGGGTTGTCTTCCTGGCAGCGCTTTCTTTAAAGCCATTAAGCTAGGCATATAGTGCTCAAGTAATGGATCCACCCGGATCCCAAGGTATATCAAAGCCAATTTTAATTAACAATGATTTGTAATTTAGTAGTGAGCACAAAGTAACATATATCATGCAGCGATGAAGTCTAACTCTCTTCCTATGCATCGGCATGTCATAAAAGAACAATTCATGCACACCAAGTAAAGGCCAATGCATAGTATAAGCAGTTTCTTGCAATTCTATCGTGTTGGAAACATAAAGAGGCGGAGATGTAGTTCCTCTCTCACAAAAATTGCAAGTAGGAGCAGCAAGCACATGCATATTATATTCATCAAAATCATCATGTGCAACGGTAAAAGGCAACCCATCAATATAATCCTTAGTAAGCACAAACTTCTCCGATATAGTGTAGTTGGGAGAATTTAAAAAAGATAATAGAACTATCATGCGTGGGTGCAATAGCAACAATTTCATGTTTAGCATAAGGAACTATAGCAAGTTCATCTCCATAAGCATAATTCATATTGGCATCTTGGCCACAAGCATAGCAAGCATCATCAAAAAAGGGGTAATTCAAGAGAATCAACGGGATCATAACAATCATCATAGCAATCATCCTTCGGTAAGCATGAAGGGAAATTAAACAACGTATGAGTTGAAGAGTTACTCTCATTAGAAGGTGGGCACGGGTAGCTAATCCGATCTTCCTCCTTTTGTTCTTCGCTCTCCTCATCATTTTTTTCATCCAATGAGCTCACAGTTTCATCAATTTCTTCTTCATAGACTCCTACAAAATATTAGTCTCTTCTTGGACAGCAGAGACTTTCTCAATATATGGTTTAACATAGGCATTATAAGCATAATTATCATAACAATATTCAAGTATGGCAAATTTTTCATATTTGTAAAGAGTGGCATCATACTTTTCAATCAAAGAAGCAATTTCATAAGCATCCTTAAAAGCAACAAATTCTTCAATTTGTTGAACATCATAGTAATTATAAACACCCTTAGCATACGAAGATACGATTCCATTATCAATAACCTCACATTGGTAGGGAAGGTGTTTCTTAGGGTTTTCAGAACAACAAGTAACATCATATAATACACATAAAGTCCAAGCATAGCATTGTAAACGATGAATTTGATCCAGTAAAAGTTTCCCTTTTTCAGATATACGGTGTCGCACATAACAAGCATGCTCATCTAAAGATTTGCCCTCAACTAAGCTAGTGGGGGTTTCAGCACGAGCACAAAGGGGTCGAAGATGATCCAAGTAAAAAGCTTCAGTAGTGTGATAGATTTTGAGTGGTTCTTCAACCATTGGTGTAGTAGGTACAACTAATTTTTTTTGGTATTTTTCGTTTCCGACCCATAAATAAAGATAGAAAACAACTAAGAACAACAAATAAAAATTACTTAGTAATAAAGCAAACAAGCACACACGAGAATATTCACCCCACGCTATGACTCCCCGGCAATGGCGCCAGAAAAAGGTCTCGATAACCCGCAAGTATACGGGATAGTTGTAGCCTCTTTCGATAAGTAAGAGTGTCGAATCCAACGAGGATCTAAAGGTACAACAAATATTCTCTCAAGCCCTACCTGCCACTGATACGACTCTACGCACGCTTAGTGTTTGCTTTACCTAGAACAAGTATGAAAATAGAAGTACTTTGTAGGTGTTGTTGGATAGGTTTGCAAGATAATAAAGAGCACCTAAATAAAAAGTAGGGGCTGTTTAGATAAAGAAGCAATAAAGTAAATATAGCGAGTATGGAAAAGTGGTGGTAGGAGTTGTGAAATTGTCCCTAAGCAACTGACTACGTTACTAGACCGGTAATCACTATTGCAATTCTATTTGAGGGAGAGGCATAAGCTAACATACTTTCTCTTCTTGGATCATATGCACTTATGATTGGAACTCTAGCAAGCATCCGCAACTACTAAAGATCATTAAGGTAAAACCCAACCATAGCATTAAAGTATCAAGTCCCCTTTATCCCATACGCAAACAACCTACTTACTCGGGTCTGTGCTTCTGTCACTCACGCCACCCACCATAGGCAAATCATTAACATATTACAAACCCTACAGCGGGAATCCCTCACACTTGCGCGACACGGAGGGCATAATAGGACAGCACCAATAATAAAACATGCAATTCATCAATCACCGGTAGGACAACGAAAATCTACTCAGACATCATAGGATGGAAACACATCATAATATTAAGCATAAAGCACCATGTTCAAGTAGAGGGTACAGCGGGTTGCGGGAGAGTGGACCGCTGAATATAGATGGGGGAAGGTGATGGAGATGTTGGTGAAGATGATGGAGGTGTTGGTGAAGATCGCGGTGATAATGATGGCCCCCGGCAGCGCTCCGACGCCACCGGAAGCAAGGGGGAGAGAGCCGCCCTTCTTCTTCTTCTTCCTTGACCTTCTCCCTAGATGGGAGAAGGGATTCCCCTCTGGTCCTTGGCTCCCATGGCGTGGGAGGGGCGAGAGCCCCTCCGAGATTGGATCTATCTCTCTGTCCCTCTCTGTTTCTGCGCTCTGGAATTCTGCCCTGGCACCGTTTCTTTTATATCCGGAGATCCGGAACTTCGATTGGATTGAAACCTTCGCCCAGATCTTTTTCCAAAAATTAGCTTTCTTGCGGCCAAAGAAGGGCATCAACCGCCTTACGAGGGTCCCAAGAGGGTGGGGGCGCGCCCACCTGGAGTGGGCGTGGGCCCCTGTCTCGTGGCCACCTCGGGCATCGTCTCGCATTGATTTTACTTCCCAAAATCACAAATATTTAATTCTCCGTCCGTTTTTATCCCGTTTGGACTCGGTTTGATATGGGGTTTCTGCGAAACATAAAACATGCAACACACAGGAACTGGCACTGGGCATTGGATCAATATGTTAGTCCCAAAAAATAGTATAAAAAGTTACCAAAAATATAAGAAAGTTGTAGAATATTGGCATGGAACAATCAAAAATTATAGATACGACGGAGACGTATCATGGCCTTCCTCCTCAACTGTCTAGCATGTGTCAGCTATGGCTTCCTGTTGCACCCGGCAAACATGGCGATGATCGTTGTCAACCTCACCGGCGCCGCATTCTACACTTGGTACATCTGCGTCTACGTCCTCTAACATTCCAAAGAGACTTTGGGTGGTGATCATGCTCCTACTTGCTACCGTCGTCGGGCTGGCCATCACCGCCATTAACCTTCACGGCAACCACGGCATGGAGCTGCCCCATGCTGTCAGCTAGTCCGCCGTCTCCATAACATGTGTGATGTATGGCATGCCTTTCGTAGTGCTCGCGGTAAGTATTTTGGCACTGCCCGGTCGTAATGATGTGCATCTATAAGGAGAGTAGGTAGTTGTGTCAATCCCTTGATGTTCTCTGTTGTTTGAGTTTTCGGTATGGGTCATCGGCAGTACGGCGGCCGTGCCAAACTTGTTGTTGCTTGGGTCCACCGATTGCCACCTTCCTTAACACGGGGCATTTGGGTGTGCTATGGGGCGGCGTTGGAAGGCAAGAACATTTCACAATTCTATACAATTTGTTAGATGTCACGAATATTGTTAAAATGTTACAGTTTTATACAAAAGATTTATACTTTCTTATGCTAACATGTATAGTCTTAAACAATTATATGATTCTCTTAGTTCCATTTTCTTAGTAATAACTTTAATGTTCAAATTATGATATATTTTGTAATTACTTGAAAACTAACATTTTGTAACAAATGATACACTAATCATTTTCCACGTTTTCACAAACTTTCTTTGTGGTGTGTGTGTCACAATGCACATTTTATGATAGAGATTTCAAACACGCGCTCGAAAATATCAAGGTAACAGGTTCTAGTTCATGAATAGCTATGAATATTTATGAAAACTTCTCGACTTTTTCTGATACCAATTGTTAACATCTCAGACCCAATGCCCAAACTCTGGGCTGCGTTCGAAAGTTTCCGGTGCCCACTGGACATACGACTACAAGCGGAGAGCCCATGACATCCCAAAAGACTAGCTTGAAGAGAGTGTGGCACTCTAACTTATAAGGTGGTCCTAATCTCCTCCTGTTACCGAGGTCAGACTAAAGTTACTAGCAATGTCCAAAAACAAATAGCCTAACAAAAAGTGCACTCGTGCAATACATGTGTTGATCAATGACTAGTTTAGGTACCTGAAAGCAATGGAGCTGCAAGAGACCCATAGAGAATCAGGGCACGTACGATGCAGGGCGCTAGCTAGGGATGGACCCTAGCATTTATATCATACCCGATTGGCAGTTAAGCTAACTAATTCTGGCCGGCGTCTATCACTAGCCTTTTCTCCCCTTCTCCGTGCCTGTAGAAACCATGTGTCCATGATTGGTTTGTGGCTGGTTTAGTGCCTATAGTTTGCGCTCGGCTCGGCATTGGGTTAATAGGTGCATGCTTCACTGCTCTTTATCTTAGAATTTCATCTTATCTTGCAATGGAGATGCTTTGAGAGGAGCACCGATAATAATCGAGGAGGCTGATCGAGATGCAGCCGTGCATGTCACTGGCTACGTGATTAGGATCCGCAATAGAAAGAATAGTCAGCAACGTATTGTGAAAGACATGTGGGTGGTCAAGCTAGTATCCACAATAGTCGGAGCTGTTCAAGTGTAGCGTCTCCTTCTCCCTGATTAATTAGCTGGTGTTGTTAAGTGTCTCTCTCTACTCACACGCCAGGTACGGTACGGTGTCCCCATCAATAATTTCCGATTTTCTACACTTTGATCGGGATAGCAGATTACGACACCACATGTCATGCGATGCAAACTTGTCGTGTGGTGACAAGATTCGCCAAGACGAGAGTGCACGGAGAGAGTGAAATGAAAGAGACATTTAAAACAGAGGTGAGCCTTGGTATCACGTTATATTTCCCCGAGTCACAGCGACGTACAGTACATTACGAAAACAAAGGTGCGTGGGTAGATCATGCGTGTGGATATTTTGTAGCGTTGTCAGGCTATCAAGCGTCCACGGCGGCCAACAGTCTTTCTTACGGCAATCGAACATGTGAGGCTGTCGGTTCAGGGTTTTACCGCTCGGAACGCCGGTTCGATTGTCTGTTTTTTAAGGCATAAACAAAATAATATATATATTAGTAATAAAATTTTTGTTCGAAAAGGGGGGTCTCCCCGGCCTCTGCATCAGAAAGATGCATACGGCCATCTTATTAAACCAAATAAAATAGTTCCAACAAGGTCTCGAGGTCTCTAAAAGAAAAAAAGTAAATGAAAAAAGGGCTCACACAGAACCAAAAAGGCTAGAAACACAAACTAGCCAAAATAAGGATGCCACAACCGGCTGGCTAAAAAGAGATAGGAAAACTAATTGCCTATCCTATTACATGACCGCCATCTAAATAAGAAGATATTAGTAATAAATACTTCAGTCGATAAATAAAAAAGTGTGTAATCACATGACAGAGTTACTAGGAACTACATGATAATTTTTTCCAAAGGGGGGAACTACATAATATATGAATAATATATTATCATGTCATCTGGAACTACATGATAATATATTATTCATATACATGATAATCCATGCTGCTCCAAGCTTGCAGTTTGACAAGGAAATGCAACACAATCAAACTTCCACGCAATTACCAACTACTACAAATTAACAAATAGCAAGTTACTGCCCTAATTATTTATCAAGTTTTCTTAACAGGAAGGTAAAAGCAACAAACTTCAGTAGTTTATTCACATACAAGTACAAGTTCACAATTCACATATGGATTATGGATGTTGGATAGAAAATAGAAGAATGGGCAGACACGAGACAGAGAACAGAAGAGATCTTACCAGCCTCGGCCCTCGAGGAATCCTGGTTTGCAGCACAGGGAGGGAGGCACACATAGGACCTCGGGCATCCTGGTAATGGCTTCTTGCTGGTCGGTTGGTCCTCTATCGGGCATCTGGACGGGCTGGACTGGATCGGGGGGAGATCAGAGGCAATGAGCAGTGGTAGCCGATGGAGGAGACCAAGCGGCGATGTCCGCAGGGCCTAGGTGATTGGCATGGGACAGAGAGGGCAGAGGCATGGAGTGGCGCAGCCACGCAAGGTGATTTGGTAAAAATCCAATGCAAACAGATGAAGCAGCGGTCGCCTCGACTTCAAACCAGACTCGTCGCCTCTCGAAACCATGTTTCTTTCTCAGACAAGGTCTGATTTGTAAGCATTGTACTTCACAACTTTTGCAAAACCTTCTCAATTTTTACCACAACCTCCAGGTATCATATGATGACAACATGCCAACCTCCAGGGATCATGATGACAACATGCCATGTTTCATGTTTTTCAGAGTTCCTCTTCTTTTCCGTACATAAAACCCACTAAACTCCAAGTTTGGGGTCGAGTCTTGGCACACTCAAGTTTCGAATTCTAATAGTTTCTTGTATAATTCCCAAGCATATACCCACAAACACAAATATACTCACTCACAGTTCAAAATTTCTAAATGTCTAAAGCCTAGAAATTTGACTTACTGCCTATAAAATCAAATAGAGAGGGAGGAAGAAAATATATAATAAAATAAAAAAATAATGTAGAAAAGAACAAAACATACAGAGAAAAAAAGGAAACAAATAATGTACAAAAGAAATAAGAAGAAAATAAAAAAATGTTTGCCGAGTGCAATAGAACGACACAAAGCAAAGATAATGGAGAAGAGAATTTAAAATGAAAAAGAAATGTCTGCCAAGTGCAAACAAAAGTGACTCAGCAAAGATTTATTTGCCCAGTGCAAAATAAAGAATAGAAACTCGGCAATGATTTCCTTGCCCGGTGCAGAACCTGGCAAAGATTATCTTTTCCCAGTGCAAAAAAGATAAACTCGGGAAATAAATGTTTGCCGAGAAGAAAAGGTAATCGACAAAGATCGTGTTTGCCTAATTTCCCATAAAATGCACTAGAACAACACTTATTAACTGGGCAAAATGTCACATTCCAGTAGTCCGGTGAAATTTTGATGCAAAAGCACTTCCGGATACTTATAATATTTGTGGCTATTGACTAGATATTGTACGAAATATTTATACTCGACTCAGTTGGACAGAACCCTATGGAAACACGCGGAAACCCATCGGTCTGATGGGCGGCTCCTCCGATTTTACTTGAGGACGCAATCATGGCGCATGTCGGACGGTGGGGGCATCCCAAGACGTCCAATTCTCATCCCTCCGTCTATGCTGCCGCTGCCCCCTCATCTCATAGACTAGTGTCATGCATATGACACTAGTGTAAGTTACTATTTTTATAGTGCAAAGTAACATAGTAGTAGTATCATAGATTGCTTTATTCATTATTTCATAGACTCATTTTGCCTCGGGAAGCGCTATGTTACAGTAACATATTATGTTACCACAAGCACCTCTTTCCTCATTAAATACTTGCCACATAAGCAAAATTATTTTGGAATGTGTTAAGTTACTACCTAAGTTACTCCCATTATGGCTAGCCTTATCATCCCTCTCGTCCGCGCTGCCGCACGCTTCCACAATCTGCAGCAAGATAACATACTTTAAGTTGTAGATGCTCTCAGCCCGACGCAGTTGCTCCAGGACCAGTCTGTGTGGGAGTCCCAACGTGACTAGGATCCTGTCCTGCCAACAAAGATTTTTTTTCAGTGACGTGCAGTAAGAAAACAAGTGGGTAGTTTCATTTGAAGAGAGATTTTGCGGTGATGTCATGCTATCTAACGTCCACGATGCAGGCTGTGTATGGCCACGAATATGCATGCTCGCCAGGAGATGCAGGCCTCGTGTTCCCGATTTGTTGGAGTTGTTCCGGTGTCGCTGCTCAATCGAAGAGGGGCCCTCATCAGTGAATCGTGATTGTACACAATTGATCTTTGGGTCTGGCCTGCAGTTTTGCGAGAACAAGAGTGGATTTTGACCGGCAAGGTGCCATTCTGCTCCCGCTCCAGTTTGTACATACGTACACCACCATAAAATGCAAACTAGGATAATTTGTATAGGATAAAATTCAGTAAGGACATCATTTTTTGCAGGCACACATTGCTGGCCATTGTTGTCTTGTAGCGTGTGTGGCGTACGTGGCGTACTGAATATCACACTGTCCTTTTCCGGGAAGAGAAAAATATTTCTGTGTCGGGGTTTAAACAGAACAGATGGTCCCGTGCATCACTAACTGAGAGAGGGCGACATCACATGGCTGTAGCTTAGAGGGGAGAGAGAGCGACATCACTCCAGCACCACACCACTCGAGTCGAGATCGGTATATTTGTGGGTGACGTTGCTCCAATGACGTCGCTCTGAAGAATCAAGGAGTTAGGACATCTTTGTCCATTCATATAAATCAAAAGAACTAAGGAGTTAGAGCATCTAAAGCCGGCATCTCAAATCCGCCCCATACGCCCGGTTGGGCCGTCCAGACACTATCCGATTATGATTTTTTTGACCAAAACGGCTCTCTCAGTCAGCCCTCAAACGTCCGGGCTGATCGACATCCCTCATATCTAGCCCAAATATGGGGCAGATATGGGGGCAGCTGGGCGCATCCGGGCACGCCGGCCACGTTGGACTAGGCCCACGCTGGCCCATCAGACCCCACATAAATTTCTCACCATCCGCTCGTCAGACCAAACCCTAGCCACTTCACTCCACTCCCTTCCGCTACCCAAACTCGTCTCTGGCGACTCCCGGCCGTCTCCCGCATGACGGGCAGCAGATCCGAGTCCTTCACCTCCAGATCAGCCGACCCCGAGCTCATCCCATGCAGCCCCCAGGAAGAGATGGCCGTTCGGCTTCCGCTCCGCCGCGCCCGGAAGGAAGCCCGTGCACGGCTGCGCTTGGACTCCTTTCGTCGGAAATCCATCAAGTCCGTCCAAATGGCGCATGGATCCGGCACTGGGCCATCCGTAGTTGCCTCATCGTAGGCCGTGTGGTCCGTCTTGCGCCCGAGCATGGTGGCGGGTGCGCAACCCCTCTATTGGAGCGCCGAGTATCAGGACGCACCATGGTCCTCGTCCGACGAGGCCATGGCACGGCGTGTCCGCCGTGCACGGCGCCGGGCAAGGGAGGCGGCGGCATCCCTCACAGCGGTGGATGTCGACGAGACGGAATCGCATTCTCCAGCGCCCGTATGGCGCATCAGTACGGGCGCCAACAACCGTTTCGTGGTGGACGCCCGGGCCTCGTCCGAGGACGGATCCGTTATCAATCTGACGTCCATCGGCACCTTTTAGTTTTCGGGCTCCGACGAGGAAGAGTAGGGGATGGGAGGCGGCACCGCCTTGAGTCCCGTGAGCCGGCTCGTCTCCCATGCCCTACTCTATCTTGTCGATGACTTAACGAAAAATCTAAGAAGCGCAGCCGACCGCCGGACATGGGCAGGGCGGAGCTGGGCGAGCCGAGAGCGGAACCGGACAAAACTGCGCTCAAAGATCGTTGCGTTGCATGTAATAATATGGATTTGAGGTATCCGGATGTGGAATACATTTTTTGAGACATGATCGGTCACTATTCGCGGACGCGCCCGAACGCTTCCACAAGCATTTGAGGGGTCGAATTTGCCACGTCCTTCGGCAGATGCGATGAGTTAAACCACCCGAACATCTTAATTATAGACATCTATTCGCGAGTATTTTTTTCACGCCCTTGCCACACAGGTCCATATCATGTACATGTATAATGCTTCATATAACCATCTAGTTGATCCAAATCCAATTTACATGCATCTCAAGTTATATGTTGCACAAAATGCAGTATATAAAAACCTTGCTATGATTATATATAAAACATTTCCCCAAGAGTTAGAATAATGTAAGTACCTGACACGAGGTCGGGATGAGTTAACTTGGAAACTAACTGTTGGATTCTACGGTAGGGTGCATCGACTGCAAATTAAAAATTCCTACGCGCAGAACATCCAGGAACATGCTACGGGAGATGGATCACAGTTCGTTACCACTAGACGCGTAGTGCCGTGCAGCGGAAGAAGAGTTGGGGCAGCGCGTCTGCGTGGATCGTCTCCTCCTCGTTCGATCTCCCTCGAGCGGCCGGTCGTCTGATCCCATGTACGAGTTCGCCGGAGTGGCGCAAGTGCACCGCCTCTAACGGTATCCGCGCGTGCGGGAGGAACGTCGTGCGGCGGACTGCTAGGTCCGATCACGCAGTCGGCGGCGAGTGGAGGGGCTATTCGCAACACATGCAAACCCTAGTCGCGGCGCCGAAGCGATCGAACTAATGAGTGTGCCGCACCTCCACTTTACATAGGCGTCCGCCGCGGGCTCAACACTTGGGCCTCGCACGGACCCTAAAGCCCAAAGTCTACTCGGTCACGTTCCTAGTCCAGTTCGGATCACATCCGACCAGTGTCCTACGAACTGACCTCGTAGGTTCCTTCCCTTAAGCGCGCGACCCCTTAGGTTCAAGTCGGCTTGGTCACAGTTCGGATCACCTCCAACCTGTACGGTTGGTAGCGGCCTCTAGCAAGGCGTGCCGACCACCAAGCTGACTATGAAGCTGGTTAGGCGAACCTGTACAACGTGTCACACTTCTGTTCCCTTTGCCGCACGATATATGTTGTCGGGCTCAAGGCGAGACTGTCATCCTTGTGCTAGCCCGACCTCTTTCTCGTTCCAGTGATACCGACCACAATCCGGATTATCTCATAATCCTTGTCGCATGGCCATGCTTTCCCTGGTCAGATCACACGAGGGGCCCACAGTATATCTCTCCTGATCAGAGGGGCAAATCCCATCTTGCACGACCATGTCTCGCAGCATGGGATTGGACAAACCCGAAACCTACCTTTGTAACTACCCAGTCACGGAGTAGCGTTTGGTCGGCCCAAAGAAAGTCTATCACCATCTCGAGTACATGCATCAGCTCAGGTCTTAGGACATAGAACGTATGTTGTACTAGAGACTCACAGATGACATATCGCTGCGTCTCATAGTTGGGTCTGTCCGACTCGGACCTTATCTCGACTCGGATCCGACTATGTCGAATCCGACAAGACCTTTCCAAGTCCATATTATTCGGTTAGCATCCAATGCTCCATGGCTAGTGAGACCAAGCCATCGACCGTGTCATATGCTAGTCTAGTCGGCTGCGCGTCCAAACAGCCCTTTCGACTAGGGACCTTTTAGGACAGTCATCATACAATGCATAGTCCCACAAACAAGTCACGTACTTGCTGATACACATCATTGATAATGTCCAAGGACTATCTTTATTCATAAACACATAGGAAATATCATCATACATGATTGCCTCTAGGGCATATCTCCAACAGTCTCCCACTTGCACTAGAGTCAATCAAATAGACATCGAATGCCCATGGCTCTAACATGCCCCTCATGCTTGGGTTGTGGAAGAGGCTTAGTCAACGGATCTGCAACATTTGCATCCGTGTGAATCTTGCATAACTCTACATCACCATTCTTTACGATCTTTCGTATCAGGTGATATTTCCGGTCTATGTGTCTGACCTTGTGGTGATTCCTCGGCTCCTTGGCTTGTGCAATGGCACCAGAATTATCACAATAAAGGTCCAACGGTTTCACCGAGACTGGGAAAATACCAAGATCATCCAGAAAATGCCAGATCCAAACACCTTCCTTTGCAGCTTCACAAGCCGCAATGTATTCGGCTTCTGTGGTAGAATCGGCCACCGTATCCTGCTTGGAACTCATCCAGTGCACTGCTCCTCCGTTCAGGACGTACACGAATCCGGACTGTGATCGACAATCATCTCTGTCGGTTTGGAAACTAGCATCGACGTAACCCCTTACGACGAGCTCTTCCTCACCTCCATAAACTAGGAACATCTCTTTAGTCCTTTTCAGGTACTTCAAAATAGTCTTTACCACTGCCCAGTGACTCTCACCTGGGTTGGCCTGGTATCTACTTGTTAGGCTTATTGCAAAAGCAACATCAGGCCTTGTACATATCATGGCATACATGATGGATCCGATTGCTGAGGCATACGGAATCCTACTCATCCTGCTTCGCTCATCAGATGTCGAAGGACTCTGAGTCTCGCTTAGCCTTATACCATGTGAGAGCGGCAAGAACCCTTTGTTCGCCTCACTCATGTTGAACCGCTTCAATACTTTATCTATGTACGTGCTCTGGCTTAAGCCGAGCAGCCTCCTCGATCTATCTCTATAGATCTTAATGCCTAAAATATAGACTGCCTCACCAAGGTCCATCATCGAAAACTTGCCATTCAATGATCCCTTGACCGAGTTTAACATCGAAACATCGTTCCCGATCAGTAGTATGTCGTCCACATACAAGATCAAAAACACTATCGAGCTCCCACTTAACTTCTTGTATAAACAAGAGTCCTCTTCGCTTTTGATGAAACCGAGACCAGTGACGACCTCATCAAAACGAATGTTCCAACTCCGAGATGCTTGCTTCAACCCATAAATGGATCTCTTGAGCTTGCATACCTTACTAGTGCTAGTCGGATCGACAAAACCCTCGGGCTGTATCATATACACGTCCTCGGTTAAATTTCCGTGCAGGAAAGCCGTTTTGACATCCATCTGCCATATCTCGTAATCGAAATATGCAGCTATAGCTAGTATGATCCTCACCGACTTCAGCATCGCTACCGGCGAGTAAGTCTCGTCGTAGTCAATTCCTTGAACTTGTCCATAACCTTTAGCGACAAGCCGAGCTTTGTAGATCTGAACATTTGCATCCACATCGGTTTTCTTCTTAAAGACCCATTTGCAACCAATGGCAGTTACGCCAGGTGGCGGATCAACCAAGTCCCTGACTTGATTCTCATCCATGGACTTTAACTCGGATTTCATGGCCTCTAGCCATGCCTCAGAATCTGGGCTCACCATCGCTTCCGCATACGTTGTTGGCTCGTCGCTTTCTAGCAACAATATATCGCGCACTCTGCGCAATCTTTCCGACCTCCGTGGTTCCGGTGCCGCTTCCACTACGGGTTCCCTGGCTGACTCCGGTATGATTTCATCACCAGCCGAGCCGTCCCCGAGTGGTCCTCGAATTTCTTCGAGTCGAACCGTCCTCCCACTGGCCTCCCGACTGAGAAACTCTTTCTCAAGGAAAACCCCGTTCCGAGCAACAAACACTTTGTTCTCTTCCCGGTTGTAGAAGCTATATCCCAAGGTTTCCCTCGGGTATCCCACGAATATGCATTTATCCGACTTGGGTGTAAGCTTGTCTGACATAAGTCGCTTCAAAAATGCTTCACAACCCCAAATCTTTAGAAAAGACAAACTGGGACTCTTCCCAGTCCACATCTCATGCGGTGTCTTGTCTACGGATTTTGATGGTACCCTATTAAGTGTGAAAGCTGCAGTTTCTAGAGCGTATCCCCAAAATGACAAGGGTAAATCCGATTTGCTCATCATAGACCGGACCATGTCCAACAAGGTCCTATTCCTCCGTTCTGACACGCCGTTTCTCTGTGGCGTACCCGGAGGTGTGAGCTGAGGTACTATACCTCGACTTTTCAGATGA
Source organism: Triticum aestivum (assembly GCF_018294505.1). NCBI lineage: Eukaryota > Viridiplantae > Streptophyta > Magnoliopsida > Poales > Poaceae > Triticum > Triticum aestivum. Next base: position 2,824,076 of record NC_057798.1, read on the forward strand.
TCATCGAACTCCTGGCTCATGTACTCACCTCCACGATCAGATCGCAGAAGCTTTATAGTCTTACCGAGCTGATTCTCAACCTCGTTCTGAAACTCTTGAACTTTTCAAAAGTCTCCGACTTGTGCCTCATCAAATACATATATCCATATCTACTCAAGTCGTCGGTAAAAGTCACGAAGTACTGATAGCCACCTCTGGCGGTTGTGCTCATTGGACCACACACATCACTGTGTATAAGCTCCAACAGCTCGGACGCCCTCTCGCAACTCTTTGCGAAAGGAGACTTAGTCATCTTGCCGAGCAAGCATGATTCACATGTCTCGAACGACCCGAAGTCGGACGAAGTTAGGATCCCATCATCATGGAGCTTCTTCATGCGTTTCAGACTAATGTGTCGAAGCCGGCAATGCCAGAAGTATGTCGGATTTATCTCATTTGGCTTATGCCTCTTGACATTCACGTTATAGACCGGTTCCTGTTCTAGATTCAATATAAATAGCCCATCAACAATGGGTGCATAGCCGTGGAACATACCATTCAAAAATATCGAACAACCATTGTCCTTTAAATTGAATTCATAACCTTGACTCATCAAACATGAGGCAGAAATAATGTTCCGACTAAGTGCAGGAATGTAATAACAATTATTCAATTCCATTATGAATCCGGAAGGAAGCTGGAGCTGCATCGTGCCGACCTCCAACGCAGCAACTCTTGCTTTGTTGCCGACCCTGATGTCAATCTCCCCTTGTGCCACACGCCTAGTTCTTACCAGCCCCTGCATCGAGTTGCAAATATGAACAACCGATCCGGTATCAAATACCCAAGAGCTACTAGGTATGTCAACAAGGTAAATGTCTATAACATATGCAACAAGTGTACCTTTGCCTGAAAAAGCATTTCCGGCCTTCTTGCCATGCTCTGCAAGCCACTTGCTACAGTTTCTCTTCCAGTGACCGGTCTCCTTGCAGTGAAAGCAAACGGTCTTCGAGTCCGGTCCAGACTTCGGCGCAGCGGCAGAGGTTACCGTCTCCGTGCCCTTTGCCTTAGCCTTTTTGTTGGACCAACTCTTCTTGAACTTAGCCGATTTCTGCACCATCAACAGTTGATGCGTGCCTTTCTTAATATCCTGCTCTGCCACTTTGAGCATCCCATGCAATTCAGTGAGCTTCTTATCCATGCCATGCATATGGTAGTTCGAGATGAACGTCCCATAGCTGGGCGGAAGAGAACCCAGAACAGCATCAGTAGCCAGCTCATCCAAGAGCGGGAAGCCCGAACGATCCAAAGCTTGCACATATCCGATCATCTTGATCACATGTGGGCTCAATGGATCACCTTCCTTCAGCTTGCAATCCATCAAGGATCGCCAGACGTTGAACCTTTCGGTCCTAGCCTGTGTCTGAAACATGCTCTTGAGACTCTTGATCATATCGTAAGCCTCAACATTTTCGAAATGCTGTTGCAAATCGGGCTCCATACAAGCCAGCATCAGACAGCTGATCTCTGTTGATTCATCAACGAGTTTCTGGTAGGCATTCTTAGCTGTGGCACTAGCATTATCGGCAGGTTCCTCTGGAAGTGGATCCTCTAAAACATGTTCCTTTTTATCGTGCTTGAGAACAATTCTCAAATTTCTATACCAGGTGGTAAAGTTTGTTCCATTCAGTTTATCCTTTTCCAGAATTGATTTCAATGCAAAGTTGGGTTGAGCAGGTGGTGCCATTGATCTACAACAGAAAATATGCAATCACTAAGCAATGTGTTCATGTAGAGTAATTCTAGCCTAAACAGAAATACTCCCACTGAAGTTGGCATCCCTCCGCAAACTCTCAGTGATTCAGGATCCGACTAGCGCATGCGACTAGTGAGCTTTAGCATCACTGCTAGCCAACATACCTATACGGTAAGCAACTCCTTGCTAATCGTATCTCTATACGACTCCTGTCGGTCGGGAAGGTATCTCATACCCCGGCTCCCAACCTTCTTTGCCACAAGGCCCAAAACCGTTTTGATAGCCTTGTCAAGTTAACCTGATGCAGTGCATGTCCGTGTCCGAGACGAACCCTTCAGTTCAAGGACACCCAGCAGCACCCTAATTTTATGAGCCCACTACTAGACGTACTTGACGTGCGAAGGTGCAATATCGAGAATGGCAATTCGCTTGATATTCATGAGGGATCATTCTATTATTTTAACATGCATAGAAACAAAGAAGCATAACAATCACAAATATAACGCATATTGTGAAATAGTATGGCTCCTTCATGGACGTTGTTCTAGGTCGGCTCCGACTCCGATGACCATCTACGAACTCCATCTTGTTTTTCATGCCGAGACGCCAAGCCACCAACCTGATCTCTATTATCCAACTACTACAACTAGTAATGAATTTACATAGAGTCACAAGTCGACACGCAGGTCGTTATACATTATAATGACAGCACTTTGGCTCCTGCTGGCTGACAAACATCACACGCAGGCCACGTATAAATTACACACATGCATCACATACACATGAGCCATACTATTCACATCAAACCTGCAAAACAAAGTTATGCATAGAATCGCATTCTACCGGTTTGTGTGTCGGGTACGAAATACACGGCGGTCCCATCTGAACTCCGATCACGCCGAATTCTCTGATCTGACCGATCTTATCGATCATCGCGAATCCGATTCGGATTTACGTTTCACTGTTAACCCCGATGGCAGATGACCGACCGGTAGGGGTAGATCGTGTCACGACCTCATCGATCCCGATTTACAGAAAACATAGCCTCAACGATCCCCATGTGCAGTTGATCATAAATGATATTGTTTTTAATAGCAAAAACTCCTCTGCCTTGCAGGTTATCTTTCATTGCACGCATTGGCTTCGTATAATCTCCGGATTGGTCCACCTCCTCCGTAGACATAGGTAAAGTATCGGTCTATATGGCTTTAATTTTGCCAATTGGTCGTTTTGATTACTTTAGTCCGACTTCTTTTTTTGGTTATGTGCATTTTCCTATGCAGAGGCTTGATGTCGGTCTTAATGTTCTGTATATGCTTCAGGCTATATTTTAAGTTAACAGATAAAAGAAGATCATGTACCTGATGATGAAAAGGTAGAGCTGGCCACGGATGCTTCCAAGGACGATCTGTTTCGATGGCTATATAACATAAGGCTTGACTCAATGAGCATGTCAGATTAGAATTTTTAGTGGGTGATAAGATTTGATCAATTGAAAAGGGTAAAAATCATTTTTGTGGACCACGCATTCACACCTATAAATGCACACTACCTTTATAGTAATGATTTTTTGGCGGACACGGCTGTTCTGATCCTGAGCTTATGTGAGCTCGCGTGAACAGTAAAATCAAAAAAATTTCATAAAAGTCTGAATCTTTTTAGTGCGAAACATTGATAAATATTTTGATAGCATGCAAAATTTCATCAGCAGATGACATCCGTGAAAAATCTGGCCAAAATAAATAAAATCGATGCTCCAAAATGGTACTTTCAAATGCCTTTTGAAGCATCAATTTTATATTTTTTGGCCACGTTTTCCACGAACGTCATTTCATGATGAAAATTTGGAAACTGCCAAAACGTTTCTCAATGTTTAACAAACAAAAAATTCAGAATTTTCTGAAATTTATTTCATTTTCTATTTTACTGTTCACCCGAGCTCACATGATCTCAGGATTAGAACAACACTTCCGTTTTTTAGCTACCTTTTTAGTTGCACTTTCTACGATTTCATTCATAAGCTTCATGTCGCACATCACATACCACACGCATACGTTTGCTTCTTGAGTCTACTGCTGATGATACTAAGTTAGAAAAAAAATTAAAGAGCTAACTATGATCAAATAGGACCTAGCTAGCAAGTGTCTCAATCATTAGATGCAGATTTGTAGCGTCTTCCCAATTGCTTGCGGTTGTTCATGTGTTTGTACACAACATGCTCCCATCAATTAATGCTGACTGTAGACTCCCGATCGCGGTCTGCCCTACAGCGGGATGAAAAATCGTTGATATCTAATATTTTGATGATGAAAAACGCCAACTTAATTGTAGTAGTGAGAAAAATCGGAAAGCAGAAAGATAGCAAAACAAGAGATAAATTGTTCCTGGTTGGAATATTTTACACTCAATATGGCTAATATTTTTGATCGACGAATGTAACCATCCCTTATATAATTCTGGGTGGAAAAAAAGAGACTTCTGTCTATCCGAAATTTGATATTAATCCAAGGCGGAAATAAGGTGTCCGGGTTAGAAGATTCTAGAATGGAAAGAGAAAAACACATGCTTGTAAAGTCATACACACTTCATCTTGATACTTACAAGATTGAGCTCACAGCAAAGTTTGTTTGATTTTTTCCAAGGAAAAACACCACAATCTTTCCTAAAAAGAAAAAAAAAGAAAATCAAATGCATTGCAATTGTGACAAATTTAGTAAATTAATATTAATGTACGCATAACTAGGTTAGACTACAAATGTATGTGGCATCCATAGATGGATGGATGTCATTCTCATTGCAGTACAACCACAAAGTGCATATGCAGTACTATTAGTTTCATCATGTTTGTTAAGTGTCGCTACTCAGCCGGGCCCCGTCAATTAATTTTTTTTTTTTTTAGAAAAGAGGATGACCCCCGGCCTCTGCATCTGGGAGATGCATACGGCCACTTTATTGATTATTCTCGAGGACCTTACAAAATATTACAACAATATGCCTGAATCCGCCATCTTGGCAACATATGCCACTACTCCTATCCATATGATGAAGGGGTGCTACCTGGGCCACATACCCGGTCTATTCACCTAAGCCTATCATCAAAAGCCAGAAGCCCCAGCCGAGCCACATACCGGGTCTGGGGCATAAACTGGTCTGACACACTCACATGTGTCGTCGCCGCCATCTTTCACAGGTCCGTCTTCAGAGCAGATATTGAGGCTTCTACCTTGTCAGGCCACTCCGTCATCGACGCCACCTTAACGCCAGACAACTACCTCCACCTGCGCGAGTCCATCCCCGCGCATCGGGCGCCGAGTCTCCACTGCACCACGCCGCCGAGATTCGCCGTCATCAATGTGAAGGATGAGTACCGCTCCACCAAAAAGGCACCCGTTGGTCCCTCGATCCCGTGTACGCCTCCAAGAATGACGCCCCCAAGGAGGAAACGACACCAACGCGTCGCCGTCATCCGATCAACTGATCTAGGGTTTCCCTCGGAGGTAGCGGATAGAGGTCTAGAGCTTCTCCACATTTTGAGAGATGGCCCCGTCAATTAATTGTGAGAGATGGCCACATTTTGACTTATTTGGCGCCAATACATAAACCATATGTGGCGAGGCATCCACTACGTACTAGACACACACACACACACGAGAGAGAGAGAGTGTGTGTGTGTGTGTTTTCCGTCTACTTTAGATCCGCGGACGTACGACGCACTAGCTAGCTAGCTAGCATCGAAGATGAGCTTCGCGGTGAGCAAGTGCCCGCCGTTGATGGTCCGACCGTCCATGGAGCAGACGACGGGGAAGACCCAAGTGGTGCAGCTCTCCTCTTGGGACAGGAGCTACGTGGGCTTCCAGGTCGCGACGCTCCTCATCTTCGACGGCCCTTTCCACCAGCCCGTGGAGGCCATCAAGAAGGGCCTCTCCCGGACGCTCGTCCACTACCAGACAGTCGCGGGCCGCCTTGCAGCGGCCGATGACGACGACGACGACAGCGTTCTCCACGTCGAGTGCACAGGCGAGGGTGTGCCCTTCGTGGCCGCGTCGGCGGGTTGTGCCCTGCAGGACCACGGCCTCCTCGACGCGCCCGTCTCCACGAGCCTCCTTGACGGGCTCGCCTTGTCCTACCCGGCGGGGGCGGAGGGCTGCCGGCTAACCGACCCGCTGCTGCTCATGCAGGTCACCGAGTTCACCTGCGGCGGGTTCACCGTCGGGGTCACGTGGAACCATACCCTAGCTGATGGCGACGGCATGGCGCAGTTCCTGCAGGCCGTCGGTGAGCTCGCCCGCGCTGAAGCCGATGATGTCTTGGTGCCGTCCGTTGCACCGTTGAGGGACGGCCGCGCGGTGTCCCTGCCGCTGCTCTCGCCGCCGGTGGTCGCCGCAAAGCAGTGGCTAATGCTGGACCGCGGCGGCATGGGCCTCGTCTACCTAGACATCACCGTCCCGGTCAAGCTCATCAACCGCATCAAGTTCGAGTACAAGGCCGCCCACGCCGATGACGGCGGGTACTGCACGACGTTTGAGGCGGCGGTGGCCGTGCTCTGGCGGTGCCGCACCCGCGCCATCATCGGCGACGACCCGGACTACGACATGTCCACGCCGGCGCCGCTGGCCTTCTTCGTGAACGTGCGCAAGCACGTTGGCGCGGCGGCAGGGTACTACGGAAACTGCGCGGTGGCGCAGCTGGCCTTGGCGACGACCTGGGAGGTGGCCGGCGCCGGGGATGGCGGCATGAACGATGTGGTGGATCTGATCAAGCGCGCCAAGGACCGGGTCACGGAGCTGCTGCGGAACATGGGGGGCGGCGGCGGTGCCGTGCCGGAGATGGGAGAGGAGGAGATGGCTGCGGCCTTCGGGTACAACGCGCTGATGGTGACCAGCTGGCGGAACATTGGCTTCGACCGCGCAGACTTCGGCGGCGGCGCGCCGGCGAGGGTGGTGGGGCGGTGGCAGCAGTCGACGGTGCCGGGCTGCATGGCGTTCCTCTCCTGCAGGGCCACGGCGGCCGACGGCGAGCGGCTGCTGACGCAGTGCGTCACGGAGGAGCACGCCGCGGCGTTGCTCGCGGAGCTGGACCAGCTCGCCTCAGCCCTCAGTATGCAACTGATGAACTGAATTATTGGTACGTACGTACGTAGCAGATTGTCAGGTGCATATGTTGCCGTTTGAGTTAGTCCGATCCAGGTGAATAATGATTTCCTTTGTTGCGCTCACTTGGTTCGATCAAGATGAATAAGGTGAAAATCTACCTCATGTGGAGGGTGCCCTAGTCTATTCTATGAAAGAATATTTTATAAATAATAGGACCTCATTTGTGAATCATGCACCGATGTATATTTAGAATTTTACGATATGAATTTTCAGGGAAGTATTTGAAGTGTTGACGTGTAAAATGTTGTTTTGTAGTTCAAAAAATATGATTGTAGAACTCCGTGAGAAAACCATCAAAGATTGTTTTGCACATCGTCCACACGCCTCCATCACCACTCATTTTGCTACGTATGAATAGATGATATCAGTAGAATTTTTTTTGGTTTTTGGCTTAAAAATGTTGTATCTCCTAAATAAAAAAGGAAACAAAAAATCCGTTTTCACCATTAAATCCGTCTCGACGAGATCTTCAAAACTAGACCCCATGTTGATATGTTTCGATGAATTTTTTTTGCCAGAAGTTGCCACGATGTTTACACTGCAGTTGCCATAGGGCTTAAACTAAAGTTGCCATGTGGCAATTTTAGTTTGTAGATCATGGCAATTTTAGTATTTTGATGATGGCAACTCCAGTACTTTGACCATCAAATTTATTTTTTGTATGAATCATGGCAATTTTACATGCATGTATCATGGCAATTTTAGTTTATGGTTCATGGCAAGTCTAGTTTCTTAATTCACCGTTTTATAAATGTCAAAATTTATTTTTAAATGTAGAAGAAAATAGCTGAAACATATCATAGCAACTTCAGTGTAAACATCATCGCAATTCATATGCAATAGACATGGCAACTTTTAATCCAAAAAAATTTCACCAAAACATATCAACATGGGATCTAGTTTCGAAGATCTCATCGCGAGGGATTTAATGGTGAAAACGGATTTTCAATCGGATTTTTTGTTTAAGAGATAAAATATTTTAAAAATTGAAAATCCAAAAAGATTCCTGCATGCATGCATGCGATGACGTGGCAATTTGTTTACATTAAAAACGTGTGGTGCGTCTCCCTTCCAGCCACACGTGTGGCAGTTAGCGCGACCCTATATATATATATATATATATATATATATATATATATATATATATATATATATATATATATATATATATATATATATATATGCCTTGTTGTATTGGCTTGATCGTGCACCAAAAAAAAGGCATTTTTATGTTTTCTACTACTCCCTTCTCCTCAGTTTACAAGTCCTATACGTATACTAGGTTGCCAATTTAATCACCCTAATATAAAATATATAACACAAAAAATATACTTTTTGAAAATAGAACATCTGAAGTTTATATTGGTATATTTTTTGTAATATATGACTTGTATTAGGTTGGTCAAATTGACGATCTAAGGGTACGCGCATGTCCTGTAAACTGAGAGAGAGGGAGTAATAACATAATTGCACAGAATTAGTGATGGATGATTCGATTTAGCCACGTCATTGGGGTGACGTCATCCGAAAAGACTAAACTCGCTTCAGCTAGTGCATGAGTTAAAACTGACATCGCTCTCGAAGTTCAAATCACCATCGGAATTATGGTCCATCACTATATCTATGTGCAGGTCAGAATCTTCAACTAGAGAGAAGGACATTATATCCCACGTACGATCGACACATAGCAGTGCATCCTGTGGCCAGCCATGGGCTTATTGTTGGCCACATGGATCCCCCGGAGGGTGATAAGCACTGTGCGGCTGGGAGTTCCATCCGATGGCGACGGGCGGGCACTACTCAGCTACCAACAGCTAATTTTCATGTTTTAACCCTTTTTCAAAAGTTAATCGATATCTGACCTACCGAAATTTTTACAAACTAGGGCCAGATCTCGATTAACTTTCAAAAAATGTTCAAAACACGAAAATTTGCCGCTACCAACACTACTGCAAGATTTTGGCGATGTGAACTGCCCGTCATTCTATGCCGCCCGGTCTAGTGAAGATGGGCAGTTAATCCTTTGATGAAACTTGAGCACAAAACAAATCAGATCTAATTTTTTTTTCAAAATCTGACCTTTTTGTACGATGCACCGGGCTGCGGCTCCATGCTAGATAGTATGGCACCCTGGCCCGAGGAGCCATGCTAGATGCCTCAAATTGCACGCCCGGCGCCATGAGGATAAGGACATAACGAAGGGTTGCTTGGACGTGTCTGCCAGATCCTGCTCTGGAGCGGACACGCGCCGTGCCCGCGAGTAGCTGGCGGATGCATTGCCGCCGCTGGACAATGGGTCTGGTTTCCGTTTCATCAGGCTAGTCGTGGTGGGAAGTAACTTAGACTAGTGTCATGCATATGATACTAGTCTATGATACTACCTTTATAATGTAAAATAACATAGAAGTAGTATCATATATGGTTGCATTTATTAGATTGTAGACTCATTTTGCTTTGGGTTGCGTTATATTACAGTAACATATTATGTTACTCCAAACACCTCTCTTATAATTACGTGTTGAGGCTTGCATGCAGTGGCCGTTTGCAATGACTGGCCGTTTGTGCCTTTTTATACGGGTTGGACTCACAACATTAATTACTCCACACCGTGCTAGCTAATTGTAGTGCCTTATATTATAGGAATTCCTGGATTTCGTTAGGTGCCTAATGCACCTGGACAGAGGGAGTAAGTTACACCCAGTATGACCAGCCTCAAGTTGTGGCATTGACTAGTGATACGACTATCAAGGGGCCTATCCATGTGGTGGACTTTTACAGTTACAACTATTGAGCGAATATGTCAGTCTCATTTTCCTTTGGTCGAGTGGGCCTGCATGTCGTGTTAATTTGCATATATTGTCCAGCGAAAGGGAAGGAATTGAATCCACAAAAAGAGAGAGTGGAAATTGGACTAGATAGGGTGCCTACCAAGCTCTAACTTTTTCATCCCAAAACTATGGGTGAGGCCTCCAAATTCAAGTACACAAAATCAGAATGGATTGATGTACCCCCATCTACTGTTGAACAATTTGAACTAACATGAAAAAACGCTACACTCTCGATGGATTACATTCATCTCGTGTCGAGCATATACATGGCCATAAGGCTGCCTACCATTGTGGACGCTTGACAGCCTCACGTTGCCACAAAATATCCCTGCAATCCACCCACCCATGATTTTTGTCCTGTGGTAGGGAGGAGGTACGCTTCAACAGGAGGCCACAGGAGCAGCAAAGTGATATCGCCATCTCTTCTGACCTTTCAACTACAGCTCCACGTGATGAACAAGACACTAGTGATGTTGCCTGGGACCATCTATGATGACAAACTGACATACTCCGAAGTACTTCCTCCGTCCGGAAATACTTGTCATCAAAATGGATAAAAGGGGATGTATCTAGATGTATTTTAGTTTTAAATACATCTATTTTTATCTATTTTGATGATAAGTATTTTCAGACGGAGGGAGTAGCTAGCAATATATCTGCGGACAATGTACATTTAGGATAAGTGCTGGAACTCCTGTTTTGTTGGGCAGTAGCTACTAGCTAGAGACTCTTGTCAGGGAGTACATGTAATTAATGTTGGTTTTATGCAACATAAAACTTTATGCCAGAAAATAACGTGAAGCTTAATAGTACTCCCTCCGTTCCAAAATATTTGTCTTTCTAGAGATTTCAACTAGTGACTACATACGAAGCAAAATGAGTGAATCTACACACTATAAAATATGTCTATACATCCATATATGATGGTCCATTTGAAATCTCAAAAAGACAAATATTTAGGAACGGAGGGAGTACATGATTTGCGTGGCTTGTTTACCTTCTTAGGCTATGTGGAAGAACGTAGTGGCTCAATTACCTCTTGTTTCAGTAATATAATAGATAATGTAATATTGTACACAAAATCTGGTGTGTTTGAAGCCTAGCAAACCAAAGTGACAACAATGAAAATAACCAAAGAATGAATTTCAGTGATTTCAGCCGAATGGCCGAAACATTCACTTGAATTCAACTATTTATTTAAAATATTTAAATTCATGCATATTAATGAAAATGCTAAAAAATAATATTTACAAAAGAAAATGAATTGCATAATATTTTGACACGACAGATAAATATTCCAGTGTGGACTAAGATTAGTTAATACCAACATTTCATTTCAGTCAAAACCATGATCTCGACTCGAGTGGTTTGGATCGCGTAGGCTTGAACAGGAGTAGCAAAGTGATGTCGTCCTCTGACTTTTCAACTGGAGCTCCACGTGATGAACAGGACACGAGTGATGCTCCTCCCTCTCTCTAACCTTGGTGCTGAGTTGGACCATCTGTTGTGACAAATTGGCGAAGACACAAATATTTGCTAGCTATATATGCGGTGGCCTTAAGTATACCACGCAGACATACACAGAAGTACTCCCTCCGTTCGGAATTACTTGTGGCGAAAATGTATGTATCTAGACGTATTTTAGTTCTAGATACATCCATTTCCGAGACAAGTAATTCTAAACGGAGGGAATAGCTAGCAATATATGTGTGGTTGGGACCGACAGTGACATTTATGTTTTAGTGATGGGACTCCTGTTTTGTTGGGCAGTAGTATACCTAGCCATCTGTCAGGCCGGGCCAACCAAAGACCGACGCAAAAAAATCAGGCCCAAGCCTGGACCAGCCCGGCCGTCCGGCCTAAAAATTGGGCCCGAGCCCGGCTCATCACGCTAAATGCCTGTCGGGTCTCTGGCCACGGGCCGGGCCTCTTCCTTAAACAGTGAAAACAACAGGCCCGGGCTGGTCGTTGGGCTTGAAATCTAGGCCCAGGCCCTGGCTGCGGGCAAGGCCGGGTCGGGCAGGGTCAGGCCTTTTCGGGCCGTGTCGGGTTGGGCCGTCCGGGCCAGGCTGCCCATGGCCAGGACTAGGCAGTAGCTACTAGCTAGAGACTCTTGAAAGGGAGTACATACAACTAATTAATCAGGGAGACGCATTGATGCAACGGATTCCTTCATTGTATGTAGGCGTTTTTTCGCCTTGCGTTAGCATTTTTCTTTTTCTTTTGCGAAGGTTGTATAGTGCACTAGAACTTTGAAAGCATGGCGTATAGGATTCCGAGATCAACATTGATCGTCGTCAGAGCAACGTCACTCGAAATTTAAGAGGATCGCCAATGTTGATCACCAACCCACACAATATTACGGTCTCCAACTGTCGATCGAGTACACGCTCGCAAGATGCACTCCGTCGTTTAACAATATATATGTGACTTGTGTGTGCCACGTGTGCATTTCCAGTTGATCATGCAGTATATATGGTCTGGCATCGTGGACTCATGACCACCTGACGTTGCCTCGAAATATCTCTGGCAAATCGAGGACTCACTGTTGCAGACTTTTCTTCCCAACACACATTCACGCTCAACAGGAGTTCTGTGGCTGGGCACTAGCTAACTAACCTACTACTCCCTCCGTTCCCAAATAATTGTCTTTCTAGCCATCTTAAATGAATTACAACATACGAATGTATGTAGACATGTTTTAGAGTGTAGATTCACTCATTTTGCTCCGTATGTAGTCATTTGTTGAAATCTCTAGAAAGACAATTATTTAGGAACAGAGGGAGTACTAGCTAGTGAGTAGTGACATGCATCAGGGTTCATTGCGCACAATATAGTGCACCGCCGCAGGACTGCAAACTCATTCTCTTAGCGGCCGGGTAGGGCGTGGAGAGGTTTGTGTGAAGGGTGCGTCAACCTGCAGACACATTACATGTTATATTCGGTAGTACTCCCTCAGTTACATGCACATATACAACTACCGGGATGGTACAAGTATGAGATTACTGAAATGATGACAAAATGGCTTTAGCCTCTGCCCTAGTAATCCTATAACTCTGTAGGACATGGTATTCAACAGATCTACCGGGATTCAATTAGTACGCAGATTCAGAACAGTAAGAAGAGAGAGCAGGAAAGGATAGCATGTGGAACCCAGCTGGAAGCATACAACTGCTGCTGTTCAAGTTCAACTCAGGTAGTGTTGCTTAGAAGTAAGAAAATAATTCGCTGGTGGATCACCGGCGGTGGAGATGGAGGCGGTCAGGTTGGTCATAATGGGGAGTAACTTAGACTAGTGTCATGCATATGACACTAGTGTAAGTTACTATCTTCATAGTGCAAAGTAACATAGTAGTAATATCATAGATTGCATCATTTATTATCTCATAGACTCATTTTGCTTCGGGAAGCGCTATGTTACAGTAACATAGTATGTTACCACAAGCACCTCTTTTCTCATTAAATACTTTCCACATAAGCAAAATTGTCTTGGGATGTGTTAAGTTACTACCTAAGTTACTCCCACTATGGCAGAGTTGGGCATGCAAGACCGCGGTGACATGCGAGAGAGGACAATAGGATGACACACATACACACGGTTATTCTTTAAACTGTTGCGTGACACTTCGCATATCACACATAGTTGGTCGTAGCAAGCCATGTGCCAAAATGTATGCACGATGAACATCAGAAAATGTGTGCGATGCTGGAAAACCATGTGCCAAAATATACACACTATGCACGTCAAAGAAGTATGTGCGGTGTTTCCCACCAGCACACAATTCTCCACACATAATCATGTGCACTGTAAAGAGTTATCACACACGACATGTCCCTATAATATCATGTGCGGAACTTTGCACATGATGAACTTACTATGTAATGTGTGTGTGTTTTTTTCTCGAATACGCACGAGTGTGCGTACTATATATTCAAGAAGAAGGGGGGAAAGAGCCCCTCCACGTTGGTGATTACATAATTACATAACCCCAACTCCACCCAATCCAACACTTACAAACTAATTCCTCACGACATGACCCACCTCTAAGGCCGTTGGGAAGCGATCTATATCCACTTTAAGCAACCCTGCAGCCTTCCACAGAGCGCACTCCGCAGCTATCCTACGCATTACAAACACGATCGACGGGGCATCCCCCTCAAACACTATGCCATTCTGATGCTTCCATAGCTTCCAAAGCACCAGGACAATCAACGCACGTGTGTCCTTCTTTTCAGCCGCGCTATCTGCTGTGATCATGCACCACTCTGCAAGACTTGATGCTGCTGTCGGTGTCCATTGTGGCTTTCCCCAAGCCGTGCACACCCGCGCCCATACCTCTCTGGCGAAGACACACCGGAGCATTAGGTGGTTCATACTCTCATCAACCTGGTCACAAAATGGGCATGCTTCCTCGTGCTCTAACCCACGGCTCGCTAGTCTATCCGATGTCCAACATCTATTCTGCATTGCGAGCCAAGTAAAGAATCTGCACCTCAAGGGGGCCCTGGACTTCCATGTGAACTGCGCCGTTGGATCTTTCTCCCAAGCCCAAAATTTAGCTTGGTACGCCGATCTCGTGGAGAAGGAGCCGCTTGGCTCCCACGCCCACCTCACTGAATCCACCTCGTCTTGGTGCAACTAAACTCTCTCCATTCGATCCCACAAATTAAGGTACTCCTGAAGCATCTGAATCGTCACTTCAGGTCCTATATCCAAAGCCCAAGCTCCGTTCATCAAGCCTTGGCTAACTGTACGGCTGCTTCTTATCCTTTGTCGCACAGTACTGTAGAGTGCTGGCGCCATTTCCTCCACACTGAATCCATCCACCCATCTGTCTTCCCAGAATAGCGTGCTCTCTCCATTGCCCACCGTCGCGTGGGTGGCAGCCTGAAAGATTTGCATAGATTTTCGAGGGACTGAGATATCAAACTCTGCCCACGGCCTTGATGAATCCACTCGTTTCAGCCAGGCCCACCGTGCCTGCATGGCCGTATTCAGCCACTTCAGGTTGGGAATGCCAAGCCCCCCTGCCCACCTCGGCGAGCACACTTTCTCCCAAGCCACTCTACATTGGCCACCGGATGCCTGCTCCTTGGCACACAACAAGAACCCACGGCAAATCTTGTTCATGGTATTTATGACCTTCTGTGGTATGTCTAGTGCCATCATCATAGTATAGGGATTGCACAGAGCACAGACTAAACAAGTGTCCTTCTTCCACTCTTCGGCATGTTGACGGCCATCCACCTAGGTAGGCATCGAGCCAGCTGATCCACCATACCCACCAGCTGAGTTGCCGTTTGCTTTCGCAGGGTGAGAGGGAGCCCCAAGTATCTGCATGGATACGAACCTTGCGGGCAGCCAAGCACCTGCACCACCCTCTCCATGATCACCGAAATGCACCGTATTGGCATAGCAGCACTCTTCTGCAGGTTAACTCTGAGACCAGACGCTTCACCAAAGAGATGCAGCAAGGCTGCACAAGTAGTGAGATCCTCCGCATCCGGTTTGAGGAAGATCATGACATCGTCCCCAACCCGGCGCGCTGGGGGCGCCCGGGGACGCCGGGGCAAGCGGTTTTGACGCAAACAGGGGGCGGGCCCACCTAGTCAGCGAGACGCCGCTTCGTCTCCCTCATTGCCTCGATTCCTGTGGGAATCAATGCCAAGGCTAGCCAAGGCTGACGTGCTGCCGCCCCGGCCAGCCTCCATTGATGCCTCACGGGCAGCGCGGTGGAAGCGCCGCCGACACGCGTCCCGCCTGCTCCCGCCACGCGTCGCCCGGCATGCGGCCTTCCCGCGCCCCGCTTGGGCTATAAAAAGCACCCACTCCCCGCCAGTGAACGCCACAACCTCCCCCTTGCAAAAGCCCTCTCCCCCCTTCCAGCCGACGAGCATAGCAGAGATGGCCAAGAGCTTTCCAGGCGATGGCGCAGCGGCTAACGGCTTCGGCCGCCGAGACCTCCAAGAGCCGGAGGCGCACCTCCTCTACATGGCCGAGTACCCGGCACCCCCTAACATGCGCGTGCTGGGGGCGTGGAGGCTGAGCGCCGGCGGCGTCCCGGTGCCGCCGGTGCCTGAAGGGGCGGCACAGCGGGCGGAGATCTCCCGCATCCACTCCTCTCTGACGGAGGAGCAACGTAACCAGCCGAGGTACGCGCCCAACAGCGAAATGCTGTGGACGATGTACTTTGAGCGCCGCCACGAGGAGCAGATCGCGTCCGTCAACGGCGTCATTCCCCATGGCCGCACCCTCGAGGCCATCCTCGACCACATCGAGACCAGCAACGTGCCGCGCCTCGAGTACCCGACGCGGCCATCCATCTCTCGGGGCGCCGTGGAAGTTCCTGGATGCCGCGGCGAATGGAGCCGATGTCCTCGTCGTCGGGCTCCGGCTCACTGTCCTCTGGCTCGCCGGCTCTCCATCCCGTCAAGCCAGAGCCGGAGGAGACGCCGCAGCGGCGCCGCACCCGCAGTGGTGCCCTCATCATCAACAAGGGTGCCCACCCCTTCCCGCGCTCCCTTCGCCTAGTCCGGCAAAAGCCCGAGCCGGGCATACTCCCCATGAAGCCGGAGCATGTCGACATGGTGGCTCCCGACAACGAGGCCGCCCTAAAATGGGCGAAGGAGGACTACATCCGCGAGCAGGTGCGCCGCCAGTGCCAGGCGTACGCGGAGCTCCAGACCCGGCGACGCGGCCGCGAGGAGGGCGGCGTCATCGTCCTCTACAACGACGAGGAGGAAGAGGCCGGGCCGTCCAGTGCTCGGTCGCGCGTCGGCGACCCTGGGCAGGGTTCCAGCAGGGACGGGGGTGGCTCCGGCGGGGAGCGTGACGACGACGGTGACGACGGCGGCTGCGGCGACCACACCCGCTTCTACATGCTTCTCGGCATGTAGATGGCGGGCAGTGGACGCGAAGTAGTGGCTAGCGGCGTAGTTTGACGTAGTTTGCCGTAGTTTGCATGTTTTTACTTTTTTGTATAAAATTTAATGAAATTTCGCCGAGTTAGTACCAGATCGCCGAGTTTGCACATGTTTTCTACATAATTTCGTCGAACACAGGGCGACCTGATGGGCGACGACTGGGGACCGAGCCGCCCCCAAGCACCAAACTTGCGCCAGTTCGCCCCAGGCGGCCTTTCTTCGCCGTCCTGGAAGGCCGAACGGCTGGAGATGCTCTAATGCTCCGGACGAAAGACCTATTTTCTATTAGTGGTGGCAAGGCATGGGTGGCCATGATCCCACCAGTAGGTGTTGGGCGGCTACAATGACCTTCTACATCCTAACGAGGCGGGCATCCACTAGGCAAAGTGGCCGATTCTGATAAAATGTGCTGGCCCCTGGGCTCTCTTCTCTGATAAAAATTGGCTTCATGAATTTCCTAAAATATTCTGAGGTCCGAAACATTATTCGGGCCATGCCCCATTTCGGTTGCAACCTCCAGTATGTCGAAATAAAGTTTGTTTTCCTCTCTGTCGACCTCATCCAAAGGAAAAGAAAGAGATTGCAAGCCACACAAGCCTTGATTGTGCACGTGTAGGTACGTAAGTGACTTTTCATTCTTGCAAGGATCCTATAGCAAGGCATGCATAAAGCAGTAGTGTGTGGCTAGCTGGGAAGGGCATCTCCAACGGCAATCCATAAATTTCCTCCCGCATCCGTCCATAGACAGATAACCCGTCCATGAACACGAATGTGGGAGACCTCCATCCAACACTATCCACATATATTTTAAACAGTTTATGAATCAACCGGATGAAATTCATCCGAACCGGACAGATTTCATTCAAGATTTACATAAACGGACAATATTTTGACCATTTTACTGAAAACTATTAAAAATTTACTAAACACTATATCAAACGATCACCTCGTAAGCATGGCCCCTTCCCCGGCCACACCGCCATCGGTGTCCGTGCTGCCGTCGTCGTTGTTGTCGTTCCTCCAGCGGTGCAAGGATGCCGGAGTGCCACGACAGGCCTGTCCGACAGCTGCCTGACGCTCGCAGAGGAGCCCCTCTGCCTCCTGTTGTGCGGTGTGGAGTGTCGCCCTGGCCACCACCCGATGGCCGCGCCCTGGCGGCGGCCTTGCCCCGCCGGCGTTAGCGGAGCAGTCGCCAAGCGACCAATCCTCGCCGATCTTGGCGAGCTCGCCATCAAGGAAGCGCCCGGCGTCCATCTTCGCGGTAGTGACGGAGCGGTCGAATGCCCGCGCTGTGGCGAGGTCCGGTTCATTGCGGACCCATTCCGGTGCCACACCCATCTTGACGAACGCAGAGCGACGACCGTCATTGCGTCGATCGTACCTCTCCTTCTACCGCGCGACGCGCTCGGCCTTAGATATCACGTCCAGGGAACCGGAGGCACCGCCGTAATCGCCGCCTCCAAGATAATGGAGGATGAGGCCATGCGCCTTGGCGATCCCGGGCAGCAGATCGCCGTTTATTGGCGGCGGTGAAGTCGTGGTGGCGAGGAGGGCCCGTCTATCCGCTCGTAGCGGCTGTGCGGTGGAGGCGACACCGGCTTGTCCTTCACGCGGGGGAGGCACTCGGGGACGCCGGCTCCTGCTTCAAGTGGTCGCCAATGTGAAGGCCCTGGTTGCATGACAGGGATGCGGACTCGTCCTTCACCTGCCGGAGTGATGATGCCGGCTCCCGCTTAATGCAGACCCGCGACTAGGACGGTGGCTCCTCCTTTACGTGTGCTGGCAATGGTGGCGCTGGACCCATATGATGGACAAAACGCTCCGTCATACTCTCCATTTGACTGATGAATTCTTCGTCCATCAGAGCCACCTCCGAGAGGAAATGGACCCGCTACTGCAGCTGGTCCTCCTTGTAGTCAGAGTAGATGGCTATCTCCTCCTTGACAGAGGAGTCCTCTACCGTGGATGCAGATGGTCCCGATGAGCAAGGGTGGCGGCACCACGATCCACCCTAATAGCATATGCGGGGTGGTTGGAGGGTCGCTTTTTGAGACGCCCTAATAGCATGTCGCCAACGCTCTAGCTACCAAGCAGCTGCATCTGCACGTACGACTACATCTCAACAAATTCGAAGGCGATTTGTTGATGACTATGTTTGAACCACCTCCGGTCCGGTGTAGTCAAGCTCAAGCATGTGATATAAATACCAGATGATCGACTGGATGCAAAATTGTCTACACCATGGATTGGTTTCAAGGACTCTCGTCTCCCTCCTTTGCTGCTGCTGCTGCTTCTTCTTGTACTACCGTCATCTCCAGTCCAAGAAAGCATGCAAGGCCGAGCCGACCGAATGGCCATTACTGGGCCATCTTTTCGGCTTCCTCGTCAACCTCTCCCGCTACCACGACTGGGCCACCATCGTCCTGGCCGGCAGGCGCTACAACTTCGCAGGTCACATGGGTCTCGCCGGCGTCCGCTTTTTCTTCACCTGCGACCCTTCCAATGTGCGCCACATCTTCACCTCTAACTTCCACAACTACCCCAAGGGCGAGGAGTATGCCGAGATCTTCGACGTCTTGGGCCACGGCATCTTCAACGCCGACGGCGAGTCCTGGCGCTCCCAGCGGGCCAAGTCCCAGCTCCTCATGGCCTCCCCCCGTTTCCGCTCCTTCTCCGCGCGCTGCGCCCGCGACAAGGTGGACAAGAGCCTCCTCCCTTTCCTCGCGCACGTCGCCGACGCCACAGGCGCACGCTGTGACCTGCACGACGTCATCCTGCGCATGACCTTCGACATCACCTGCAACCTCGTCTTCGGGGTCGACCCGGGCTGCCTGCGGATCGACCTCCCCGTTGTGCCCGTCGCGCGCGCCATGGACGACGTGCTCGAGACCATCTTCCTCCGGTACGTCTTCCCGCCCGCGTGCTGGAGGCTCATGTACCGCTATGAGCTCGGCCCCGAGAAGAAGATGGTCGTGGCTCGTAGGACCATCGACCTCTTCGCCGCCGACACCATCGCCAAACGCAGGTCCCATCACAACGTCTATAACCAATCATCCTCCGACGACGACATGCTCTCTTCCTTCATCTGCAGCAATGATGACGACGACGTGACCGACGACTTCTTGCGTGACACCGCAGTAAACCTCTTGTTCGCCGGTCGGGACACCACCGGCGCCACGCTCTCGTGGTTCTTCCACCCAGGGTTTTGAAATTCGGCCGTAAAAAATGGATTTCGGCCGAATTTCGGCCATCTCGGCCTAGGGCGAAATCTATTTTCCGCCGAAATTGGTCAAATTTGAGAAATTTTGGTCAAATTTTAATCAAATTTCAGTCAAAATTTGGTCAAATTTCGGCCGAAATTTTTAAAAACGACCGAAATTCGGCCATCTCGGCCTAGGGCGAGAAAAATCACAAAACGAAAATCAAAACGCTGCTTCCACCTCGTATGCAAGAACCCGCGCGTCGAGCACAAGATCCTAGACGAGCTGGCGCCCACCGCTGCCACCAAGAAACCGCAGCAAGACACGTTGGTGTCGTTCGACGTCAGTGAGCTGAGCAGCTTGGTGTACCTGCACGCGGCGTTGTGCGAGTGCCTCAGGCTTTACCCGCCCCTGCCGTTCCCGAACAAGGTGGCAATTGCCGGCGACGTGCTCCCGAGCGGTCACAAGTTCAAGGCCAGTGAGAAGATACTCGTCCCCTCCTACTCCATGGGGCGGATGGAGGGTGTGTGGGGCAAGGACTGCATGGAGTTCAGGCCCGAGAGGTGGCTCACCGACGACGGGAAGCTGAGGCACGAGCCGTCCTACAAGTTCTTCGCCTTCAACGCCGGTCCCAGGACCTGCCTCGGCAAGGACGTGGCCTTCACGCAGATGAAGGCTGTCGCAGCAGCCGTGCTGTGGAACTTCGCCGTTGAGGCCGTGCCGGGGCACGTCGTGGAGCCCAAGTTGTCCGTTATGCTTCACATGAAGAACGGGCTCGCTGTCACGGTCAAGAGGAGGAAGGTCGCGTGCGTGCATGCTACCTAGTAAATAAATACCCCCTCCGTGCATACAAGCATGGATGGTGTCAAAGAGGACAAATTGTTTTCTTCCGGGAGGGAGGCGTTGCTTTTGGAAAATCTTTTTTGTGGCCTGGGTGTTGTCTCGGTGGTGGTTAGAGTGTTGTCATTACGAGTTTCAATCACCTGTTTTCTTTTTCTCTCTTTTTTATTTTTTTTTGGTTGTGTGCATCCTTAATGTCTTTGTACATCTTGTTGGGATAGAGGCTGGGTGTAATTGGTATCTTCGCGATATTAATATATTCCCTTTATCTAAAAAGCATGGATGGTGTTGTTGCTTGTCCATTAGCTTTTCTTCATTTTTCTTCTAATTTTTTTTGAGTGAATTCCATTTTTTACCTTGTAGTTGTACATTTGTGACACATATTATCCTATTTGGCGAAACTTTTATCGAAATGTCAGATTTTGAAGACTTTTAACACGGTTTTACCCCAGTTTTACATTTTGTTTGTTTATGGTCGATAGGATCGGCATGTTGCGTCATTGATTTGTAAAAAAAACTGTAAGGATCGGAGGGCATCATTGGCGATCTTGTCCAAGCTTCTCTTGTCTATCTGTTCCACTCCTTGTGGCCGTCCACATGTTTTTGGATACAGGGCGTCACCTCACACCTTACATGATGGACACGCATCAAAAAACAAGGGTTCAAAGATTTCAAAAGGGGTATTCTAGACGAATTTTCACTCGAAGGGGTAATTAGTGTCACAAATGTATAAATATGGGGTAAAAAGTGGAATTCACTCTTTTTTTTTTGACTGTGTGCATCTTTGTTGTGTCGCTGTAAATTGGTGTAATTGGTCATATGGATTGGACTTACTTTGTCAATATTATGTCATCTTACTTAAAGCGTTATCTGTTTATCACAAACTTGATACTTTAAGATGTATACTGGATAGCGGTCTTGGGATGGACTACAAATAGTGGATGCAGTTGGAGTAGCGGTCTATTTGTCAAGGACGTAAGACCTATACATTGATTATGCTATGCATTGCACTCTGCCGGTTACATATATTTTTAATGCTGGTTACGTACCATCGAGGGCTTCCCAACTGGATTCTTTATGAATACTGTTCCGATAAACTTTTTTCTCATCTTGTAGTTATCAACCCACAATAAATGAAGTTCTCATTGTGTTGTTACAAAAAGAATATGAATACAGCTACTCTGTGGAGCTCATGAGAAGAAGAAAACGATCGCCTGCCACACAATTTCGAAGAGTCCCAATCAAGGACGTACCCTCCCCGATTGGTCGCAAGATGTAGACATTTAACCTGTATTTCAACTATCCATGCTTCTCCAATAGCACAACCGATCGAATGTGATTTAATGTTTAACCACCTGCGGTGTTGTCAGTACGACTTAAGCATGCTAATTAGTATCAACGATCCATGGCTGCCCGCTTCATGTACGTGTATTTTTTCGATATAGGGTCGATTAGTCCCTGCCCGAGTAAGCCTGTCCTTCTAGAGCTTGAGGTGCAGGGGTTAGCTAACCTTCCGCGGATGTGTCCGGCAGTGGCCGCGACCGGCTACTAGATTATAGCAGGCGAATATCTCGTCTTGTTCCAGACGACACTGGCGCATGGTGCATGTCGGTCGGGGGGAAGCGAGCGTGCCTACAACTCCCGCATTTGGCGACGCAGATGTGGACAAAGGCGTCACATATATATTGTTAAATGATGAAGTGCATCTTGCGAGCGTGTACTCGATCGACAGTTGGAGACCGTAATATTGTGTGGGTTGGTGATCAACATTGGCGATCCTCTTAAATTTCGAGTGACGTCGCTCTGACGACGATCGATGTTGATCTCGGAATCCTATACGCCATGCTTTCAAAGTTCTAGTGCACTATACAACCTTCGCAAAAGAAAAAGAAAAATGATAACGCAAGAAAAATGCTAACACGCCTACATACAATGAAGGAATCCGTTGCATCAATACGCCTCCCTGATTAATTAGTTGTATGTACTCCCTTTCAAGAGTCTCTAGCTAGTAGCTACTGCCTAGTCCTGGCCATGGGCAGCCTGGCCCGGACGGCCCAACCCGACACGGCCCGAAAAGGACTGACCCTGCCTGACCCGGCCTTGCCCGCAGACAGGGCCTGGGCCTAGATTTCAAGCCTGATGACCAGGCCGGGCCTATTGTTTTTGCGTTTAAGGAAGAGGCCCGGCCCGTGGCCCGAGGCCCAACAGGCTTTTAGCGTGATGAACCGGGCTCGGGCCCAATTTTTAGGCCCGCGGCCGGGCTGGTCCGGGCTTGGGCCTGATTTTTTTGCGTCGGTCTTTGGTTGGCCCGGCCCGACAGATGGCCAGGTATACTACTGCCCAACAAAACAGGAGTCCCATCACTTAAACGTATATGTCACTGTCGGTCCCAAGCACACATATATTGCTAGCTACTTCTTGTATGTCCGCGTGGTATACTTAAGGCCACCGCATATATAGCTAGCAAATATTTGTGTCTTTGTCAATTTGTCACAACAGGTGGTCCCACTAAGCACCAATGTTAGAGAGAGGGAGGGGCATCACTCATGTCCTATTCATCACGTGGAGCTCCAGTTGAAAGGTCAGAGAGGACGACATCACTCTGCTACTCGCGTGGCCTCTTGTTCAAGCCTACGCGATACAAACCACTCGAGCCGAGATCATGGTTTTGACTGAAATGAAATGTTGGTATTAACTAATCTTAGTCCACACTGAAATATTTATCGGTCGTGTCAAAATATTATGCAATTCATTTTCTTTTGTAAATATTATTTTTTAGCATTTTCATTAATATGCATGAATTTAAATATTTTAAATAAATAGTTGAATTCAAGTGAATGTTTTGGCCCCTCGGCTGAAATCACTGAAATTCATTCTTTGTTTATTTTCATTGTTGTCACTTTGGTTTGCTAGGCTTCAAACACACCAGATTTTGTGTACAATCACTACCAAAATAAACCCCTACGCCTACGGCTCAGGCCGTAGGCATAGCCCTGATTCCCGTCGGGATAGGCCTATACCGACGGCCCCCGTAGGCATAGGGCCGTCGGCATAATATATGTCGGCGTATCTCGGGATGCCGTCGGCATAGAAAAGCCGTCGGCATAGATGATTTGCCGACGGTGTCCGTACATCTATGCCGACGGCCAGGGCCGTCGGCAACATTCCACACTAACGGTGGCCGCCGTCAAGTGCTGCCCATAGAGGAGACGCCACGTGGCAGAGCTATGCCTACGGTGTAGCCGTCGGCATAGATTTGAACCTATGCCTACGGCTAGGCCGTAGGCATATCCCTGCCACGTGGCGGTGTCTACTAGCTCGGTGGGCACGGCTATGCCTACAACATGGCTGTCGGCATATATCTTAAGCTATGCCTACGGCTATTCTATAGGCATATGTTCCAGGCTATGCCGACAGCCAAACTGTAGGCATAGTTTAGATATATGCCGACGGCCTAACTGTAGGCATAGCCTCCACGTGTCGTCCTCTGGTAGCACATGGTAACCCTATGCCTACGGCTAAGCCGTAGGCATAGTTTGCGTCTAATTTTTTTCCCTTTTTTCTGTTTGCTTTCAATTCAAATTCACAGCATATATATATGATGAAATAGACATACAGAACATATATAAGTATCATCCTCACAACAAACACCATCACAACAATATAAGTATCATGACAAACATAACCATCATCGCAAACATAAGCATCTAAAGAAGCACACAAGTCATCTAAAAGATCACAAGTCATCTAAAAGACCACCAAAAGACCACCACCACCAAAAGACCACCACCACAAGTCATCTAAAAGACCACCACCACAAGTCATCTAAAAGACCACCACCACAAGTTTATGATCACCACCACTGTCACCCAAAGGCTTAAGCGCTAGGACATCCACCACCACCGCCAAGGTCATCACCGCCAAGTCCGCTGAAGCCTAGGTCATCACTTCTAGCGGCAGCGCTACCGCCAAGACCGCCGCCACCTCCGTGGATAGGAGTGACCGGGCTCCGTGACTCGGGAGTGATGCCAAGACCAGCACCACCACCAACGGTAGATCCACCAGTTCCCTGGATGTTAAAAAGACATGTTAAGGGGATATATGATTGTGTTAAATAAACAGTATGCTGTGGGTGAATAGTTTGAGATGTACTAACCGGCGAGGGTCCAGGGTTCTGTGTCAGAAACTCCTCAAAAGTAAGAAGCACTGGTTGTGGTGGAGGAGATGGTGCTGGTTGCAATTGAGGAACCCTGCCGGCCGCCATTTCCTCAAGGAAGTGTTGCAACGTGCGATCCCTCTGCTGATGGTATGCATGAAGGCTCTCGTGCCACGTCATGGTCTCCTGACGTGTGTACTCCAAGTAGGCCTACGGTATGACATGATGGAACTCACAAAACATCTCAATGCGGAAAATAAAGTGAGCAATGAAGATAAGAGGGAAAATACTTACAGAGTTCCGCTCAGCAATGAGGGACTGTGACTGCGCACTGGTCATGGACGTGCTCGTGCGCTGGCACAGGCTCGGGTTGGTAGCTCGGAGCTGTGTGTAGGAGATAGAAGGAGTGATCACAGCATCCAGAAACGGCGACCGACCGTGCTTCTTCCCCATGCTCACCACCACCCTCTCGTCCAGATCCGCCGCAATGGGGTCAGGTGTGTCAGGATGTAAACTCAGATACCCCTCAGAGTAGGCCTTCTTATACTCCGCGGTCTTGCCGTAGTACTTGGCCTCGCCAGGCTTGGGCTTCTTTCGTGTATGGGCGATCTCCCACGCCTCCATGTGTGAGAGCGGCCGCTTCAGTTTCTCCTCCTGCACCACCAAACAACCAAACATAGGTTAGTCATACATAAGAAAGTGATGGTAAAAAGAAGAAGAAAATGTTTAATGTACATAGATATACCTCAAGTGTCTTGTGAAGAAAGTGGTTTCGGTTTCCCTGAGCATGTATTCCCTCCCTGCCTCTGTTAGCCTTGTTTCTAATGCTCGTAGCCGTCCAAGCTCCATCGTTATCACACCACAGATCCACCAATGCTGCCCAGGACTCGTCTTTTCCATAACACCAATTTGGACACACCTACATAATGAAAGCATACTGACATGTCAACACGAAATGATGAAATGTACCACAAACATCGGAAATAAAAATCTTTTATACTTACCGCCAAGTACTGGTGCCTCTGCAAGGTAATGTCTATCCTCCGCGCTTCTTCCTTGGTCATCTTCACACCAAGAGCGTCGTGATAGTATGTCGAGATGGCCACCCAACGCACCTCGTACTGCATCTGGCGGGCCTTACTCTTGGCTTGGCAAAGCACGATCTGGTCGGCAATGGCCTTGTGCTCCGGAAGAACTCGATAGTATTTCTACAATCATTCATGAAATCAGAATGGAAGAAGCCATGAGTTAAATCATTCATGAAACCAGAATGGACTTGTGCTTCTGAAGAGAACTCACCCAAAAGTTAGTGATCACGGCCTTAGCATGGGTCTCATAGTCCGCGTGGGGGGCCGCTACCCAGTGGTCCCAGCACGTGGCCAAAACCAGGCGGTCTGGGTGCCTGACTGGATCCGGACAGTACAGCCCCGGCTAGTATACCTTCAGCAAGACGGTGATGAGGCCGTTGGGAATACGGGCCCCTTTAGGATATATCCAGTTGCTGCAAAACAATGAAATATTAGCATGTGACAAGCAAAATAAAGAGAAATATAAGCATGTGACAAGCAAAATAATGAAATTATTATAAAGTGGCACTTACTCTTTCCCCGTGGGCTCGATGAGCCACTTCTGCTCCTCGGTAGCAGGAATCTGCTTTGGTACCTTTGCGTTACCAC